>NW_013665686.1:638671-645701 GCF_000517525.1 Limulus polyphemus
GGGAGATCGAGCTTAGTGGAGTGCATTGGCAACATAAATTTTGCGAAATACGTCGAAATATTAGAGGAAGGACTCTTGCCACTTTCTTCCTCGGGTTTTGTGGACAAGAACACATCGTTGTTCCAGGAAGATGGAGCACCGTGTCACACTGCTAGAAACATCCAAAAGTGGCAGGAAGAAAATAGTATCAAGAAGTTGCCTTGGGTGAGCCAATCTCCTGACATGAATCCCAACGAAAACCTCTGGGCCATACTCGACCGACAAGTCAAGAAACAACAAAAAAAACCAACTTCGAAGAGTGATCTACTTCAAGTTTTGAAGCAAGAATGGGCGAAAATCCCACAATCTAAAATTGACGAGATGATTCTCACGGTGCCCCAAAGGATCAACGGACTCCACGAAGCTACACAATGGGCTATCTGTGCTCTGCCCACCACGGGTATCGAAATCCGGATTCTATCGTTGTAAGTCCGCAGACATACCGCTGTGCCACTGGGGGCCACTATTAGGAGAATCAAGACTTGGCGGTAGATGCTGTTTACTAACTCTCTTCCCGCTAAACTACCAGTTTAAAACTGGTGATGACTATGTGCAGGTAGTCCTTTGTATAGCTTTACGCGAAAATTATATCAAACTAACATTTTCTTTTCAGTGCTTTAGAAATCATTCATACAATTAACCAAGAGTTTATTCCTTTAGTTTGGTCAGCAAATATAAGAAAAATGTATGTTCTATTGGCTATTAAAATAATATCAGATTTTGTTAATGTTTCTGTTCGAATCCTCATCACACCAAACATGCTCGCCCTTTCAGCCGTGGGGAGTTAGAATGTGATGGTCAATCCCACTATAAGTTGGTGAAAGAGTAGCCCTAGAGTTCGGTGGGTGGTGATGACTAGCTACCTTCTCTCTAGTCTTACACTGCTAAATTAGGGACGGCACGAAATTCAAAAACAAACAAACAAGTGCTAGGTTTAACTTCCCCCCCCCAGTGGCACAGCGGTATGTTTTTGGACTTACAACACTAGAAATCGGGTTTCGATACCCGTGGTGGGCAGAGCACAGAGAGCCCATTGTGTAGCTGTTGGTGCACAATAAAAACAAAATGACACACACACACACGTCTTGTAGTGTTCTTTACTTATCTAAAACCTGTAAGTAGTGAACTTTGAGAAGGGGAATTACCCATTGTTTGGTTACGTACGAAATTAAAAATTCATGTTAATTGATTTTTTACTAACGACTATTGCTATTTTTACGCGATGCAGGTTTCGGTTTTTATAATTTGATGAATTTTATACTGTGAAAACTTTATAGTTTGCAACAAGTGCATCGATTTTAATTCAATTTTTTGTTCTTGTACAGAGGGTTGAGTACATTATGTTAAAACTATTTGGAATAAGCAAATCAGCAAGTCACAAAACAACCACAGCCAATATGAAATCATGGTGGAAAGACATGTATTAAACCTACATTTTCACATTGTTTGGCGTTTTTTTAGGTAGTGTGATGTCACCGAAAATTTATCACTATTGATAAGGGTATATAACAACCCTTTCCGACGCAAAATATTTGTGCATTGAGATAATAAAAATGTGTTAGATCGAGAATATAAAATATCTAAGATAGGCATATTTCGTGTAGTTAAATGCTGTAGAAAACAAAGATATATGAATCAACTAGGAGCACCAGGACGATCTAGAAACAGACCTGCAACAAGTCGTAAGCAAAGTAAGCTTTGGTAAGCAAAGTATGGGGTTTTATAACAGCACGCAATATAATCAAGATAAATCTCCATCTGGAAATAATACAAACGTAGTATGGGTTCACCAGGTTTAAGTTTCAGTAATACTTCTGTTCGACGGTGCATACCTCGAGCAGCTAGAGAATGAAATGGGTATTCATGCTATTCCATACAAAAATTCCAGTCAAGTTGCTAGATTTTTCTGTGATCAAACTGTTGAAACTGACACTTTGAAACCATTAGCCTTGTACACTATATGAATTATGGAAAGCCGCGTGGAGGAATAATTTTGGACATGCCAGTTTTACGATGAAACATTTTGCAATGGAAACTACGGAGCAAATCTATTGTTAAGATGAACGGTTGTCAGACGGAGTATGATCAGACGTGGCAATATTGACGGCAACGACGTGGTGAGGTTCCCAACCGTTTTAATATAATGTCTTCATATACTCTATAATCCAATATATTCAATTGCATTAGTTTAAATGGTGTGATTCAAATTTTTTTCTTACGGAAATAAATTCAAACAAGTTTTGTTTTCTCTTCTGTTCTAATTGTTTCCTTTCTAAGAGCACAATTGCACACTATAAGCAAGTGCTTATTACATGCAATCTATAAAATTTCTATATATTACCAAAAGTTTTATTTGAACTTATCTTAAACACTAATTACCCTTTCCCCCTGTGGCTCAGCGGTAAAACTGGGGGCTTAGAACGCAAACATTCGAGTTTCGATACTTGCTATGGGCACAGCACAAAATAGCACATTGTGTGACTTTATGCTTCATAACAAACAAACGAAAACACTGAGTTAACCATTTCTATTTCGCTATCACACCATATTCTCAAGTCTGTTTGTTATACTATGGGCTATCTATGCTGTGCTCATTGTAGGTATCGAAACATGGTATTCAGCGTTATAAGCATTCAGACTTACTGCTGAGCCACTGGGAAGGCATTTTTCACAGAGGCCTTTATTAATATACGTCTTGAACAACGATAAAAAACTGTTATTTGAAGCCTTAACTTTTCGTTTGAGTCGTTGTTAAATAGAATCAATAAGTCTGTTCATCCAGTATCGAAATGTTTATCATTGGAAAAGAAGAAATCACACCTCAAACCCGAGATTACAATCCTCACTTTAACTCGCACATCCAACAGCTTCTTATGTGTAAATAAAAAGAGTTGATGTTGCTTTTTCTTAATAATCACAGACCAAAGAACCATATAATTGGTTGCATGTTGCCTAAGGCAGCCAAACCTGCACGATATGTCCATGAAGTTCCTTCCACAATAGGAAAAAAAAGTCAATTAGACATAACAAGCTTAATCCCTCATGGCGATTTCATTAAAACTGAGCATAAAAATGTTGTTCATTAAGAAATAAATACAAAGTGGAGTTTGTCACTTATAATTATAAGCTGTGTAAAAGATGTCTAAAAAACAGTTAATTTTCTGTCCGCATCAATACTAAGTAAAGGAGACTAAGATGTATAGCAGATCTGTACTTAGATTTAGTTTGCAAGTTGAATGAGAAGAATCCTAAAGAGAAATGAAAAATAAGACAATCTACCGGTTTCCATCTTAATTACTTGTTCAGTGGAAAGAGCGATATAAAATGCACATGTAATGTTGGAAGATTTCAGAAGTTTAAAAATATGATTTGTTACAGTAGCTCTACAAAGTAATTACTTCAACGTTAAACCTGCAGACAAGCCATGCGTCTAATGACATAACAGACTGCATGTGTTCAAGTACGCATTTTTGTCCTTTGTGTACACAGAGTTTAATAATATATTAGATTAAGCTTATTTAGTTTCAAAAGTGGCCTTGAATCTCTATGGGAAATGGTATGTTCTAAGTGGGCGTTAAAGTTACATATTTTGAACTGTTCGTAGTCGGAAACTTGAAACTTCGTCTGAATGTAAACGGATGGTTAGGTGTTCAAATTTTCAAGCCTTTTCTATTTATATATTCAAGTGAATCTATAATTTTAGACTCCACATAAAATAAAACTCCCTGATGAAGGAGGCTGGGTATGACTATGGTTATCGTGCCTGAACTGTGGATTTAAGGATTCATGGTTCGCTGCCTCTAGCTGCATAATTGCATTCTGCACTTTGAAGACGTAGATACGTAATACAAGTGAATGTCAAAATCTACTATTCGGTCATGCAAGAACTGACTGTGGGTGTTGTTTACTAGTTGCATTCCCTCTAGGGCATCAGTTCAAATTAGGCCCTTTCAGTAGCTTTGTGCAAAAATCTCAAAGAACAACAATAATTCCTGAGAAAGGTACTTAACCAAAGCGCCCAAGTCACGTTTTATCTAAAGTATCCAGTTCATAAATATATCGAAAATATTCTGCACTCCAACAACTAAAAACGAAACGAAATCTATTTAATTGAAGTGATAAACGTGTTTCGTTGAAACTTACATCATAGTAAAGCAGAGTTTAAAACTTATTTCAGTTCCAATCTTTTTAAAGCGATATTCGTTCACAAATTGGCCTCAGATTGCGTTTTTCTTTAAGTGTAATACTAGCTTTGCATGTAAGCGTGACGGTTGGCTCAAAGTAGTTTGCAGAGAGTCTGAAACTAACTTCTAACTGTAGCTTGACACAAAGACGGTCTAACATATATTCTACTCGTTGCCCGAGGGAGGGGGTAGATCACAAATAATCATTAATCAATTCTACCAGCATCCATGTCTACTTGAAAGTTAGCAGCAAAAACAATATTCTTAGCACATCCATAACATATTCAAACGTATTGAATGGCCAGCGGACTCCTTTCTCACTACAATGTGAATTGGCAAGTATGCCATACCTTTCTGCACAATACTGCGAGGCAAACAGCATACTGTAAATTCGCGTTATTGCAAAAGTAAGTCCTTCACGTTTTTATTTACGATGAGATTTAAATGAAAATATGTATAACGATAGTAGTTACCCCCTCGCTTTAATGCCCATAGGATGCTGCCTCAGTAGGGGTCGCCAGACAACAGGGAGAGTGGGGGAAGAGACTATGATGTTACCAAAGACGACAACGTCATAGTTACTCAAAACTTCACCAGCGGGCACGTTGTTAAGGACGCGTTGCTAGGTCACCATGACGTCATAGTTCCATGAAATGTAACCTGCATAAATTTGATCAACATGTCTCAACATGACTATAATTAATATAGTAGGTATATAACAATAATTCATTAGTTAATTACATTTCCTGACCATTTATATTTAAATCATAGAATTATTTTATTATAATCATGTTACTGAAAATCTTTGAAATAATCACTTGATTAATAATTAACGAGTCAAACAGTAAGTTTTAATTATTGCATGATATTTAAATAAAGGTCATTTTAGGGGACACATTATTTATTTTTAACAATTTATTAAATTTCTCACAATAAAGATTCTCAATCTGATCTACATAAAAAGACATGTCTATTAAGGACGTATTTACATGAAAAGTTTTACTACAAACTCATGAACAAGCATATCACTACTATCTTTGTGGGATCAAAATTTTGATAGGAGTTTTCAGTTTGACACATGTCGACAATGATAATAAGTATAATATATACAATATTGTCCACACACACAGACACACATAGATCAATACACACAAACGTAGTTTATAAACGCAAACATTCATACTTTACAACAATCTGCTTAGCCATACTTTTACATTTCCTGACCATTTATATGTAAATTTTCCTGAAAAAGTACGCTTACTTAAATATCATTAATTAAAACTAACACTTTCGCAAGCTTGATTTTATTATATCCATATAACTTGATAAACTTTTCCATTTTACGCATGATACTTTATAGTTTTATCTTACACATAGTTTATGATGATGGACACTATACTTCCTTATATGATTATGTCATCAGTGTCTAGACTTAATTATGTTAGAATCATTATTTTACAGACAATATTACTGTCCATAGGATTTTAACAAATCTGCTCTTATCTGTTACTTCAATGAGATCACAACTTACATTTTGCTACATAATAAGTATGTTTAATCACTGCTATAGAATAACGACACTTACCTTTTTTTTCATAAATCTTTGAGGACTGAACTATCTTGGACACATGTCAACAACGATAATAAGCATATTATATACAATATTATCCACTCACACATACACACACACACACACACACAAAGACGAATAGGTCCTTGCAGTACTTATTTGTTGTTGTTGTAAGTTTATGATAGACAATTATTATTGATGTATTTTCTTATGTTGAAATTATGTGGAGACAGTCCTAATGGATAAAAATATTTTCCTTTCTCATCTTAACCAATGTAAATACAGACCCAGTGGTTACCAGATTTATGACTCAGATCCAGATTGACGATGTAGAATTGTTTTTCTACATGGCCAGGTACAGAAAGCGTTTCTATAAACGAAGGATGATGAGCTCATTGTCTCAAGACGTCATCAATGGCTAGAAAGCAGTGGAAAATTGTTATTTAAATAAAAGTCAATTAAAATACATTGCCACTATGTAAAACATTAAACTTAATATTGAAAATAAACGGTTCAGACTCTACATAACCATATATTTTCTACATAAATGTAATGCTCACCATACTTTAACTAGAGTTTTTGAATGTCACTGAACTTTGAAATCCAGTAAACATAGTTGTTTCACATTACATAGTGATACAAAACACTAAATGTGTATTCATGATATTTTATTTTTTTCAAAAGTTTACGGGACATTTCAGTTAGCGTATAATTATTGCATACTGTTCCCAATGTACAGCAAATGGTCAGATATTCAGACTGTGTCAGTCAGCTTAGAATAATTTTCAAAATGTAAGATATATTCAGTTCTAAGTTATATAGTGACAATGTATTATAACTGATTTTTATTTAAATAAAAAAATTCCACTTCTTCTTTCTAGCCATTGATGACGTGTTCAGACAATGAGCTCATCATCCTTCGTTTATAGAAACGCTTTCTGTACCTGGCCATGTAGAAAAACAATTCTACATCGTCAATCTAGAATAACAACACTTACCTTTTTTTTCATAAATCTTTGAGGACTGAACTATCTTGGACACATGTCAACAACGATAATAAGCATATTATATACAGTATTATCCACTCACACATACACACACAAACACACAAAGACGAATAGGTCCTTGCAGTACTTATTTGTTGTTGTTGTAAGTTTATGATATACAATTATTATTGATGATTTTCTTATGTTGAGATTATGTGGAGACAGTCCTAATGGATAAAAATATTTTCCTT
>NW_013665686.1:646701-681045 GCF_000517525.1 Limulus polyphemus
TAGCAGTGATTAAACATACTTATTATGTAGCAAAATGTAAGTTGTGATCTCATTGTAGTAACAGATAACAGCAGATTTGTTAAAATCCTACGGACAGTAATACTGTCTTTAAAATAATGGTTTTAACATAATTAAGTCTAGACACTGATGACATAATCGTATGTGGAAGTATAGTGTCCATCCTCGTAAACTATGTGTAAGATAAAAACTATAAAGTATCATGTGTGAAATTAAATATTTTCTCAAGTTATATTGATATCATAAAGTCAAACTAATGAAACTGTATGTTTTAATTAGTACAAGATATTTAAATAAACGTCCCTTTTCATGACGAGTTACATTTAAATGGTCAGGAAGTGGAAAAGTATGACTAAGCTGATTGTTGTAAAATATGATTGTTTGCGTTTATAGACTAAGTTAGTACGTATTTGTCTGTGTGTGTGTATATTGTATATATCATGCTTATTATCATTATTGACATGTGTCTAAACGAAAGTTCTTATCTAAATTTGGATCCCACAAAGATAGTAATAATAAGTTTGTTCATGATTTTGTAGTAAAACGTTTTTATGTAAGTATGTCCTTAATAGATGTGTCTTTATATATACAGATCAGATTGCAAAATCTTTATTGCGAGAAACTTACTAAATTGTTAAAAAGAAATAATGTGTCCAGAATTATTTTATTATAACCATGTTACTGAAAATCTTTGAAATAATCACTTGATTAATAATCAAAGAGTCAAACAGTAAGTTTTAATTATTGCATGATATTTAAATAAAGGTCATTTTAGGATGATTTAAATATAAATGGTCAGAAAATGTAATTAACTAATGAATTATTGTTATATACCTACTATATTAATTGTAGTCATGTTGAAACATGTTGATCAAATTTATGCAGGTTCCACTTTGTGAAACTATGACGTCATGGTGGCCTAGCAATGCACCCCTAAAAATGCGCCCACTAGGGACATTTTGAGGAACTATGATATCATCGTCTTTGTTGACATCATAGTCTCCGCCCCCCTCCCTATTATCTGGCGATCCATACTGGAGCAGCATCCTTTGGGCAGTAAAGTGAGGGGGTGACTATTATAGTTATATTCCGCCGCTCTCCGATTACGTATTTCAATAACCCCTGAATCTTATTTATCAGACGTCTCGTCGTGCAACATGATTCATACCGTCCAATCAGAATTGTAAGTAGAACTATGCGCAGATCTTTCTTTATTCC
The DNA here is from genome assembly GCF_000517525.1 of Limulus polyphemus. NCBI lineage: Eukaryota > Metazoa > Arthropoda > Merostomata > Xiphosura > Limulidae > Limulus > Limulus polyphemus. The sequence continues at coordinate 647,938 of NW_013665686.1, forward strand.
GAATGTTTATATACAGCTACAAAATTGGGGAACAAATTACTAAAGCGATAAAAATGTATCACAAAAAACATTGCTAAACACGTTTGTGCAAACAAACATTTATCTAAACTAGTTAACTGCTAAATCCTTTTTTTTTTTGGTGAAATCCACCTACGACACATAACATTTTTGGTTTCTTGAATTTTAAGGAACAGTGCATTCATGCGTTAATGAATAAATTAAAGTTATTCGAACAACGCCAATAAACAAACAAACATAGGAAGTAGTATTTGGTGGCATATCGTTATAACGGTGGAAACATTTCTCTGTCAGTGTGACCTCAGATCCAGAAGAACTCACGTGAAACGAAAGGTTTTATATTACTTTTACTTTGCATGATTTGCTTTTCCATAGAAAAAGCTTCCCAGTGGCACAGCGGTATGTCTGCGGACTTACAACGCTAGAAACCGGGTTTCGATACCCGTGATGGGCAGAGCACAGATAGCCCATTGTTTAGCTTTGTGCTTAACTACAAACAAACCATAGAAAAAAAACATACTTCAATTCGATGAAGTCCACAGACTTCAATTCGTTGAAACATATCAGTTTATTCAAGGGGAAAGCCTTACTTATATTCCGAATAAAAGAAGATACAACAATTTATTTCGTCAATTTGGGTGAAATAACATGAAAAGTTTTTTTTTTTAAGATAAAATGTTGTATTCAAAAAATATGTTCACTAAAAAGATGAATAAAACATGTATGCCACATGTTCTCAGCTTTCTTTCTGGCAATCAAGGTAAAAATAATTTACTAAAACACTAATAAACTTAGATTAAAGATATAAAAGGATTACGTTATGCATGAGACTATATACGCTGGACGTGTGTTTTAAAAGGCAGAACCACTCTTACTTATCATATCTTACATTGTACTACCAGCTGTTACTCTTGAACATATTTCACACCTTAGAAATTCTTATGCATAATGTATTTCTGTTCAGTAGAATAACGTGCGCCCACCTAGAAAACTTTTATTCTTGTGTTAAGTTTCAGGCTCAGAGATACAAACAGCTGAAGGATAGCATACAAAAACATTTATATTTAAAAACATGATTTTTAGGTTTCTCACTCTCTTTGATTATAAGAGAAAAAGAGGGGTACGCTTATAAGAACAACGATTTTTGTTGTTTTGTGAGTTTGTGTTGTTTTTGAGTTTCTTTCTTCTTTGTTCAAAACGTATAGCTTTCAAAACATTCAGATATATTGTATATACTAACATTATTGGTCTTAAATGCATACTAACAATAGTTGCTTAATCACTGTAACAGAATGCATAGAAACTTCAAAATAATAATTATATAGAAATAGTATCAAACTTGAAATATGAAAATCAGCCATAAAGTGAATTTTTAAATGTTTGTTTCATGTAGCCTTTTTTTTCTCATCGAGATGGTTTCTGAACATTACAAAAAAAAAAGTTTGAAAAACAAGACGTGGCATTGTTACTATGTATAAATATCATGTCAGTTATATTTCCACCCTGTGTTGAACTAAACAGAGAATCCATGGATCGCGTCCTGTTGCCACAATACCATGGATGCGTTAGAAAAGTAGGATCAAATCTCACTTTTCGATTAGAGTACCCCAAGAGTTGGCTGTCAGTGCTGTTGCTAGCTGTGTTGTCTTCCCTTATCTATGAGTTTAAAATTAGAAACAGCTAACGCAATTATTCGTTAATTCGAAACCAGCAGAACTAAACGGATGGTTTTACTCAATAAAGTATCACAATATACATAACTGGTTTTCTTCAGCTATAGTTTAAAAACACTGTTGTACGTGTAAAATTATTTCTCTCTGTAATTTTAAAACACTGCTGTACCTGGTTGTTTTCCACTATACAGCTTTAAACAGTGCTGTACGTGGCTGGGTTTTAAAACACTGTTCTATGTGACTTTTTTTCTCTCAATAGTTTTAAATCACTGCTGTACATGACTGTTTTCCCCCGCTATGGTTTTAATACACTACTGCATGTGGCCGGTTTTCTCCGCTATTACTTAAACACTGTCGTACACTAATGTTTTTTTTTTACTTCAATAGTTTTAAAGCATTATTGTACGCGACTGGTTTTTACCTGCTTTTTTGTAAAGAAACGCTGCATGTAGTTGGTGTATCCCTGCAATAGTTTTTAAAGTTTGCTATACGCGGCTGGTTTTCCCTGCAATAGTTTTTAAAGTTTGCTATACGCGGCTGGTTTTCCCTGCAATAGTTTTGAAACATCGTTGTATGTGACCGATTTACCGTGATATACTTTTAAAACACTACTGTACATGGTTCGTTTTCCCCGCTATTACTTTTGACAACATCATATGCTCAATAGTTTTAAAACACTATTGTACGTGCTAGTTTTGTCTGTATGCGGTAAATCCATGTTATACATTTTTAAACTTTATTGTATTTGACTCGTTTTTCCATGCAATACTTTAAAACCCTACTGTATGGGTCGGTTTTCCTCCTCTATAGATTCAAAACACTACGTACATGGCTGTTTTTCCCTTGCTATAGATTTTAAACTTTACTGTATTTGACTGGTTTTCCATGCAATAGTTTAAAACCCTACTGTATGGGTCGGTTTTCCTCTTTTATAGACTCAAAACACTACGTACGTGGCTGTTTTTTTTCCTGCTATAAGTTTAAAACACTGCTGTACGTGACTGATTTCTTCCTATTATAGTTTTAAAACACTGTTGAACATGGCTGGTTCCCCCTACTATAGTTTTTAAACACTGTTGAACATGGCTGGTTTCCCCCTACTATAGTTTTTAAACACTGTTGAACATGGCTGGTTTCCCCCTACTATAGTTTTCAAACACTACTGCACGTAGATATCTTGCTCTCGCAATATTTTTAAAACATTGTTGTATGTAGATAGTTCCCCCTGCTATAATTTTAAAACACTGCTGTATGTGGCCGGTTTTTCTCCCCTATAGATTTAAAATACTACGTGTGTGACTGATTTTCCCTGCTACAGTTTTGAAACGCTACTGTACGTAGCTGGTTTTCCTCTACTATAGTTTTAAAACATTGCTGTACATGACTAGCTTTCCCCTATCATAGTTTTGAAACACTACTGTGCCTGACTTGTTTTCTTCTAATTAGCTAATCTAGTTTTAAAACACTTTAATACGTGGCTTTTTTTCTATACTATAGTTTTAAAACACTGCTGTACATGGCTGGTTTCCCTTGCTATAGTTTTAAAATACCTTATGCTACCTATCGGAAACAGTATGATTAAAATACAGCTAGATGTTTTTCCGAAAAAAATTGGTTTCTTCAGTTTACAATACAATGAATAAAATAGGAAAGTCCATATGTTTAACAAGTTCTTCGATGTTTCCCAAGGCCTGACTACACGACATTAGATCAATTTTTGATAGAAACTTTATTATATAAAACCTTGGCCGGTACACCGATATCTCATACATAGTTCCAAAACGCTTATTTATTGCTACTATAGCTACAAGTAAGTACATTATATATTATTTGTTATATTTTGAATATCAAACCCTATCTTGGTGAATTTAAATTGAATATTTTTGTTTCCAAATCTTACAGTCCCAAGCTCAAATCAAATCGCTACGGTTTGCTTTTCAAATCAAAAAGTTTCCAGACGTCAAACTATGTGGGGAAAAAAAAAAGTTCTAAAAGATACATATATCTCAACCAATTAAATCATTGGGCGCATCATAGTAAATTCTGGTTGGGTTTTCTACTTATTTGAATGTTCCTAATAATGGACAGCTTACATGACAAACGTTAACTTTATTCCCTGAATAGCTAAGTTCAACCAGCAAAGAAATAAATCGTTTTAACAATGTCAATCTGACGTTGCTTTTGTGCCGAAAAAATAAAAGTCAAGTCTTCTTATGTATCAATAACGTGTGTTAGGAAACGTTAGTACTAACAAAAAAGTGACTGACAAGTTTAGTATCAACAATAACCTACTTAAAAAGTACAATATAAACAAATATGGGCTTGACAATATAACATTATATAAACAATAAAGTGCTTGACAATATAACATAATATAAACAATAAAGTGCTTGAAAATATAACATAGTATAAACAATAAAGTGCTTGAAAATATAACATAATATAAACAATAATGTGCTTGACAGGTTTAATATAAACAATGAAGTGCTTGAAAAGTTTAATATAAATAATAAAATACTTGAAAAGTTTAATATAAACAATGAAGTGCTTGAAAAGTTTAATATATACAATAAAATGCTTGACAAGTTTAATATGTACAATAATGTGCTTGAGAAATTTAATGTAAATAATAATGTGCTTTAAAAGTTTAGTATCAATTCAAATTTCTTTTAATACATTCTGTTCCTGTAAGTTCCAGTGTTTCATCTTTTTCTTGCACAATCCACTCCCCTTTTATCCTGGCTTTTCCCATATCTTCTTCCCCCCAAAATGTTTTCAGAAGTAATTCATGCTAATCTTTTCTGCCCTGCCTCCAGTGGCAAGCGGTATGTCTGCGGACCTACAACGCTAGAAACCGGGTTTCGATACCAGTGATGAGTAGAGCACAGATAACCCATTATGTAGCTTTGTGTTTAATTGCAAACAAACAAAGCTTTCCGCTCTTCTATTTTAATCTATATTATATATAAATATTTTGTAAATTTCCCTTCTCTTTCCACTTTACATTTTGACTCTTGAATATTACTTTTATTTTCTTCTTAAAATATATATTTTATCATTTGTTCCAATAATCTTTGTGGCCCACTTCTTTCTTCCAAGTACTTTATCTCTTGATTTAAGAGTCCCAATCTGTATATTGTTTTTAAATTTTGATCTTTTCCCTGGTTTTCTTCTCTTTTTTCTTTTTGTCTTCTTCATACTGTTCATTCTTGAACCTAGCTTCCTCTGCTGCTTTTAACTTTTTTTATATACCCAACAACAGCTTTTAGTATTATGGATCCCCACTTCTTCATTATTTAATTATTTTTGTGTATTCCCCACCACGAACATAACCCATTAATATATTTCGTGCGATTTGTTTCTATTTCTTCAATTCTAATAACCCCTCCATATACACACAACTTTCGCCCCATGCATCAGCATTGTTGTATATTATATACATCCTTCAAACATCTTTCTGAGTTAAAAGCATGTTAGTAATTTTCTTTTTCTAATTTCCCACCCGCTTTTTTTCTTTGACCAGATAACTTACATGCAATGTTGTCGCATTGCCACTTTGAAAAACATAACTCAGATATTTGAATTTTCTTTCCACTTTGATTTTCCCTTCTTTCAGTTTCTATTTATGTCGTTGTTGATTTCTTTCTCTCCTTTTTTGAAGACTTATATCTGACTTTCCTATATTGAAGTTTCAATTGTTTCCTCTCCATTAATTTCTTAAGCTTTTCATCATATATTCAAACATTTTAAATTATTTTGCCAACATAACTATATGATCTCAATATGCTACCAAATACATTTTCTCTTTTCTAATTACAAACCTTCCACTTTATTTATTCTTCAAATTATGTTTTCCATGTCTAAATAAAAAGAGTAAGCACCATCGGGCTTATTGGCTAGCTTTGTATCACTCCTGTAGTAATCAAAATTTTTCGGTCTGCTTATTATTTATTTTTATTACTTTCTATGTCTTCTTCTATATTCCTTGTATCACTCTCATCATTTTTTACCCATATTGTTATTGTATGTAACATTTAAAACAGTTTGTGCCGATTTAACGAATCTAATTTACCCTTTAAATCTACATAAAGTGTGTATACTTTTTTCTTTTCTTTTTCATCTTTTCTTACATCAGTGTATTAAGTATGGAAGTATTGTCAACTGTCTCTCCCTCGTTGAAAGTTTTCGTTCTTTTCAGCTAGCTACTTAATTTTCTTCTCATATAATTTTATGAATCTAGATGCTTAAAGCGACCTTCTTTATAATTTAGTTTCACGTTCCAATCTCCCGCTTTATAAATTGGGTAAACTACTATTTCTCCCAATTTCTATGAGAAGCGCTCTTATTTCCAATTTTTTTCCGTTAATTCTTCAACAAACCTTTCTTATGCGTTCTTCCAAGCTTAATTTTGAATCTTATTCACCCTTAATGTCTAATACTTTTTTTTTCAATTTCCAATATTGCTTTTCTTTTCTTCGATCCCCATTTTCTCCTCCCATTATACAGTTACTTCTATTTACCCATAATATTCCCATCCTCTTCTTAGTACTCCACTACTCTTATTCTACTCCCTCTTAACAATCCAGTAAAATATTCCTCCCACTGCTCCATTGTCTTTCAGTTCTCATTTCTCACTTTCAACAAATCTTGATCTATCTCCACTCCTGATTCTTTACATCTCCTTTTGTCGTCAATGCCCCTTTTCTTTCCTACATACCTTCTTATATCTAATTTTATCCCTCTATTTTTATTTCCTAGTTCTTTCCTCATCTCTTCTGTTTTTAAGTCTTTCTTTCAGTTTCTTATATTCTTCATTCTCCAATCTCGCCCCCCTCCCAATGGCACAGTGGTATGTCTGCAGATTATACTGCTATAAACTGGATTTCGATACCCGTGGTGGACAGAGCACAGATAACCCTTTGTGCTTAACAAACAAATCCTCCAATCTCTCTTCCTCTTACCTTCCTCCATTACGTTAATATTTCGAGGTTTTTTGTAACCCTTGCTCTATTTTTTGTGTCATCTTTGTTCACATTTATTCTACTTTATTTTTCCTGCTTTTCTTTTGTTTACTTTTTATTTCTAAAGATCTTTATCATTCCTCTCTAGAAATACATTTTTCTCTTCTTCTTTTTCCTTTTCAGCCACCTTTATTGTTATGATTCAATTCAATCCTATCTTCTACTTTAAATTTCATTATTTGACTCAATAACTCACTAACATAACCATAATCTATCGCTGTGTTTCCTCCTCCACAGGTGAAGGTATACACTCCTTCTTCATAAACCCTCTCTCTCTCTCTGTTATTCAAAATTTCAAGTGAATTTCTATCTGACCACTTCAAAAAATACCTTCCTTCTATTGTACATACTTTATCCTTTAATTTTCTTTGTTTTCCCTTACTCACTACTTCTCTTATTCTTTCATCTTCATATTTATTATTATTCTTTCGTTAAAACGCCTCCATTATTATTCATGGTGTTTCCCTTGTTTCTTGCTCTTCAACGTCCTCTAACCTATTCCAACGTCTTTTCCCCCATTTTTCGAGTTTCATCGTTATTATAAATTATCGTCAAATTCCATTTTTTTACCATCTATCTTCTACTTTTGATTGTTGACTTAATTATTCTTCTGTCTCTCTTCTTTTTTTGAGTATTTCCATTTTTTATCATAATTCCCAAAATAGTTTTCCTGAGGGTTTTTCTTTTCATTTCTTCTTTTATCTTGGGTAGTTCTTCCATTTAAACTCTTTAGATACTTGTCTCTCCATATTTTTTACTGTTTCTATATTTCTCTTGGAACCACGTCTCCATTAACCCTTTTACATACTTCCAGAGTTATTTATTCTTATCCACCTTTCTTGCAATATTTCTTTCAAGTCTTAATCTTCATTTCTCTCTCCATTCTTTCTTTTTGCTTCTTTCCTCCTTTTTTATTGCTTACTTGATTGCTTGTTGTTTCCTTCTTTCTGTATCACATTGACCGCTCTTGTTTTCCTCTCCATTCCATTCTTCTTCTTCTCTATGTTTTTTGTTGTTGTTTTTTTTGGGGGGGGGGGTCCTTCTGTGTTAAAAACAAGCTCATTTTGTTTTCAATCCCACTCAAGTCACATTAATTTCCTATTTTATTTTATCCTATCAATTTTAGCAGTTGCAAATACTAGTTCTATTTTTTGTCATAGATTAGCAAAGAAGCCTACTCTCACGTTTCGCTCTCTCTCTCTATCCACTTACCTCTTCCTTCTTTCATTTTTCAAAGTTTACGACATTGAGTCTTAACCATTTACCTCCTTTCATGACAACTCCATGCTCTACGTGCTTTTACTTATCAGCAGCATTCGCTATTTTTTCTTCAATCATTTTAGGTGTATTTTATATTATCTTCTAGGTCTCTTTTGCCTCTCCTTTTACTCATTTGAAAACCAAATTCGAATTTTTAGTTCTGTACTGCAATTCTTCTAATATCTCTTTGAAATACTTCATTTTCTCGTCTCCTCTTCGAATTTTTCACTTATCTTTATTTCTTTTTCTGGTTCATTCCTTTTCATTTTTTCTGTCCCTTGTTGGATCTCCTTATTAAGCCTATTTACCTCCTTTACTTCTTTTTTCAGCTCTGGTTTTCTCTTCTAATTTTTGCAGTTTCTTCTATCTTCTTTAGTATGCTTTTAAGTTCTCATTTCTCTTCTGCTGGATCTGGTTTCTTTATTTTTATTTGAGAATGGTTTTGCTAAAGCCTTCCCTACTTTGAATGGGTTATCTCATTTAAATTCCCTACGGTACGGAAATGCAATGAATGCCTTCAGAGGGCCAATATTTCCAGTTCTATATCTTCCCTTTTCCGTAAAGGACTTATTCACTATTATGTATTTAACTTGCCTTCTTTTCTTTTTATTTTTTTGATTATCACAAACTTCTTTTCCCGTATTATTTGTGTTTCTTCCTTACATTTTACTATATTTATATCTTTATTTCGATTTCAACACTATTCTAGCCTATTCCTTCCTTCTTACCTTATAAAACTATCGCTCCTCGGTGGTTCAGCTTTAATCTTGAGAACTTAAAACGCAAAATATCGGGGTGGGCACAGCATAGATGACCCTTAGTGTAGCTACAGAACAAACTCAAAACTATCCTCTTTTACAGCGCCTCACATAAACAGTGGTATATTTTTTACATAAGATTATTATAGATGTATATATTGTTATTTTACGTGTTAATCTAGGTGATGAAATAGGATATCTTTCGTACAAAGTTATTCTTCAGCAGCTAAAATCTAAGATCTCTTTTCTTGGCTGGACCACCAGTCTAGCTATTTCTACCGTTTTTTGTCTATATCTATTTTTACCACTTAGTTTTTACTTATCTTCTTTATGTGTAGGGTGAAGGGTAAAATTCAAGTTAGAATTCCTCTATTGTATAAAGTAGTTCATTGTGATTTCCTTGTTCTTCCTCATTGATGACGAGCTCTTCTCTCAATACAAGAGCTTCTAATGCAGACTCGACTATAACAACTTAAAACCGTTACTGGATTAGTAAAATGTAAATCAATTAAAGTTATTATCATCGGATTTAGTCTAATACAATATCACACCTATTAGCTATTTAGGCATCATGTGTTACGCATCACAAGACTTATTCTCAAGCTAAACTACTAATAGCATTTCTTAATAAACCATCAAGTGTTACATCTCGGCGGACATGGTGATTATTCATAATAAATATGCGACTTCGTAAGTAGCGAATATAGTCGAAATGTTATTGTTCTTACCGGTGTCAGTTTTATTGGGATCTGAAACAAATAATATAATCACGATTGTAACTTAAAAGACAAACACTATTTTGGGTTAATAACTGTAGCCACTTACATAACATTAATTGTTTGAGATTCGAAATTACCACCACGAATATTATAGCCACAGTCATAACTTAAAGTAGGTGAAGTCTGACACCATAACTGTTGAAATAAATATAGCCACAGAAATCACTTCAACAGATGAAGTTTGATATTTTTACTATTTGCTGCTGAAATTATGATTGCTACTATATAATTACTGAAATCAGGTGACATCTGGCCAGCGATAACATACAGTAGATAAAGTTTGAGATTACTATCATTGAAATTAACATAGTTACAATAACAACTTTAAACCAGTATGTGTCTGATACTAGTATTGTTGAAATGAGCATAGCCAAAGTAACAATTTAAACCAGAAGAAGTCTGAAACTGAAACAGATGTTACTATTTATAATAACAATAGGCTATTGATAATCTATAATACTAACTATAAATTATTTACTACATAGATTACTGATTACATGGATCATTGATAATATAGACTATGGACCATATAGACTACTGACAATTGATAATAGCTATACAACCAACTTGAAGTACTTTGAACTTTATAATTTTAACATTATAAAAAGCCACATACACAACTTTAATGACTTTTGTTGAAGTCTGATAATATTTCCATTATTAATTCTTCTAATTTCATATACAGTCTGTTTTAGCCATTTTTTTCCCGTAATCTATCTAGAAAGTTCTTCGTTACTTATGACGTTGAAATAGTTCGTTTGCAATCTCTGGAATGTCCGAGGTTATGTTTTTGTTGCAATATGTTATAGAAATAGAAGCTTTCTATATCCTACTTACATCTCAACAAAACTATACACGATCAAAACAATCATCCTAGTAGATAATGCTATCTAAAAATGTTGTTTTATAACTGTCATGATATTTCTTTCCAAAAACCCATTTAATAACGACTGACACCAGGTGAAAAAATGGCAAGCAAGAACTATATTTTTCCAAAAAATCGGTGAAAAAAATATTTCATTTTTCTTAAGTAGTTCATGAAATTTTTATTGTTATCGTTTACGAGATGTAATAGAAATGTCTTAGAAAACAACGTCAGGCCAGCGCCGTGGATTTTGACATCTGTATCATACAACGTTTAAGCATTTCATTAGTATATCTTGTAGCATATATATATATATGTTGTGATACATAAATTTGAAATTTTATGTGAATCACAATATCAAAACAAGTCTATGAAAACACTTTGAGTTTAATACAATACATTTAAGACTGTATTGAGCTTTTAACTTAAGAAAAGTAACTTAAAGACCTGTATTTTTTACTTTGCTACGCTAGAAACCGGGTTTCGATACCCGTGGTGGGCAGAGTACATATAACCCATTGTGTAGTTTTGTGCTAATTTCAAACAAGTAAACAAATACTTTGCTACATACAACATGTGAGAAACTGGACATAGTTTTTTACTTCAATCCAATATATTAAATACTAGATTTAGTTTTACAATTTAGAAACGTTTTGACGTGAATATTGTAAATATTTTCCCTATAATCAAAACTAAATGAATGAGTACATTGCTTGATTACTTTTTTATAAGCACTAATGGTTGCTTACGTGAGACATAATTCTCATATTTATTATCGGTCGATATTCCATTTATTTGCATACTTTATTAACAAATTGTTTTTGAAATTGTTAAATATCAATTTATGGCTTTAAATATTAAAACTTTACAAACATAGCAGATATGAGTTGCAAAAATGTTGATTAGAAGACTATCGATAGTCTAATTTATCCAAATCAAAGATTCCAGAAACATATGATATTTTAACGGACATTTTCAACATCTAATTATTTAGAGAACTAACGTCTAATAAAAGGCTTCTTTGTTTTCTTTGTTCATTTCGAAAGTTCACACAAAGCTACCCAAGAATTATAAATGTTTAGGAATGTAATCTTTAAACAAATATTAATATTTACGCTCTAAGATTTTCGACTAAAAGTAGTTATTTCAGCTGGAATTTATTTATAATTTCAGATTGAAAACAAAGAAAATACTTGGCAGTATTTCTTATTTTTTCCGGATATTCATGCATAGGGCTATCTGCACATAGTTTTTAACTGATAGATTAGAAGGAAGGCAGCTAGTCAAGAACATCCGCTATCAACTCTTGTGCTACTCTTATCGAATAGTGGGATTTGGATGCCACAACGTACTCAAGGGCCTAAAGTGAGATGCGCGATTTTACTGTAACGGGATGCGAACAAGAGATACGCGAATTCACAGACCGTCACGCTAACCGCTAGGTCATGTCCTGCTCCAAGTGTACAGATTAGAAAACTATTTAACGAATTAAAACTATGTTATATTCTGATTAGGCCTGTCATGGCCTTAAAATTCGACTCGCACTACGTGGGTCATGGGTTCGAATCCTTTCACCGAACGTGCTCGCCTTTTCAACCGTGAGGGCGTTATAATGTAACGATCAATTCCACTTTTCCTTGGTAAAGTTTAGCCCAAGAGTTGGCGGTGGATGGTGTTGACTAGATGTCTTTCCTCTAGTCTATGACTTCCAAGTTAAGGACTGCTAGCATAATAGCTCACCAAATTCGACATTAAAAAAAACAAAATATTAAAAATGCTTTGAATGAATTATTGTAATCAATAAAGATGATAGACACAAGTTTGCAGAGAAGATTCAACTATAGGCAGTAGGTACAGCTATGCTCTCAGGTCAGTGTTTAAACTTCTAGAAACGTTAAAGGAAGAAATAAATTAATTTGTTACCATTAATTGGACTGGACGTTAAAGTATTTTCACCAAATAATTTAAAAGAACCAGTCAACGAAAAAAAAATTACAATAATATTGTTTCGGAATATTCAGAAGATAAATCGGTTTTGTTCTCCTTGATCTAACAGAAGTGTAAGCAAATGTACTTTTCACTTTTTAATCATTTTGAAAAATTATAATATTTGCTCTTAGTCTATTAAACTACTGGCAAAATTAATATTGCGTAGTTAACAAGTTTTATAAAGTGTATCGTTAAATTTAGCCTATCTTATGTTAAAACTATTGGAAAATATTTTATTTAAATAAACCACGGCATACCTGACTACCCAAAACTAAGTCACTGAACACGGGCTAGCATTTTGTAAATCACGATATAATAGACTTAATAAGAAACTGGCACAGACATTTACTGCTTTTATATTTTGAATGAAACATTTGGTATAAGTGGCTCATAACTTCTGTCGTACGTTGATATAAGAAATATAATATATTGTGATTTTGGATGAAAACTGTCCAGCCCAAAATCTCACACTTGTGGGATCATAAATCCCAAAACATTTCCATTAATGACTTAACAAGCTCCGATAGGTGGCAGTAAGTAAGGGTACGAATACTAAAAGGAAAGAGGAGCTTGGGAAGTAAAATCTGTCGGGGAATAGAGAGATATCTGTGAAATAATAGCATGTGAAAGTGATAAACTCTGGGGCTGAAAGAAAAGCAGCATATAATAGTGGTAATGCTAGTGATGTAAAAGGGTGTGTCATGATTATAGATTAGCCTAAAGTAAAAACAAAAAGACAAAAAGCTCTCTGTGGATGATAGGAATAAAAAGAAATAGAGACGCAGTGAAAATCATTTAGTGAGCAATGTATAATAAAAAAAAAAGTTTCAAAGACCACTGTAAAGGGCAAAAATAGGGAAAGACAGTAAGAATAAAATTAACGAAGAAATATAAGATAAAAAAGAAGCATTTCTAGCCAGTGCTTCGTGTGAGCTCTAAGTGCGTTTGTTTGGAGATTTTAAATGGAAGGAGAACATAGTTTGAACATAAAAAATATACTTTGATTTTTAAACCTCGAAAGTTAACCATTAATAAACGATATAGAAAATACTTCTCTTCATCCTAAGTTTGGCAGACTCAGTGTAGAAAGTTAAATGTGTTTTAAAGTGTTCGCCTTAAGTTCACATGCAATTTTGAAATATTCCAGTTTTTTATGAATATAAACAACGTGTTTTTAGCATGTTAATTTGGGAGTTAAGTACGGAACGATCAGATATTATGCAATTTTAGAGATTACAAAAAATGTCATGGAAATTGTTTTTGGATCAAGTTTTAAAAGAATCTTTAATAATATTTCATCAGGAGAACTAGTTTATGTTTTCCTTAAAAGAAATAGTTTTGTTGTTGTTGTTGTAAAATGGTTAATTGAAGTACTCAAACTCCAACAGCGATGGCGTCAACTGAATTCTCATCAGTATTGCTCAAAGGTTAAATTGAACAGAACAGGTGTCAACAATTGAGATTAGAGAATCAACTTACGCTAGTAATGTGGGAATTCTTATTTATAACAACGTACTTAGAATGTATTTCGTGAGAGTAAGATGTACATATTTCAGCTTGGCCAAAGTTGAAACTTGTGATTTTGGTATTGGATTAACAACGGTTGTAAGTCCAATCACTATACGTTTTATAAGATTTTTCTTGCTACAAATGAATTTGTATTGAGTTGTTTTCAATAACTGATACATTACTACTTAGATCTTACAAGCCTGTTACTATCCTTAACGCCCCCCCCCCTCCAATGGCACAACGGTATGTCTGCGGACTTACAACGCTAGAAACCGGGTTTCGATACTCGTGGTGGGTAGAGCACAGATAGCCCATTGTGTAGCTTTGTGCTTAACTTCAAACAAAATATCCTTAAGTCACACCTAGGATGGGCTACCTTTGCATCTAACATATTACAAACGATAGGCCTAAACTTAAACTTTGTTTTTCGAATTAATATATTCTTCAAATCGAAATACTAATACTTAAAAATATATATTTTTATGCAAGCTTTTATGTATGTTGAAAATATTTTAATAAGCTGTACAAAAACTATAAAGTCCAAAAATAACAACGTTGGTTTAACTTAAGTAAGGTCAACAAAAGCTCGCTATATGTTCGAAAACAACAACATTAGTTTAACTTAGGTGTGTACAAAAACTCTCTATACGTCCGCAAACAAAAACGTTTATCTAACTTAAGTACGGTATAAAAACTATCTATATATCCGAAAACAACATTGCTGGTCTAAGTAAAGTAAAAAACTCTATATAGCCGAAAACAACAACGTTTGTCTAACTTAAGTAGGGTATAAAAACTATCTATATATCCGAAAACAACACTGTTGGTCTAAGTAAAGTAAAAAACTCTATATAGCCGAAAACAACAACGTTTGTCTAACTAAAGTAGGGTATAAAATCTATCTATATATCCGAAAACAACACTGTTAATCTAAGTAAAGTAAAAAACTCTATATAGCCGAAAACAACAACGTTTGTCTAACTTAAGTAGGGTATAAAAACTATCTATCTGTAAATTTTATTGTTGTTGTTTATACCTCATCAGTTTGTATACGTATTGTTAATTGTCATGTAACAACAACGATTAAGTAAACTGATACATTTGTTGTTGTTGTTTATACATCATTAGTTTGTATACGTATTGTTAACTGTCATGTAACAACAATAATTAAGTAAACTGATACATTTGTTGTTGTTTTTATACCTCATCAGTTTGTATACGTATTGTTAACTGTCATGTAACAACAACAATTAAGTAAACTGTTACATTTGTTGTTGTTGTTTATACATCATTAGTTTGTATACGTATTGTTAATTGTCACGTAACAACAACAATTAAGTAAACTGATACATTTGTTGTTGTTGTTTATACCTCATCAGTTTGTATACGTATTGTTAATTGTCATGTAACAACAACGATTAAGTAAACTGATACATTTGTT
This sequence comes from Limulus polyphemus, assembly GCF_000517525.1. NCBI lineage: Eukaryota > Metazoa > Arthropoda > Merostomata > Xiphosura > Limulidae > Limulus > Limulus polyphemus. Next base: position 663,251 of record NW_013665686.1, read on the forward strand.
GTTGTTGTTTATACCTCATTAGTTTTATACGTATTGTTAATTGTCATGTAACAACGCTTATGTTTATTTGTTATTAAACACAAAGCTGTCTGTATTCTGCCCATCGCGGATATCGAAACCTTATTTTTAGCGTTATAAGCCTGCATACTTACCGCTGAACCACCAGAAAGCTGTAACAAAGCACTTGCTTACAAGATTAAGTGAGATTTGAAATTTATATGTTATCAAGATTCTTTTTTCCTTTTAAATAATGTTCTAATTAATTCAAATAATACTTGTTATTGGACTAAGATCGTTACTTAATGTTTTTTAAGAGTATTTCGAAATTATAACACGTTTTACTGACTGAACCATATTGTATTTCAATCAAACAATGCTGAAAGCATTTCTTAAACAATGAGCAATTTTGTTCATCGAGTTATGAGCATGATTAAAAACTTATGACAGTCATTCAAAATGTCATCTTCAGCATATAATATGTAGTTGTAGACGAAAACAATTTTTAATTTTCCCGGAAGCGCCCCCCTTCTTCCGACAAAGCTTGGATAAATCGTATTACATAATTCAGTAGTAATATGTTTGCTATTTTTTGAAAATAAAAAGCAGCTTTTATTTTAGCAGAAATAAGAAAATCAAAAATGTCATTTTCCTAGTATGCCTATAGATCTTTTTACATAATTTGAAATGCAGCTGTTTCTTTCCACAAATTATTTATAGTTCATGTACAGTAAATCAATACGATTCAAATAATGACGACACAAATTGTTGAAATGAAGTAATCAATATAAATCAGTGTTTTAAACCCGTAAGTTAGTGTCATGATACAACTCTGTTTATATTTTTTTATTACTTGATGATTGCCACTGCATACTAACTCAATATTTTATTCTGCGCACAGACTGCTGTAGTAATTCATTTAAGCATAAAAGTATTAGTTGTATTTTAAATAAACTTGAAATTTTCAATAAACTTTTCCTCGGTCTTTGAGTAAACAGCATATTTGAAAATTTTCAAAGAGGTTATTGTTGGTAAAAGGCAAAAGTGTGTCAAAAAAAAAAGATAAAAATCTAAAGTTGACCTCAGTAATATTTTACTAAAATCTGTACGTTAAAAAGGTTAAATGCGTTTAATTCATAAATTAAAATATTAAAATTGAGACAATTAAGTCTCGGCAAGTCACTCTTGTTTTCTTCAGCTAAATTCGAATTAAAACAACCGAAACGAAATTAGTGCAAGCTGTTGGCAATTGTTAATATAGATGGGCCTGGCATGGCCTGATGGTTAATGAATTCGACAAGCAATTTGAAGTCGCGGGTTTGAATCTCTGTTACCGAAAATGTTCGCCCTTTCAGCCGTTTGGGTGCTATAATGTAGTAAAAGAGTAGCCCAAGAGTTGTAGGTAGGTGGTGTTAATTGGCTGTTTTCCCTCTAGTCTAACACTGCGAAATTAGGGACAGCTTGTGCAGACAACCCTCGTTCAAAACAACCCAACTAATCTAAATTTTGGCCTCTAAACTACAGCAAATGCAAAACTATATTTCAACGAAAGCATTTCTACACAACTATTCAAACATGCCAACTCTATCAGACAGACTTCTGAATAACTCGGTTTAATATTATAAGAAAAATTTTAATATAAATGAACTGATGAGCAAATTAGAGAGTTACATAATACATGATGAACCAATCTCTCCCCTCTAAACATCATAAATAAGAATCTTACAAGCCAAGCAGTGCTAGGCTAACTGAATCCTAAACACAAACGTAGCTCTATTTTAAAAGGATTTTGTATGTAAAAATAGGATTATGTGTGTGTGTGTGTGTGTGCGTGACTGCTAAGTGGAACTGTATTGTGAACACCGACTAATAGTACGATCATACATAAGTGAAGCCTAGTGAAAATATACGAGTTAATATTACCCCATGAATTGGGCATCACATGAAATAGGTATGTTAATTAAAACTGCGGACAATGGTCAAAATGTAACATACTGTGAATAATGCAACAACAACGTAAAAAGAGTTATTAGGATTAAAAGAGTTATTAGTTATTAAAAAGGGTTACTAGGATTCGGTAAGTTGGTTGGTTGTTTTGAATTTCGCGCAAAGCTACACGAGGGCTATCTGCGCTAGCCGTCCCTAATTTAGCAGTGTGAGACTAGAAGGAAGGCAGTTAGTCATCACCACCCACCGCCACCTCTTGGGCTACTCTTTCACCAACGAATAGTGGGATTGACCATCACATTGTAATGCCCCCACGGCTGAAAGTGCGAGCATGTTTGGTGTTACAGGATTCGAACTCGCGACCTTCATATTGCGAGTCGAGCGCCCTAACCGCCTGGCCATGCCGGGGCGATTCGGTAAGAGTTGCAACAAAATAACAATTCCTGAGATGGAGGAAGAGGTCAACCTGACCCTCCCTGGTCCAAGACATGGACCGAATCCCGATGAAGATGAACTATTTTGGCCTCTATGAGTATTTTCACGTTCAATTTAACATTAGTACTACCAGAGGTATCATATATTTACTATAATGTGATATTTAATTCATTAACTTATTTGTAATATTTCTTTTCTCCTCTTTTGATACGAAACCTAGAAAATTTAAATTCTTCACGGTCTTTTCCAATTGAATAGTAGGTCTACTGCTATTCCAACAACTTTCATTTTCATCCTTAGTTAGGCTTAGTGAAAAATATTTGTTATTTTAATTCACATGCCTATGATTTGAAATCCATAATGGACTAATCAAGAAGATTTTAAAAAAATATGAAGTTTAATATATTTTTATCGCAAATATTAACTTTCATTGTTAAGGAGGGTCTCTGGTGAGAAAGTACCGGAGAATATTTTAAGGTACTAATAGCGTGAGACATTTCAAGTTTTTAAGACTTTGTTACTGCCCACAGTTAATCAGTATTGGAGTGAGATATTGTTTTTTTGTTGTCAAGTATAAAGCTACATAATGGCTATATGTGCCCTGCCCACGGTGGGCACCGAAACACGAATTGTGTTTTAGCATCGTTAGTCCTCAGATTTATCGTTGAATCACCAGTGAGCGAGTGGAAATAGATTAATTATCTTCGAAATTTCAATCAGCTCGAATTTGACATAGATTGAAAAGATATATGATATGAACCAAGAAATTCCTCTAGCTAGCTAGCTATACCTTTGCTGTTGCTTGGCGTCAGACTAATTTACTGAATGAGTCTGGTATTAGAAGCACACTTAATTAGTTAAGAAAACTTAATTATATGCAACTATACATACAACAGATAAGCACACTAAGTTTTGATTTTAGTTACCTTGTCAAATATTTATCTCACAAGTGAGAAAAGTCCTGACATTTCAATCAACTGGTTTGATATTTTACTAAAATTGTTTTAGCATGTTGACTTACGTTCTTAGTTAAGAAAGAAAATACTTATTTCAGAATCATGTTTGTTTTAGTGATATCCTTCAAATGACTCAGTAGCATCACAATCTTTTATGACAATTAAGTTTTGAAATAATGTTGTGAAAATAGGAAAATATTTGATAGTTATAAAGTTCTTCACGAAAAATATAACTAAATGATATAGAATTAATGATTAATGATAAATAAAACACAAACAACTCTAATGATGATGATATGTTTCTGCTCAAGCCATTCTTCTGAACACTCTTTAAGACCCTCGGCCGCGAAAAAGTAGGATATTTGACTAAAAATTTGGCCGAAACAAAATTATAAAACAGCCATAAAACGCAGTATTAATTATTAGTAAACAGGTTAGCTACATTAATTTCAACACACCTTTCTGATTTTGAATCGGATACCAGGAAGCAGAATATGTGATGAACCAGGAAGCATAAAAACAGTAGTAACTGGCAGAATATGTGATGAACACAATAAACGAAAGAAAGGAACATGCCATATTTGCCATGTTTGTCGTCTTTATGATACATTACCCACATACATTGTACCTATGAAGCATATTAACTACAATTGTAAGCGTAAAAGTAGTCAGCTGTCAAATCAGCGTGGCCATATCAGGGCCGAGTCTTAAAAGTAACAAAATAAAGTTGCAGCTATAGAACAAGTGTAATCTACAGTAAATAAAGTTGCAGCTATAGTACAAGTGTAATCTACAGTAAATAAAGTTGCAGCTATAGCACAAGTGTAATCTACAGTAAATAAAGTTGCAGCTATAGAACAAGTGTAATCTACAGTAAATAAAGTTGCAGCTATAGAACAAGTGTAATCTACAGTAAATAAAGTTGCAGCTATAGAACAAGTGTAATCTACAGTAAATAAAGTTGCAGCTATAGAACAAGTGTAATCTGCAGTAAATAAAGTTGCAGCTATAGAACAAGTGTAATCTATAGTAAATAAAGTTGCAGCTATAGAACAAGTGTAATCTATAGTAAATAAATTATTCACTATATTTTCACCTTATGATTTTACAGGTTCGAAGATGTAAGTTATATGTTATAACAATACATATGATTAATAAAACTTACAGAATTAAAGAAGAGTGCAAATATACGATATTTTTATGTATTTGTAATTTCCTCAGTAACTAAAAGAAAACATTTTTTTTATATATCCTTGATTCTACAATGCGTAAACTTCCCCTGAATATAGTGCATTGGACAATTTACCCGATATTAACATATAACTGCGCTTGATGTCATTTATATACTTCACAACATCCCAGGTAAAAAAGTCAAATATCCAACCCAGAAAAAGTTTTTCAAAACAAATAAGTTGTTAATTTTGATAAAAAAATTTATTAACTTGAAATAACCTATTTTTGAATGAAGCTTTTTAGATATTATTGATAACATTACATTATGAATAAAATTTAGACTTATTGATTAACACAACTTTGTGCAACCATTTAGAATGTTAGATATCTTGAAACTTGATAACAATTTAAGAATTTTCTTTAAGAAAAGAAAAAAATAGCACTATATAGAAATAGTAAAAAAATATTATATTTGCAACCTTACCCTTCAATATATTTGATTTAACCTTTAAGATTGGTAGACTGGGTGTGGGCTAATGATTAATGTGTCGGACTATGGGTCACAGGCTCCATAATTCGCGTCGCATTGTCATGAAATCTCGTTCCACATTTTGGCGCCGTGGATACATTATAAAAGTGACGACCAAACCCCACTATTCGATTAGAGTTGAAAGTGGGTATTGTTCACAAGCTGCTTTCCATATAGCCTGTTAGTTTAGAATTAGGGACAGCTGTGCGCGGATAACATTTGTGTAGCTTTGCGGGATTGAAAAAAAAAAGCAAAACAACTAAGACTGGTCAATATCAAGCTCTGAATTGTCCCATATCGTCCCTCAAGTTACCGCCGAGCCACAAGGATCCGAGAGGGTAATAACTTTACACTACTCTTACTAACTTTTTCCTGTTTTTACTGATCATTACCGTGAAGAAAATGGCCTTAATAGGCAAGGTCAACTAGATTCTTGAACGTTCATAAATTAAGAACAGTTATTGAAAAATACCAGGATGGATAATTTTCGCGACAGTCCATAATACTAAATAATAGAATTGAACACCAAAGTAAACTCAATTTTAAATGCAAGAAGATTATTTTCACTTCTGGGCAATAGCAGTTAAATATTGGGTTAACGTGACATAATGATATTTTAGTAAATCTAAACAGCACTCAACGATTTCCGAGAGCGCTTGGTGTGATCAGACATACATTTTGTCTGATAATATCAAGATTATAAATCACTTAACCGTTTGACAACATTGTTCTTGTTAGCATGGGTGGATAAAAGCAGCACACCATTACCCAATCACATTACACATCAATATTAGGCACGTGACTAGAATGTAGTATACTGTATCATTACACAAAACTTCAATTTCATGAGACTTGTATTTCTTATATAATTTTCTTAAATAAATGTATATAAATTATAGAAATCAATTAGGAGACTCTCTTATTGCTGATTTGCGTGTTACTGAATATGGAAAATTTCCTTCGGATTTTCCACTGTCTACAAAATTATAGTTTAAAAGTAGCCGATATTTCAGGCAGGAAGGCATCTTAACTATATGTATATATACAGTATCAAACTGTATCGAAGTATTTATACTGCACTTTGATAATAGCCATATAATTTGCATTTTAAACTTCATAAAATTAGGTTATATATATATACATAAGTTATTCATAGTCCATTTATGTCATTTAAAGTTTTCTGTCCAGAAATATATGAATGTAAACGTTATTGTCATGTATAACCTGTCTAAAATCAGTTATCCACAAAAAATAATTTTTCAAGAAACTACACATAAAGTTAACCAAAAGAACACTTTATATTTTCACATAAATATGTATAACTATTTGTTTGCGTTTAAGCGCAAAAACTATACAATTGGCTATCTGCGATAGTTCCACCGCGAGTACTGAACTCTGATGTTTAGCGTTATAAGCCATAAAGCTTATCGAAGCCACCAGGATAATGTATATATTATATATGAAACGTGTGGTAATATTTAAACACATGTATATCGGAGGCGACAAAAATCTTTCCATGGCAGCTTGTTCATAATATTACCAAAAGTCGTGTTCATTAGAAATCCAAACCTTTCCCTGGCACTTGTTCATAATATTACCAAAAGTCGTGTTCATTAGAAATCCAAACCTTTCCCTGGCAGCTTGTTCATAATATTACCAAAAGTCGTGTCATTAGAAATCCAAACCTTTCCCTGGCAACTTGTTCACAGTGTTACCTAAAGTCGTGCCCATTAGAACGAGTTTTTCATTATGGTCTGTAAGGTTAGTTAGTTTATTTGTTTGTTTTGAATTTCGCGCAAAGTAACACGAGGGCTATCTGCGCTAGCAGTCTCTAATTCAGTAGTGAAAGACTAGAGGGAAGGCAACTAGTCATCACCACCCACTGCCAACTCTTGGGCTACTCTTTTACCCACAAATAGTGGGATTGACCGTCACATTATAACGCCCCACGGCTGAAAGAGCGAGCATGTTTGGTGGGACGGGGATTCGAACCCGCCACCGGCAGATTCCGAGTCGAGAGCCCTAACCACCTGGCCATGCCAAGCCCCCGTAAAGTTCGATCATAGAAATTTTACAGACTCTATTTACACAACAGAAAGAACAACGAGTTGTGAAAAACGTAACTTTAACGCACAATAGAGAAAAAGATTATGAAATAACAGCTTACATCCAAGCAAAGAAAATCTACAATAGAATGGAAAAAAACCAAAGTTTGTTAATTTAATGTACTATTGTATTTCATTAACGGTTATAAAAGTGAAAACGTAAAATTATAAGCATACACAATAATAATCTGTTGTCTTTGCTACATTATGCCAAACTGTAGTCTATGCTTCCAACAATAATCTATTGACTTTGTTGTGGTCCATGCTTACAACAACAATCTGTTAACATTACCACGTTATGTCAAATTTTGATCCATTCTTGAAATAGCACATCTCACCCCCCCCCTCAAGTTTATAAGGAGAAATTGACATCTTTGACTCTAACCAATTAAAATATTACTATGTGAATGAATTAATTTACCTAACGGAATATTGCTTTGGGTATGCGCTTCTGCACAAAACATATCAGTGATAGAAGTTCTAACAAGATTTAGTGGAGTAAAGAATCTAATGGTGGATAAGAATAATCAGTTAGTTTAGTTAACGAAGTAAATAAGCTGCAGTAGGTTAGCGAAGCCTACATAGTAAGAGACATGACCAATTTAAGGAAGTCTCTATTCTTAGTACTGAAGATTGACAAAGTGACAAACTTGGTATTGGGATAACGTTGCCAAACATAAGTACTGACGCGGTAACACACTTGGTATTAGGATAATGTTTCAATGTCGAACAGTTCAGAGGGTAAAGCGTATCAGCGGCATATAGTAGATCAGACCTTGAACCTTCTTATCCGAAGCTCCACACATTAAATACTATGCAACACCTGGCCGAACTCAGTTTTAACAATATTTCTGTTGCCAATTGTACTCAGTTTGTTTTGACTTTGATTTTGTTACAGTCTTAAAGGTTCGGAAATGGCAAATTTCAGTGCAGCAGTTATATACCATTTTAGCATGAATATACCTTAAATTTTTCTGATTTTGCACCAACTCATTTTGTGTTTGATTCTACAATAAACTGTTTAGGTAACTGTATATATTTCTTTTAGATACATTTTAGGAGTTTCATACTTATTGCAGACTAGGTGGATAAATTGGAATCACGGAGTAAGGTTTATAGAAGAGTTTCATGATTGTAAAGTATGGTGACTTTTGTATAATAGTCATGTTATTTGAATCTAATGTACCTTATGACAGAAAATCTAATGTAGGTTAGACAGCGTATAACGTATCGTTTATTGTGATATTTTCTGTTATTTCAGATGCTGAAATAAGGGAAGTAAAAACAACTAGCTAGAGCACATTAAACAGATAAAGAACAAAATGTTCAGACTTGAGGGAAACTCATGCAAGAAATCCCTAGACAAATGAAACGGGTTCTATAGATCTTACGATTTATAACAAACAAACTGTTTGTCGTACGAAACTCAATTTTCAGGTTCATATGCACAGAACAGATAGCCCATTCTGCAGGTTTGTGCTTAAAACAAAACAAACTTTAGGTAGTGTTCGGCCTTTCCACAACGTTACTTTGTTAATAAGTTTTTCTTTAGTGTATTATAACTGTTCATTACCAGTTGAATCTTTGAAAATGTTTACTTACTAATAGAAGATACTTACTTGTTCACAAGGTCAATCTCTAGTAGAAAAATAAGGAAGTATATACATACAGCATAGAGTACACGGTCAGTTTCTCTGTGAAAATAGCGTGTATAAAACATAGAGAACACGGTCAGTTTCTCTGTGAAAATAGCTTGTATAAAACATAGAGTACGCGGTTTCCTTTGTTATGAAGCGTATATAAAGCACAGAGGATGCGATCAGTTTTACTATCAAATCAGCGTATATAAAATGCAGAATACTCGGTCGGTTTCCTTATCAAAACAGCGTATATGAAACATAGAGTACACGGTCAGTTTCCTTACGAAAACAGTGTATATAAAACACAGAGTACGCGGTCTGTTCCCTATGAAAACATGGTGTACGCGATCTGTTTCCCTATGAAAACATAGTGTACGCGGTCTGTTTCCCTATTGAAACAGTGCATATAAAACACAGAATTCGCTGTCTGTTTCCCCATGAAAACAGCGTATATAAAACACAGAGGATGCGATCAGTTTCCCTATCAAATCAGCGTATATAAAATGCAGAATACTCGGTCGGTTTCCCTATCAAAACAGCGTATATAAAACATATAGTACACGGTCAGTTTTCTTACGAAAACAGTGTATATAAAACACAGAGTACGCGGTCTATTTCCCTATGAAAACATGGTGTACGCGGTCTGTTTCCCTATGAAAACATAGTGTACGCGATCTGTTTCCCTATGAAAACATAGTGTACACGGTCTGTTTCCCTATTGAAACAGTGCATATAAAGCACAGAATTCGCTGTCTGTTTCCCTATGAAAACAGCGTATATAAAACATAGAGTACACAGTCGGTTTTCCTATCAAAACAGCGTATATAAACCACAGAGTACGCGTTCTGTTTACTTACGAAAACAGCGTATATAAAACACACACTATTCGGTCAATTTTCTTATGAAAACATTGTGTATGACTTTTGAACTAGTTATTTTAAACCTGTGAAAAATTACTAAGCAAAATGTATTAAAATCTAATGGAACTATTTTCCTTGAATGTATAGATTTTGAAATCAGCTCCAGTGATATATATATATAGTCAATAATATAGAATTCCTAGAGCTTGAAATTTAAATAAAAATGCAACTTGAAATATTAAGTTTTCCTAACTTTGAAAAGGTGAAGAATTCCGATTGCTGTTCCAGAGACAAGGTAGTGTAAAAGATTGATCTTTAGAAAATTGTTATGACTAGTTAGTTTGACTTTTAACGACTGATGACGCACGTTCCTAAAGAAAATGTAATCAATAGCATCAAAGACGTATTATATGTGAGTGGGCACGTGCTGAACAAGTAACCATCAGCAACATTATAAATTATGTGTATGTTACTTACATGAAAGTTGGAAGGTTAATATTATAAAAATTAATTTTCTAAAATGCAAGACAGAAATTACGTTAAAGCTGTAAAAAGTATTTTTTAAATTCTTTTTAGAACAAAGTATCATATACAAAAAACGGATACCTTCTCAAGTTTTATTATTTATAATTAAAAATCAAGCAAATAATTCGATATCTGATCAGTTATCAAATCACTCGAACATTTTCTAAGTTTAATAACTGAACCAAGCAGAAGCTACTGGAATTAGTTAGAAATATTTTAATTATATACAATTTTTGAACACAGTATATCAGATACCGAATAAACAGGTATATGTTTTCCAATACAGAAGAACACAATACATCAAATACCGAATAAACAGGTATATATTTTCCAATACAGAAGAACACAGTACATCAGATACCGAATAAACAGGTATATGTTTTCCAATACAGAAGAACACGGTACATCAGATACCGAATAAACAGGTATATGTTTTCCAATACAGAAGAACACTGTACATCAGATGCCGAATAAACAGGTATATGTTTTCCAATACAGAAGAACACTGTACATCAGATACCGAATAAACAGGTATATGTTTTCCAATACAGAAGAACACAGTACATCAGATACCGAATAAACAGGTATATGTTTTCCAATACAGAAGAACACTGTACATCAGATAGTGTTCTTCTGTATTGGAAAACATATACCTGTTTATTCGGTATCTGATGTACTGTGTTCTTCTGTATTGGAAAACATATACCTGTTTATTCGGTATCTGATGTACTGTGTTCTTCTGTATTGGAAAACATATACCTGTTTATTCGGAGTAAATCAGATACCGAATAAACGGGTATATGTTTTCCAATACAGAAGAACATAGTATATCAGATACCGAATAAACGGGTATATGTTTTCCAATGCAGAAGAACACAGTATATCAGATTCCGAATAAACAGGTATATGTTTTCCAATGCAGAAGAACATAGTATATCAGATACCGAACAAACAGGTATATGTCTTCCAATAGAGAAGTTAAAGATTTAAGAAAATGTTCTGATTCTCTTATCAACAGTTGTTTCAAATTCTTCTTCACAAAACGATGAGTTTTATTTTAAATTTGTTTTTAAGATCAATGTGCTAGTCTTGACTAACACTGCTTCAGATATTACTGCTCTATAGCGTTGATAGAATTAGATCAAAACTATTTGCTTCTCATAGCCAGCAACGCTTCATATTCTTCCCTATAGAAATAACGAACTTTAAATAAAACCTATTTGTTTATTCTGATGAATAATGCTCCAAATTCTTCATTACAGAAACGATAAATTTTGGACAAAAAACGATTTATTTATCCTGATAATCACTACTATCAAATCCTTTCTACGCAGGTGATGAAGCTTCAATAATAAAAAAGGTTTATTTGTCATGATAAATACTGATTCAAATTCTTACCTGTAGAGACAACGAAGATTGGATAAAAACAGCTTATTTGTCCAATAAATACTGCTTTATCTCGTTCCTTTTAGAGACAACGAAGTTTAAATAAAAGCAACATGTTAATCCTAGCAACTACTGCTTCAAATTCTTTTCCACTGAAAAGATAAAGTTTGGTAAAAAAAATTTGCTTGCCCTGGAAAAAAAAATGCTTCGGATTCTTCCCGATGCAGATAAAGAGGTTTTTGCAAAAGTATCACGTTTGTTTCTATAAACTCTACAAATTCTTTTCTAATAAATCAATTAGATTTTGATAATAAAAATTATGTGTTTATCCTGGCAGACAGTGCTTCAGAATATTTTCTGTAGAAGCGATAATTTTTTCAAAAAATCGGCATGTTTGTTCTAGCAAATATTTGCCAAGTTCTGCTTAGAGTAATATGAAGAGCGCATTTAAAAATATCTGGTTTTTTCTTACAGAAAACGTAGCTTGACATTCTACTTTAAAACGAAAAATCGGTTTAGAGAAATTAACTATGGTAAGCATTGAAAAACACATATAGGCTAATAAGTCATTGTCAATAAACTATAGATTAACTATCTCATTCTTAAGTGGTGCAAAAACACTAATAGGTTAACAAGTCAAGATATACATTAACTAGATATTATGTTTGCCTAAGAAGGCATCATAGAAATTAAAAGAAAAAATAATGTTTGGTTTTATGAACAAAGGTTTCTATAATAACGAATTATGACATTAATAAGTAGTTTGATAATGTAAAATTACTTGCTTTCTTTTTGTGTAATCCATAAGTTAAATGGAAACTGCAATTCTCCGAATGAGCATAAGTTACTGTCTTTTATACCGTTTCAACAATGAAAGAATAACTTGCATCTTATGTTTTTTATTGTACTCTATATGAATATTGATTCATAAACCCAATATAATCTTATTTTCAAGCAAAGAAATGTAAAAAGTTAAATATTTTAAGATCTTTTTTTTTTTTATCGGATTTGTTACAAGTCCTCTCGTTACCGAATGCACGAGTTACATTGTTGAATTAACCATCAAAAGGTATTTTTCATTTGACTGTCAAAATCACATGTTTCCTAATCAGGCCAAGATAATACTGTTTTGTCTCGGATATCGACCCACTATCTGCATTACCTGAACAAACAATAATCAACTTACGTCACAAATGTTTTTATATCAGAAAAGGTTAACAGAAATCATTATTGTGACGCGGTTTTATCTTCTCTGCATATTCGCTAGTTGGTAAGCTCTAGGTGATCGATTTTGTGCCCTTCACGCGTTCGAAATTACACAACAAGAAATAAAAGTATACCTTTCGCATAAAAACTTATCCGTTCAGTTTTATAAAAAATTAACATCAAAATCTCTCATCAGTTGTGCTCTACGATATATGCAGATATCTTCAAATATGTTTTTTGTATATAAACTATCGGGAATAGTCGTATTCCTCAGAGAGATAAAGAATGTTCTTTCATTCCTAAAATAGTTTCAGGTTTCTCAAATGATTGAGTACTTGTATTCTACTCAAGTAATTTGGATAGTTTGTTTCTTATTATAAAAAGAAAAATGTCCATTGAAACGCCCCCTAGTGGTTTTATTGATTATTGTCATAAGAATGTACTTCATAAAGGTAGTTGCATAAAAACTTGGCTCGTTTAGAAATTATAAGCTTAAATTTATATGTTTATGCATTAATTGCTTTTTTTCGTTTTTGTAATTAGATTATCACTAAAATTATGTACTTGTAGAAATTTTATTTATCTTCCAGGTTAAACTCCATGAGCGATTAAGAGGAGATAAATCCTGACAGAAACAAAGATAAATCGTTGGGTTTAATAATTAGACTTGTTGGATGCGACAAATAGGAACAGACATGAAACTACAAATATTAATTTTTCCAATGAAACGAAAATTAGTGGCTTACAAGAAGCTGCAGTACTGGTCTTTCGCTAATTACGTTTTAGCGCGGTTTAAATTCTATGTAAATTATTGTGATCAAAAATGAAAAGAATGTATAACTCCAATTTCTCGCGATCTTTGACCTTATCATAATTATTTTACTCTTTAATCAATATTCTGAATAGGAGACTTGTTATTTGAGATAAAAATTAAAAAGCAATAAAATTGTACTCCTCAAATGAAATATTCTTGGCTGGACTAATACGAAGGTTAGAGCTTAAAACATCTAGCAGATATAGCATAAAATTACTTCATTGTCACAGTACTTTTGGTTCTTTTTTAATCTAGAAAACTTCCAAAATTAAGCATGTGTAACTTACCGAAATGCTTACATGTTCTACTGTTTTCAAACTTACACTTTCTAAGTAAATACAACAAGAAAGGAGAAAACCATACATTGCTTTAAAACCTGTTTAGGACGTGGCGCTATCTTTAGGCTTATTCTTCAAAGTTTAAATATAAATTAAATAACTCAGAAAAGCTTTAATTTCTATTAAAAATATCTTCGAAACTTTATTCTTCAAACATTTTATTCGATATTTGGAAAGATAAATAAGATTTTATTATGAAAGATGTTACCAAAATGAATAAACTTTCAAATCAATGCTCCTTAGTTATTTTAAACATGAAAACTACGGTCTTCGACGAAAAGTAAGATTATAATATTATTTGTTTCTATACACTCAACAGTTTTCAGGAACACTTTTCTCGACAACCATGTAGAGTGCAAAGATAAGTACATTGTTATTTTTCAAATTATTCTAAATCTCAAACTGTTCAATTAATAAACAAAGCTGTTTATTTTGGGTTACCTGATATAACGTAACACTATGAAAGGAATGAAATGTGTTCTTTTAAGACCGGTTAATTCATGCAAAATATAAAATTATTACAAACTTATAAGACTTATTACCCTTGCCATCGGTCGGTATTTTGATTTTGATGAAATTTTAGACAAAGAGGTTGAATTACCCCCAGACCACCAATTGTTTAGCATTTGATGGATATAGCTCAAAGGTCAAGGTTACCCCTAAAGATTGGCATTTTGAAAAACAAGCAACCCCCCATAGACAATGTAAGATCGAAAGAAGATCTACGCGCCTAGATTTGCATTTTTAGGATGAGGAATTGTTTGGAGTATATTTTAGGTTGGTTATTCCAAAAGTAAAAAACATTGCGGAGCGAGGGTTGCATTGTGTGAGAGCCTTTCTAGTTTGAGAATATAAATATCTAATCATAATCATTTTGAATTGTTTTCCATTGGTATAGCATTACCATATCAATTATGTGAAATATAGTGTAAAATATCTATCAAAGCAAGATGCGTTTACTCGAAACCGAAACTATACATTCTAGATGTTAACAGTCAAAATGTTCGAAACACTTTTTATAGTTTTAAAGATAACAATGTGACTCAATAACACACTTTTCATGCTCTCTGACAGAAATTTCTTATAAATCACGATTTTATGGGGCTGGTAGGGCTTGTTCGTCCTTATATTTATTTTAAGTATTTTGAGCACCATTAAAGTTTACTTTTTATGTACGATAACGGGTGGGTCATGGCCTAATGGTTAGGTTTCACGCTGCTTATCAAGAGATTTGGAATTTGAGAACTGCTGCTAATGAACACGCCCTGCACTTTCAATTGTAGGAGCGTTATAAAGTGACATTCAGTCCTGTTATTCGGTTCAAAGATCTGGATGAAGCTCTTGTTTTATGGGAGTAATGTTGGTTGGCTGCTTTATTCCTTCTGATTAGTAGAAATGGAGCTATATTTGAATCCTAGTGGTCTCTCACCTAGCCGTTTAGCCCTCATGCACCTTTTGGTCAGTAAGAGCGTAACTAAATCTGAATCCGAAGGGAACCATCGGGTCAGTAGGAAAAGACCTGTATCTGAATCCTAAGGGAAGTTTCTGGTCAGTAAGTAACTATATCTGAATCTTAAGGGTTTTTGGCCTGTCCGTTAGGCCCTTTTGCATATCAAGTACTGTTTCAATTGAACATTCTAATTCGATAGTTCTCTCATTACTTAAGTTAGCTTTTATAATTATTACTTACACCTTATTGTAAAGCAGTATGAAATCGTGGCTTTTAATAGTTTGCTTGTTTTAAGTAATATGACTAATGATTTTGTTTTACAGTATTTAAGAGCACAGACTTCTTAGATATATATGATATGTATCAGATCTATAAAACTTTAAGCATGATGTTATATCACCTGAATAGCATGAGTCAGAACTTTAAGTACATTTCTGATTTAGATACGTTTAGGTATCACTTGCATTTTTTATCGAATCAAGTTTGTGGTTGAAAAATAACTTACCCATAAAAACGTTTACGGATTGAATGGTGTTACAAGTCTTCTTCAACTGTCTCAAAACGAATGCTTCAATATTTAAATAAAGTAAAATAACAAGTCGAATGTATTATCGTCTCAAACAGAAAAACTAAATTTATGGGCAACGTTTCGGCCATTGGTCTGCATCAGGCAATCAAGCGTGGTGCATTAGGATGCGGTTTGGATATTGCTCAGCTCCTGGATTTCTTTAAGTATCTGAGTGACTTTCACATTAGCTTTAAATTCAATATGGAACATTCGGATGTCTCTAATAACTTACTTTGACACACTGTTAACTTTAAGGGAGGATGAAGCGTTGACTTATGAGCTGATTATGATTAAGTAATCCCTCCTATCCTGCTTCAATTCGACAGTCTGTAGTTTTTCCAAATGATACATCCGACAATAATACTGCTGAAAGAAGAAAACAAACATGCTTGCTCGCCATTTAACAAATTAATTACAGTGAAATATCCATTCGTAAAGCTAAACAAATAAATCAGTAAACCGAGCAAACACTCGATAGGAAATTCTGACAATGTTTTTACTTGTTTTACTTTTTAGAAATAATGAAATGAGTTGTAAGGTATGACAGCTAAATATATGTGCTGAGACAAATATCGGAGTAACACAATGAAATGTAAGTTGGGCTTCTGGTGGCAAGTTTAGTGCTAGCTCGGCCACAACGAGAACATGAACTTTTATTTTCCCAGAAAGGGGACCGAAGTCCGCCTTGAGAGATCACCTGTTTTAACCATTCGCACCACTATACAGTAGCGTGTTTCTGTCAGTCAGTCAGTAGACACTAAAATTACGTCACATAAAGAAGCTTAACGTTGCAATTTCTACTGTCGTGACGTCAGTAAAACGTGCGCATTCCATGAATCATGATAAGAATTATGTACTCTGTAGAGAGCATGACGTATGAACTTGAAAAGCAAGAAATAAAATATTTGTTACTCTTACTTTCGGGGATCCTGCGGAGGTTTATCTAGTAGATAGGCAACAGACTATGATTGATTGGACTTGGTTACAAATGAAAAGAGATATTAAGTTTGTCAAGGAGACATATTATAACAATATGATCTGTCTAAAAAGACGAAGGAGCTTCTGACATAAAAGTTTAGGGGCATACACTCAAACTTTTATGAAAAATATACGTATCAAAACTTTTTTCGATGTGATGATATAAAACATGAAATTTATAGAATAACTATTTAAAAGTACTTGTCATCCGAGAAAGAACATTCTTCGAAATATCTTATCAGTCAATCTCTCGTCAGTTTAACAGTAAAATAAAAAATAACCAAAGTGGAACTGTGAAGCATAGAACAAAGAAACATACAAACTTGTACATAGACCTCTACAACACATTATCACATACAGGTACATACCAACGACTACTTAGAACTTCACAAGACTTTACCACACACACACACACACAGATATTTATATATATAACTGTCTGGATATTGGTGTTATACTAATACTCTTTCAGCTGTCTGCATACTACCGTTATTCTAATGCTCTTTTAACTGTCTGAATGCTACTGTTGTACTAATACTCCTTTAACTGTCTGGGTGCTACTGTTGTACTAATACTCCTTTAACTGTCTGAATGCTACTGTTGTACTAATACTCTTTCAGCTGTCTGCATACTACCGTTATTCTAATGCTCTTTTAACTGTCTGAATGCTATTGTTGTACTAATACTCCTTTAACTGTCTGAATGCTACTGTTGTACTAATACTCCTTTAACTGTCTGAATGCTACTGTTGTACTAATACTACTTTAACTGTCTGAATGCTACTGTTATTCTAATGCTCTTTTAACTGTCTGAATGCTACTGTTGTACTAATACTCCTTTAACTGTCTGGGTACTACTGTTGTACTAATACTCCTTTAACTGTCTGTA
>NW_013665686.1:682045-683694 GCF_000517525.1 Limulus polyphemus
GTACTAATACTACTTTAACTGTCTGAATGCTACTGTTATTCTAATGCTCTTTTAACTGTCTGAATGCTACTGTTGTACTAATACTCCTTTAACTGTCTGGGTGCTACTGTTGTACTAATACTCCTTTAACTGTCTGAATGCTACTGTTGTACTAATACTCCTTTAACTGTCTGGGTGCTACTGTTGTACTAATACTCCTTTAACTGTCTGGGTGCTATTTTTATACCAATATTCCTTTTGCAAGTGGCTAATTACTACTATCATACTAATTCTATTACATTTGTCTAGTTACTACTGTTACACCAATCCTGTGACATTTGTCTAGTTACTACTGTTACACTAATCCTGTGACATTTGTCTAGTTACTACTATTATATTATTATGTTGAGGCAAATGCAACTGTTATATCAATACTATTTTAGTTTTCTATCTAACACTGTCAAACTGACAGATTTTCAATTAAATATATACTATTGTTATACTAATATTTTTCAATTATCTAAACAATATTGCTATACTAACACTTTTAACTCTACACATGAACAAAGCTGTTTAATTCTGTTTGAACAACAAAATACACTGAATCCTGTTTTTTTCTCAACATTCTAATCTAGCATGAGGATTTGGACTAATATGCACCGTCATGTTAATGACATCGCTGTGTTTAAACATGTTTTGTAAAACAAAGATTGAAAAACTGTATAACTGATCAAAAGTCCCCCCCCCCCAAATCTAATTCGACAGTAAAGAAATTAATCCACACGGTACTGTTACCTGCATCCACTTACCTCTTTCAGTACGGGCTCGGTCCCTGAGACCGATCTCGTAACCATTTTGTGCTTGTTATAGTTTTCATGCTATAACTTTTTATATAGTAAGCGTATGTAAACGAAATATGGAAAATTACCAGTAAACATTACAATGCTTTCATACGCAAAATATCATTTTTTTCTATTAAGTCTTAAGGTTTGTAAAGCAATGTTTTTATCATGCCTTTTATTTTCATTTTAAATATAAAAATATTTTTGTGCATCAGAAAATTTCCAAATTTCACATGCGAAATCTTTATAACATCCATATAGTTATCAAACGTTTTTTTAAGAAAAACTTTATATTTTATCTGATATTTTCGGTAACGAATATCCGATTTGACCGATCTCGTAACCACGTCAAAAGAATTAGGAAATAAATATAAATTATGCCTTTTTAGTTCTACAATGACTATGAATTATAACACGAAAACATAAATGATTCGACTAAATAGCTTAAATCTCATAACATTATACATTTATATATACTTATTATTTTCATTATATCGACCTTTGGCTAACAATACAGAAGTTACAATGACGAAGCGCACGTGCACTCATGTTACTGTATCCATTAATATAAAACTGACCTTTAGTCTTTACAAAGTGACCTGTCTAGGCTGTGTTTTAGCAGACTAGTATTTTATAAAATACAATCATATTTCAGTTATTATACATTATATAAGTATATAGATTATTGCTATATATAATTAAGTTCTTAAACTTATTTTTCTTAAAACATAGAATAGTAAATAAAGAAGTAAAGCAAACAATTATCTCTTCCAGTTACGACCTTTGTACCGGTTGGTGCTTGACGTAGGTTGCTAAGGCTTTTAAAAT
>NW_013665686.1:684511-686271 GCF_000517525.1 Limulus polyphemus
TATACGATATACACAAACCATGTGTAAATATATTAAAATAGGCATGCATAGTTTAGTTCAATTGAACGTGTTATTTATAACAATAATAGTTTTTTTTTCTTTTAAAAACATAACAATTTATAACGCTCCCTAAATCATAAAAAATAAATTACAGTGAAAGCAATGAAGATTTTATAGGTTTTGAACCAAACTAAATAACAGTAAACCTTTTTTTTTGATTTACGGTACTATCTTATTTTTGATGTTTTGATCTCTTTTGTGTTTAGAACAATATATACTACTTTTTAAAGTATCAAATTGAATTTATGTTCAATAAAAATATTTCAAATGCGACTGTAGCTTTTTTTTTCCCAAAATAAGGGTGCGTCTTATATTCCGAAAAATACGTTAACTTGAACCCCTGCTGCATTCAACATACCAAGTGACACACAAAAACCGATTTTCAACTGAGTTTTTTTAATATTTACTTTTAAATTACGAAATTGGGTTAGGTATAATACAAAAATTTGAATTATAATCAACAGGTGGATAAGAAACTTATTGACATAAATTCATGAAATAGTAGTTCTATAAAATTTTGAAGGTGAGTCAACAAACGAGATGACATGGCCTTTCACCAGTGACCAGTCTGGAGTTATTTGAGTCTTAACGCAATTAACACACTCACTACGTGACGTAGTTCTAGGGCATTCTTCTACATGTGGTGGTGGTGGTGAGGAGATTGTTTGGACGAATCACAAAGGGGTATGCTGCTGGCGGCCTCTAGTAGTAATTATAGTTCTTATTGAAACACCATTGAAATATAAGACTTGTACGACTTTCCATGTAAGTAACTTGAATGAGTTTTGATGAAACAATTATCAGACGTGCAGTGCTAGCTTTTTTTTGACTCCTTTTTACTATCATGTGTCATTATCATCAATCATATGCAAAACAGTCAAATAGATATATTTTTCTATGAAAAATTATCCACATTTTAACCAGAAGAAAATGTTTTATGGTTTTTCTAAGTGTTAATTTTATGAACTTTAAACGGAATGAAGTCCATTTCGTCTGATACTTTTTATTAGACCAAGCATGGCTTCAGCTGGTGGCTAGAACGCTCCACTCCCAATTTGTGGGTCACGGGCTCGAATCTCATCACCAAACATGCTTGTTTTTTCTACCGTGAAAACATTATAATGTGACGACCTATCATACTATTCAATTACAGTAGCCTAATTGTTGGCGATGAGTGGTGTTGACTAGCTTTCCCTCTAGTCTATTACTTCAAAGATAGGGACAGCTAGCGCAGGTAGTTTTGGTGAAATTCAACATGCAAACTTTTTTATTAACAATAAAAGACAATGTGTTGCTCTTATAGCTTTCAATAACACACTTTGTATCAAAAACTGCAAAATTATAAAATATGCGTGATTTATGGTAATTTTACTGTTTAACAATTTTGGTTTTCACTGACTAATGTTTAAAATTTAACGAGAAGCTTTGCAATAAAACTACCCAGAAATCAATCTCATTGTTCTGTTTTTATTTATTTCGTTTTTACAGCTAGTTAGTGGTGTATGTAATTTCCTGTTTTGAACAAAGAATAATATAACACTAAACAGTAATCATGGGAAGAAACTACAGCAAGAAAACACAACAAAAAAAAACACGAAAAATTAGTAATACGAACATATTAAAAAATGTATAATTTAAATGAAGATTGCATGTTGTTCAGAGTTGGAGAGTGTTGTTTGATGTGGAGGGTTTCTTTGATC
>NW_013665686.1:687271-697187 GCF_000517525.1 Limulus polyphemus
TTGAATAACCCCTGTGTTTCCTCTATACGCCAACACAGTGAATAAACAGGGCATCAACCTATACTATCAAATTTCTCTATCCTCTGCAAGTCTGATACTTACCTGGAATTATTGATCAAAGAAACTCTCCATATCAAACAGCACTCTCCAACTCTGAAGAATAATATAATTTCCTATTTTGAACAAAGAATAATATAATTTCCTATTTTGAACAAATAACTATGTAATTTCCTATTTTGAACAAAGAATAATGTCATTCCCTATTTTAGACAAAGAATTGAGTAATTTCCTATTTTGAACAAAGAATAATGTCATTCCCTATTTTGGACAAAGAATAATGTCATTCCCTATTTTGGACAAAGAATTGAGTAATTTCCTATTTTGAACAAATAACTATAAAATTTCCTATTTTGAACAAATAACTATGTAATTTTCTATTTTGAACAAAGAATAATATAATTTCCTATTTTGAACAAAGAATCGAAAAAGAAAAGTTGATTATGGATACCTGTCCTCAAATTTGTCCTCAAACAAGGGTTGATTTACAAAACACATCTTGCCTGACAACATATCATTAAACATTCAATGAAATTTAACTTGTTCTAAGCCTCTTGACTATTATTATTAGTTGTGCAGGGTTTAAATTTTTATCATGAATAAAATGTAAATACGTTGATATTACTTAACATAGAAGAATCGTAAGTAAAACAAATTATTATTACGATTCCTTAATGAATAGGAAAAAGTATTATAAATTTCAAACAAGTCAGAACGTATTCTCGAAGCAACATTTATGATTTAGAAGTTATTTAGAGCGTTTTAGACGTATTTTTATGGTGCTTGATATTACTTTCACTATGTTTTGCTTTATAGTAACTATTCTTGGAACTAGATGGCAGAAGCGAAACATATATAAAATATCTAATACTGTCACTTATCATTCGTAAGTTTTTGTTTTTTTCAATCAAACACGATTATTTATGGAACATTTTACCTCTTTTCTTTTCAACAGTTTCTTACTGGAAGATTTTATATTTCTTTACTATGTTTACCTGTTTTCTTGAATAACTGCCTGAATCTCTTTCAGCTCTTCTCACAGAATGGATTATATATCTTCACTATACCTAAGATTTGACTTCATCTTAGTAATATAAGATTTTTTCCCTTTCTTTCTTACAGTCTTTATCTGCTTGCTAAAATGTTTTCAATATCTATTATCTACTTTATCCACTCGTTGAATAATTAAATTAATTATTTTTATCTTGTTATCTCTAACTTAAACCATTTTCTGCTGGTTAAGTAGGATAATTTTCTCTAATAATTTCTCTAATAACTTTTATATCTTAAAACAATAATTCGAACTATCTACAGATTGGAAGGTCTTTTTTTTTCAGTTATCTCTAATTTATGTTTTGTTGTAACGATTAAGGTTTTTTTGTTCGTTTCTTTTTACTTGGTAATCCATGTCTGCCATCTCGACTTCTAGTTTAGAGCTCAGCATTTTCCCCTTAATTCAGTATTAAAAGTATTTTTTGTTGTTTACAGGATTTACTTTCTGCTTTGTCTGTAATCCAAACTTTCTTCTACTGAAAGAAGCGCCTGACTTCTTTATCGTTTTCATACTCTTCTTCTGATTGAAAGTTATTTATATACTATCTGTGTAGTTCATGCATTCATTATTCTAGTGATAGAAATATCTGTATTTTCTGAACTCTCAGTAATCTAATTTTTCTTGTATTGTCTCTTAATTTCTCGAAAATGTAAGCTTTTTATTAATTAAATGTCTTTTCTTTTTCTGGCTCTGTGATTCAAAATTTGTATATATTTCGAGTATTTTTCCTATTCCATTTAATATCGTTGAGTCGTCTTTGAATATTTTTTTATACTGTATAATGAGTCTTTTATACTAATTCGCTACCACGTAGCCTTTTGGCAAGTGCGAATATATTTCTAGATGGGCCCCCCAGTGGCACAGCGGTATGTCTGCGGACTTACAACGCTAGAATCCAGTTTCGATACCCGTGGTGGGCAGGGCACAGATAGCTCATTGTGTAGCTTTGTGCTTAATTACAAACAAACAAACAATTTCTAGATGGATTTTATATATATTTATCAATATTAAGTCATTTGATTTATAAAAGTGACAGCCAATACAGTTCGAAGTGTCGAACTGGTCAGCAGTTCAAAATTAAGAACGACTATACCTCAACTCTAGGGATATTTGACTTGGTTTATAGCCCACATGAAAATAAGATGCAGACCAAATTTAAAATTCCAGTTTCAATCATAATTATATGTGTAAATTTCTAGGATAGAAAAAAATATATTAACTTTTCAGGGATATTTCAGTTAACCTCAATAACCCAAGCCAGAGCGTTTCTCTCAAGTTGACGAAAAACTTGAGTAAACGGGTAAGATACAAAATATTAATTACTTACACATTTTTAAGGAAATAATTATACTATATGTATCAACAAACTGTATGATACTAGATAGATAAATAGACTTTTATAGGAAGTTTTACGTTAGGTTTATGTCCAAATTGTACTCTCAATTCGGTAATGCACTATTTCTTTTCACTTTCAGTAACAGGCTTTTAAGCTTTTAACTTGAGCTATGACTTTCAACTCTTGGCGGTGTAATGTGTTCTTTCTTAAAGTCGTTTTTACTGCATAACAAATAATTAACAGAGAAAGACTCTTTTCATATAACATCTTCAACAGTACTATTCACCATCTTCTTATATGTCATAAATCCTCAGACTAGGCCTGTTTATTCTTCTCATTCTAGTGTTCAACTTTCCATTCAGTTTGAATTGCATAAAAATCAAGCTTTGAAATGAGACCGTACGAGATCCGGATTGCCGACAAAGGATGTTTTAGAGTTGCCTCCACAGAATGAAAGAATTGCTTTTATTGTTCCGAAAAACCATTTCATGACTTTGTTATACCCAGGTGGGTTTCATAATTATCAACAGCAGTGTGGGTGTTAAAAGATTCATTATCATTCAAGTTTTCGTCCATAGTGAACATTAACCTTAAGGAATCGGTATAGGTAATGTGACTTTTTATCTCGCCAACATCCCGTTGGGTCAGCGGTAAGTCTGAGGTCTTATAACGTTATAAAATGGGTTTTGATACCCGCATGGCCAGACCACAGACATCCCACTGTATAGCTTTGTGCTTAACAGCAAAACAAAATTTTATCTTAGCCAGATTCAAATT
This sequence comes from Limulus polyphemus, assembly GCF_000517525.1. Lineage (NCBI taxonomy): Eukaryota > Metazoa > Arthropoda > Merostomata > Xiphosura > Limulidae > Limulus > Limulus polyphemus. The sequence goes on from NW_013665686.1 coordinate 690,496, forward strand.
TATATAGACCAACCTATTAAAACTTTATGTCGGATCGTTTTAGATTCCAGGATATATATTCATTTGTTTTATATAAACATAATATTATTATATTGTTTAAGAACTTTTCAAAATCAACGATTAATGTTCATCGGATACAATAGAAAATGTTCACCTAATATGTTCACCTAAGTTGAATATCCCATGAAGTATCTCATCGCAGGGATAGTTGAATTCAAAACTTTAAACGTATGCACCTGTATTATAACACAGGCCTGCGAATTTAAACTTCATAAAAGTTGTTCTGGTTTTAATAACGAATTCTCCATAATTCAGCTACGCAGATTTCGAAAATAATGTTCATTTTTTTCGATCACGTAAGGATATTTTAGAAATCGGGAAGAAGAAAAACTCTTATTTAGATCAAATTATTATTTCGTTTACCCCAATGAACATTTTTTTATTATTATGTTTGTTAACAAAAATACAAACAAACTATAGAAAAAGGAAAAACGTTGATGTCAAGCGAATATGCATCCTCATTCATCCTGACTTTTTGTGTAAAACCTACGCCTGTTATCTCAAAACTACGTGTTGTGGTATTTATTTTATGTGTTGCGTCTGGAGCATCTCGTTTCAATGACCAGCAGTAATAATCATCCATCATGCTGATGTTACACTTTCCCTGATACCTCCTTTCCATTTCTGTGATGTCTTGATGAAACCTTTTCCCTTGTTCTTTGCTGACGCCACCGAGATTTTCAGGGAAATAGTCAATATGTTAGTGTAATAAGTGAACTTTCAAGCTCATATTACTACCCAACTCTTTAAATTTATCGAGTATGTTATTGACAATATTTTCGTAATTTGAGTCCTTGTTGTTTCTTAAAAAATTGTCTTTGAAGGCAATCCACGCTTCTTTTCCAACTATCCTCATTGTCCTTTCGAACTGTTCATCAAATGTGAATTTTATAAGCTGAAGCCCAGCAAAAATCCCTTCTTTACGTTTCGCTTCTGAAAGAGCTGGGAAGTGCCAACAAAGATACTTGAAACAGTCGCCATCTTTGAATATGGTCTAAACAAACTGCTTTATCAAGTCCAATTTTATGGGAAGTGAAGGTAATAGGACTTTCTTTCTGTCAACCAAACTTTCACGTTCAATGTTTTTTGATCCTGGTATCAGGCTGACTCAGCGTGGCCGTTGGTTCTTTATCTAGTGCTGATTTCGTGCTCTGCTGTCCCATTCACAGAAAGAACATGGAAACTTGGTATAACCTGATTGTTGACCCAACAACATACAAAGGACTTTTAAGTCTCCACAAAGTAGCCAACCATGTTCTTTGTATTTGATCTTATTAAGAAGAAGTTCGAGATTTTCGTACGTTACCTTCAAGTGAACCGAATAGAAACAGTTGCATATATGTTACCATTGTCAAGAAGAACAGATTTTAGACTTCTTTTGCATTGGTGTTAATTCAGCAACATTGTTGCAATAAATCAGTGAACCTTCTTGCGAAACCTATGGTATAAACTCTTTCTCACGATTTCTGTACCAGTAAAATGATGTCCGTGAAGAAATTAAGTTTTTAGTCAAAAGTCTGAACCCCAAAATCTTTGAAGAATTCTTTGGAAGGCCCAAATCTCTCACCAACTCATTAACTTGTGTGAAAAGTTATGGTTCACTAGACGTTTCAGGTTGAAAACAATCCCTATCATCATTTCTATTGACATCAGATTCAGAATCAGATGAAACTGTATCAAGAGTCTCCGGTGGAGTAGGTACATGTACATCAGGACCCTGAGTAACAGGCCTTATAGCAGATTGAAGGTTCGGATAAGAAATGTCCTTTTTATTTCGAGTGTTGTAGCCTTGCATGTCACATGAACAAAAATAGCAGTCATCTCCGTGGTTTCTAGGCTCACGCCAGACCATTGAAATTCCAAAAGGCAAAGACTTTTTCTTACCTTTAATCCATTGTCTCAACTCTTTGACACAAATGGCGCGAACTTTGTTCGGAGCCCATGATTTGTCTTGGTCCCGAATTTTATTCCAAAATACGCGTAATACACTTTTTTTGACGAATTCTGCAAATTTTTTGCCTTTGTTTTTACCACAAATATATCAGAATATGTTTGGATCATTTACACAACCTCTTGTCTACGGCACGTCGAATACCATAATACTGAAAAGCAAAAATAATGCCAAATCGCACGACCAAACAAATACTATTCAGAAATGACACATCATGCAGCCTGTTAACCGTTTATATACTAGCGGTGTGTTTCTCGTGGGTTCTAGAACAATCGATAAGACTCTCACGTCGCGATTGGTCGAAAGAAATCTATAGCCAGTGGTTGTCAACATTTTAAGCATATCAAAATGTGACCCGATTTCAATGAAAATGATTGACTTTTCTAAAAGTACATGTGACGTTTTATGAAAAATCTGTAAGTGATGGAGAAAAATGGATATCATTTTCACATTCAGCGTACGTGAGTTACTGTTGAACATGTAAAAATTTCAAAACAATAAAACCATCGCAGTCCTATTTAATCATTGTTTTTATGTATTTAACTGTAGAGAAGTGGTTTAATGTAAAAATGTAGATAACAACACGAGTGAGCATAAGTAATGCTGAATTTAGTACCAAAGTAGAAATCTGCCTGAAAACAGACAAAACAGTCACACGTAGGCAATTTTAGTGCTCAGCAAAGTTCATGCTAAACAGACAAAACACTTCTGACAGTTCATCATTCTAAACAAACGATTATCCAAAGTTTAACAGGTTCTTTCCTCACACAGCTAATACTCATTCAAAAATTCATTTACCATGTTGTAATCGGATTAAACAGACAAAGCATTAAAAGAGTACAAGTAGACTTCTAAATATATTATCTTATTCAAAACTAATAAATCTCCCTATGATATCAGTGAGTGCAACTATTACTTATTGGTTTAACTACACTTATATCTTATTTGATATATTTTATATTCGAAATAATAAAGTATACAATACTATGAATGCTAGTGTGTAAAAATAATGAGAAAAATACAAAGAAATAATGCTATTACGATTAATTTATGAAATCTATAATATTACAAACATCTAGGAGTAGAGGTAGGGGTTAAAAGGTTAACAGCTAGTTTAACAATACTGTTTTTGATCAGGTAAGCTTCCTGTTAGCACATTGTGAGGAAATAAAAATTGACACTCAGGGTTCTAAACTGTTTACTTTCTTGATGACCAAATTTTGATTTAAACACAAACCGTTTGTTCTTTTTTTAAACAAATAATATCCTATGGAGTGCAGATTAACATTTTACACTTGTCCCTTTTCCTCTTTTCTCCAATCAGGTAATGTTTTCTTTTCTTTATACAGTTGAACTTCAAAGTTTTTTGTTTCTTTTGATTCGTAAAACCACTTGTCAGATTTTTTTGGTTGTGTCTTAATTTCTTATGATTCAGTAAGCTATTACTCAATATTTCGATTTTAGGTTTCACTCACAACACTGCCAGTTCCTTCAAGACTGTCAATTCTCAAAAATAAATAGTTGTTTTTGTTTTTTTTTACATCATTATGATTTCCTTTCTGAAATAATTTGCTTTCTCCAAAACGGCACGGTATAAATGTACTTGTTTTTGGATATATGTAAAGTTAAGCTGCAAAGCAAATATAACGGATATGAATGATAATATGAATCCGAAGGTTCAGCGTTCGCGTCCCGTTGCTGCAAAGAAAATAGGCTTCACACTTTTGGGTTCTGAGTGCCCTATAACACTGACAGTCAAATCCCATTATTTATACAGAGAAGAGATAGTGCTGAGTGCTGTTTACCCCCTTCTGTTCTATCCATTCAAAATCAGGGAGCAATGTGCAGATAGCCCTTGTGTACCTTTTCTCGAAAATTCTAAACAACGACTACTTAAACCTCAATACTAGCTCTTGGAGAGAAGACAGTTCTCAAAGTATGAGTACATATGTACTTCAACTACACTCTATAATCTATGCAATCTAGCCTCAAAAAGCTAGCTCACATAAAGTATCGAACAAAGTAACAATGAAAACTAAGAAGAATGCTAAGAGAAAACATAATATTGTGTAGTGAATGAAAATTGGACAAAGGTTAAAAGATGTAACATAAATACCAAGATAAGAACGGTAGGTTAAAAGGCACACTCAGAATTAAAGAGGTTTAATATGTTCCTGATAGTTTTACTTGTTTTAATAAACTTTATTATCCTATTCTGAGATACAGGTATTGTCTTTTTTGTACAACAACACTGAATTTGTTTTTTGTTCTACCTTTAAGGCAATTTTCACCTGTAAAAGGATAAATGAACACTTCTGAACTCAGAACGATAACACTGTTACTCCAGGGAAGAGTAATAATGAGAATACGTTGAAAACATTCATGGTTAGAATAAACTGATCTGTCCTTCTGAAAAGTACGTCTAGGGAAATATTTCCCTATTAATCTTAGTCTTTGCCAATATCTAACATATAATAAATAGTTTGGTAAATAATAGAATTTGTGGAGCTAAAACGTGTCATAATCTAAACAAAAACAGTTCTTCAATTTCGATGTTTCCCCCAGTGGTACAGCGGTAAGTCTTATAACGCTAAAAACCGGGTTTCGTTACCCATGGTTGACAGAGCACAGATAGTCTATTGCGTAGCTTTGTACTTAATAACAAAATCAAAGTCAATTTCAATATAAAATAATAGAATTTGTGATGAGCTAAGAAGTGTCATAATCTAAAATGTTCTGAAATTCTATATACAGCTCTATCTTTCAGTATGGATATCGATCAATAAAATGTTTTCACGTAAAAAGTTGGTTGAGCAAACATACATTTACATGTATAATTACAATGGTAGAGTTTAACCCATTCTTTGATGTGTTTCTTCCGTTACCAGATACGGCCTGATTTATTGGTAAGGAGTAGGAGAAGTTTACTTCCTAATATATTTTACAGTGAAAATAATATTTTACAAGACAATACCTAGAAGAATATAACATAAGAATATTCCATAGCAATGGTTTAATTACAAGAATAAAGGTTTTAACAGTAATAGTTTTATAAGTGGTCGCACATATTGCCACCTGTGTCAGCAGCCAAGAGCTAGTGCCAAACAGTAATTGACACAGAGGGTATTGTATGGCTGTCTTTAGATAGCTCCGTTATTAACGTTTAATTAGCTTGCACATTTACGCGCTGTATATTTCGTCATTTAGAAGTTTTGCTGCAACATATTTTACGAGACTCTTTGACAATAATAATTGTCAAGTCTAAGGTAGTGCGATGTTTATTCTTTTCTTTTAACGTATTAATATAATATGTAAATATTAGGGATGTTTTCTGAATTATTCAATTTCCAGTTTTAACGAATATATAAATACGTTTCTGCATGATTTGATTTCTAGTGAAAATTAAATTTTAGTTCTGAGTTTTGTGAAAGATAACGTTCCAAACGGAATATTATTACGAAACTATTAGGTCGTCAAGAAATTAATGTCGCGTTTTGGTACACTTTCATTAACCACCCGACCAGGATTTATTGTGGAGTTTATGAAACGGAAACGTGCGTGCTAGAACTTGCTTGATCTCTTGAGTTTATCGAGTTTAAAAGAATGTTTTTCAAACATGATTTTAATCGTTAAAGGATCGGTATAGCCACAAGCTCTCAAAAAGAATATTGCTGCTACTTGTAACCACTGTCGTTCCGAAGATATAGATCATATTAAGACTTTGACATGTGCTCTAATACGATTGGTTTCTGTCAGACATTTATCAAATATTGTCTAATTGTATTTCAATTGATTTTCAGATATTCATTATTCAGGCAAAAACACATAGAAACGTTCAAACGTAAACGATATTGGGGGACTGATAAAAACAAATAATATTGCTTTAAACACAAAATATACATAATGTCTGACTTCACAGTTTCACTATTATTAAGTAAAGTTAACTGCAGTGAAGAAGATTCGTCCAAAATTATAGGTATTGAGCAAGATTCTGTTACTTCTGAACTGAAAAATAAATACAGACGTGTATGTTAAAACTTTTCTGCATCTGATTACACTTGATCCGCATCATTTGAGCCACTAATCCAAATCTCTCTGATTACACTTGATCCGCATCTTGTGAGCCACTAATCCAAATCTCTCAGATCAATATATGGAAATAAAATAGAGCTTTCTGCGGAATTTAATCGTTAATTCTATGAACAAGTTGGGGACAAAGAGATGAGATGTTAGACCAAGACATGCTTTAAATATGCAGAGCACTTTTCACCGAGTCGACTCGATAAACATAAGGAACATTAGTGAAGCCTAAAAGGATTTATATATCAACTTAACTGTATTAGGAAAGATTAGTTTCTTACAATATATCGATAACGCGACTGTTTTTATTGTGAAGGTCTGGCAACTTATATTTCTCTGGAAGGCATCATTTTAGAAGAAAACAAAAGAGTTCGAGAAAAGATTTAATTCTTTAGAATATTGAACAGATAAATTAAATAAAACGCCCCGGTGTAAAGACTTCAAGCTACCCCCTTTTCAAGTTACCTCCCGGTAATCTGAAATCGATTTAATATTACCCCCGTGGGAAGCCTGAACTGATTATTACCCCTGCACTGTTTAGATTACCCCCTCGCTGATTTAGCTAAAATGATAAATTCTTATCCTTACAACTCATGATACG
>NW_013665686.1:697197-699354 GCF_000517525.1 Limulus polyphemus
TGAAATCGATTTCATCCTACCTCTCGGCAATCTGAACGCGATTTTAAGTTACCGTGGGGTAAGGTGAAGCAGGGGTAAACGGTTATTGCTACACTGGGATAAAAAGTGCATTATAAAAGAATAAGGAGTGTATGTAAATGTTTAATATTTACATACACGTATTATATTCAGTGTTTTTATTATTATAATCGAGTCCAAGGGCCAGTGTTTTATTTCAGTACAAATGCGAAGCTCAGTTACAAAGCAGCGCTGAAGTTCTTTGAAATGTATGTCATTAATTTTCTTTAACGACGAAAGAAAAATTACTGTCTACAAAATTTTATAATCCTAACTGAATCAGGTTGAATAGCACCTACGAAATTTCTGGGAATATCATGTAATGGGTATAGGATACAAGTAATAAAAACGCCAAAATTAAGTATGATGTAGGGGTAGCAGTGACAAAAAATACAGAAACAAAGTAGGAATTAATACACTAAACCATACAGAAGTCCCTACATAAGTAGTTAGTAAGTATTGAGTCAATCTTATAAACTTAAGGTTATGAGCCACTGTAAGATTGTATAGCACTATTCAGTTTAAATACTTTTATTCAAACATGAATTCGTGCAACTGAAAAGAATTCAACACTTAATTGTACGTAAAAGTTATTCTTGGAAAGATTTGGCTACTTATGTAGTGATTTTTGTATGATTTTGTTTATTCCTCTCTACCTTGTTTCTGTACTTTTTGGCATTGCCATCCCTACATCATACTTAATCTTTGTAATTTTTTATCACTTTTTCCCCTCTTTTTAAAAAACAGTTTCATTGAAGAAGGTTGATAAGTGAACATTTGTTTATTTTTATAATTCAATAGTAATATATATTGTTAATATATCAGTTTTGTCAGTTTCTTCATTGCACTTGTAGAATGACTTCAGATATTGATATTATAACATACAATTGGCTAAAATAGACTATTAATCATCACTGGTCATAATCTTGACTTTTTATGACTTAATGGAAAATATAATGGAAAGTATAGCTGTATCATCTCTATATTCATGTTTACATTCTTTTGGCACTGCAATCCCTACATCATTTTACATTTACAAAATGTTTTATATTACTTGTTTTGTGACGGTTTTTCTCCCAATTGAAAGTCAGTGTATCCTATGAACATGTCTAATAAAATTTAATATCGTATTGATATTTTTATTCCTTTACTTCATACATAATATAGGGGCTGGTTCCCTAAAGACACCGATTGTACAGTGTACAAAGCATTGAGTGTTTACATGTTACGCAGTCATCTAATGTTCATCTATTATTGGCTGGTAATTCCTGTTTCACCCTGTTTTTAATATTTTTAAAGGAACATCAGATTTCTGTCATACTAAAACCATTGCGAAAACTTTACGCATTTTTTGACTAGCGTGGGAAAAGAAAAATGAAAGGTGAACGCTTTGCTCTTTAGCTAGTTCCAACTTCTCCACTTTAGAAACATATTTCAATGATACAGGGAGTCTCACAAGCTGCGAAATACTCGATAATTGTAATCAAGTGCTCAAATAAGGCTCTAACTCTACTTTAGCAGTTATTTTTAAGCATTATAGAGTAATAGATTGAATGCGGAAACCATTTGTTTCTCGGTTACATAATAGTAATAATAAATCATTTATGTTCAAGAAGACAACACCTTGCCACAGCCTAGATCTCATCTTCGAGGCAACTACAACAAAATGTGGTTTCCCGAAGTTCTCCAAAACTGTATTTTAAATAACGTTTTTAAATAATTCTAAAACAAGACTATTAATATAGTCAACCAATCCCGTAAACTGAAAGTAACCTCACAAGTAACGAGATCAAATCCATTTATAATCTGAAAAAAGACGCTAACATTAAAATTCCAAAAGCTGATAAAGGTAACACCACTGTAATCATAGACAATTCAGAATACAACAACAAAATGAAGGACATCCTATTCGATAAAAAGAAATTCAAAGCCATACCAAACAACCCAACAAACACACGAAAACCAACTAAACAGAACTTTATTACAAATGAAAAAAGATAATTTAATTACTAACGATATTTAGTTTTATCTACATAAAATTAATTCACGCACACCACAACTCTATGGCATTCCTAAACCACACAAACAGGACTGCCCCCT
>NW_013665686.1:700188-718653 GCF_000517525.1 Limulus polyphemus
CGTCCTAGCCACCTGGCCATGCCGGCCAACCTCAAAAGTTTGTAGTACGTCAAGTTAAGGATTATCTTAGAAACGCTATTCCTAACTTCTTAGGAATGACGATCTGAATCTTTCAGTGTTGTTGAAATTTGACAAACAGTCTGTCCATAGTGAGATTCTAAGAGACAGAAAGAGTCTTTCTCTCAACATCCGGTTGATCGATAAAGTTTTGTTGTTTGTTTTATCGTTTTTTCTTTGGATTCGTAGCAGCAAGATGGATATAGGTATGTATTGTATTACAACAAAATTTAATACTTAGAGCTGCTGAATAGGGGAGCAAGAATAGGCTGATTGGGAAACATTGTAGTCTAATGTTACTGTAACATTGGTATCAAATAGCCTATTAAACAATGGTCAGAAAGGTGGCGAAACTTGATGTAAATATCTACCATATAAATAGAAAAGCAATGAATTCATCTATACCAGAGTTATGTTTTTGTTCAGTTGTGATAACTTAGCAGTGGAAATTTCACAAAATGACATGGTGAAAGATGTTATTAGCATCTATCTTAACCATTTTGTTAAACATGTTTATTTTATAACATTTCTAGTGAAAAGCGCTACTTGTAAGGTAATAACAAAAATATATTTTTCTCGTGGGTCAGAATGCTCAAAATACTCATTGGTAACTTTATGAAAACAAAGAAAAAATATATTATTAAATAACATATAAGAAATACAAAAGTAACCTAGTAAAACAGACCCACTAAAAGAATAAGATATTGCAATGAAATATGTACCCCAGTGGCACAGCGGTATGTCTGCGGACTTATGACGCTAGAATCCGGGTTTCGATACCCGTGGTGAGCAGAGCACAGATAGCCCCTTATGTAGCTTTGTGCTTAATTACAAACAAACAAAGCAATGAAATATTCAACCTAAACAGCTCCACCTTAAGTACTCGTGGGCTAAACCGCCAAATGAAAGACCACTAGAATTTAGGCATTGCATTCCCTTATTTTGACCTACTTGTCAGAGGAAGTGTAGTCAGCCAGTAGCACCCGCCGTCACAATGATGTTATCTGTTTTTTTGAGCCAAATAACGAAACTGAATGCCCCTTTTTATAACGCGCCCATAGCTGTTCAGTGTGTTTAGCCCCATCACGTTTCGAATCCTGGACCCTACGATCCGCAGCCTGACACGTAAACATCTGCGCCTCGCCCGGCTCTCTTACTAATGATATTACAAATGTGATTAATAGACGTTTGGGATGAACATACCTTATGAAGATAATATACGATAATGTGGTTTTATAATGTTTCCTTTAACATATCTCTTACCACTTCATACTTGTTTTTTTTTTAGTTTTACAGCTATCAGTTCTAAAGAATATAACGAACAAGCCTCTGTAAATGGAAAAACCTTCCTACCATTACTCAAACGTCATGAGTCTTGCCCCCTGATGGGTCAGCGGCTAGTCTGATGGCTTATAACTCTAAAAATCGCTAAAAATAACCGCGATGGACAGAGCACAAATAGTTGTATGTGCAGTTTTTCGCTTAGTAACAAACAAACCATGAGCTTTTATGGAAATTCAACTGCATCTTTAATAGGAAACAGGTAATATGAAGCATACGTCATAAAACATTCATGATAAGATATTTAATTGATACCATTTTACCTAATTTCGCAGAGATCAATCACTTAGAGAAAAAAATAGCTCAAACATTAGTAAAGTATACATGTAAGAGTAAAATACTGCTTCAAAAAGCAGTGTAATGTAATTAGAGGAGGTTCAATAAATCTATCATTCAGATAATCGATATCAGTCCGAACTCTTACGGAGAAAGCTATTTATCTGCCACATTATTAATACTATGTTGTGATACAACAAACACAAATTCATTGTAGAAACACTGGTGATTCTTTCACAAAGCGTTTTAAGAAAAGTCCAATCTTGTTTTTCTTTTAACTATGGAAAAATCAAGTTACGTGCGTTACATTTTGTGGCTTTATAATCAAAGTACAATTGAATGTGTCCAGCTTAGCCTATTCCTAAATATTTAGTTTTAAACATATTCGTTTTGAATGAAAACAGAAAACCGAACGCTATATTAGACAGTTAATAAATATTTCAGTGATTAGTCCGGTAATTATAGGTTGAATTTAGAACAAAGTGCAAGAGTATTGAAACTTGGTTACCGTGACCTATTAAATATCCCTTTTAGTATCAAAAGTCCTGAAAAGTCCAAATAGTTGAACATGCCCTTTTATTTTAGGGGGGGGAGGGGTTAGGTATTTGGAAAGAACGAAAAACTGGAAAATCACTATTAATTATCATATTTTAATAAAATAAATTTTATTGTATTAGTTTAGTGTACATTATGACTTATCAAAAATGCATTAACATTAAATAAGTTAAAAATCTTTACTTCTGGCCGACAAGTTACTTTTTGTTCAACAATCGTGAAAAACTGTAAACTTCCATTCAATCTACAGAATTGGAGATTGAATTAAAGAATTTGGACATACTGGATCAGGAAAGAAAGTTTGCAGACTATCAGTTTATAATGGTATTTTATAACATACAACGGTCCTTAGAAAAATTTTAAAGAAAAAACAACGATTTCCCAAAAGTAAAAGATGATCATTTCCAGGGACTATATACAACTTTTTGTACGAAGTATGTTAATTAAACAAAAATAAAACCCTTTTATTTCTTCAAATCAGGCAATGGTTTTCGTATTAATGAACAGTTCCATATTCTGGATTTTTAGAGAAAAAAGGTATTTTACCCCAAAAATGGGAAATCCCACTTAAAAAATTCGACATCCCAATCGCACAGACCTGGTTATCTTTTTTATTTCAAGTCATTGGAATCAACCCAATGTTTTGTTATTTTAAAAATAGCTTTATGGCATGTTTTACGTATCAGTACATTCAAACTGGATCGAATTTTGACAGTTAACACCTAAACATTTTCCACAAGTTGGATTGGGGAGCACAGAAGACCATGCCTATTACAGATACATATCGGATTCAAGCAGTCTGTTTTACAATTACGTCTGATGACCTTCAATAAAGTATCGGAAGCAAATGGAATATCTGTCTGTTTAGGGACCATTTGATCATTTCACACACAAGCCACCCCAAGCGAAGTTGATTCATATTTTGATATGCTCCTTTCCAATGTCTGACTTTAAAATAAACTTGAAGATTTTTGTATTTAGTAGCTAAGCTGGTTGCAGAAGCACTTTTATATTTAGTAGCTAAGGAGGTTGAAGAAGTACTTTTGTATTTAGTAGCTAAGGAGGTTGGAGAAGTACTTTTGTATTTAGTAGCTAAGGAGGTTGGAGAAGCACTTTTGTATTTAGTAGCTAAGGAAGTTGGAGAAGAACTTTTGTATTTAGTAGTTAAGGAGGTTGGAGAAGCACTTTTGTATTTAGTATCTAAGGTGGTTGGAGACGCACTTTTGTATTTAGTAGCTAAGGTGGTTGGTGAAGCAATGTTGTATTAAGTAGCTAAGGAGGTTGGCGAAGTACTTTTGCTTCAACATGCGATTTATTGGATACAACTTTATCACAAAACATGTTGTAGGGAATCAAATTCAACCCACCATTTTCCTCCTTAATATAAACACACTAGAGCTACCTCATCGACACCATTAACTTTATTTGTTATTAGATTCTCTCTATCAAAAACATTTCCTTCCTTTCGATAAAAATCGTTACTTCTGACAAATTTCAATGAAACTCCTTTGCGATACTAAAAATATTCGATGTTTTGTCGCAACCTAGTATTACATGCACAAATACGACGTTAAGGCATACTTCTGGACTAAGAACAGTCTTGGCAGAACTGAAGTTTTTGGTAATGTTTCTTAAGTTCAGATCTGAAGTACATTTTCTGGCACCAGGATCTGCATAGGACAACAACAGAAGAAGATGATCAGTGTCTTCACCAGTGAAGACTGTGTCAACTATAGACAAGGATATGACAACTATTTGGACAGTTAGTAAATCTGCATTACTTTATTATGATGTATTTTGTAACCATTCTTTTGTAGTTTTTCGCCCAGCATATAAATACATTTTTTAGTTTTCTTTTTTGGCAAAACATTGCTCATTTTTCATTGTTTTAATATACATACAACAATACAATTTACAATAACAGTTATTACAAATAGTTATTACAAACAATGATTTATAAACAAAAGTTTCACAAACTTACAAGCAATATAAAGTCTCCTTTCTAGTCTGGAACTTCTTCGATATCTTATCGAGGGTTCACGATGACAGAGTTAATTACGAGTTAACGTAGGTATAATTCACTTAAAGGGGAGCTAACTAGCTTTGTCCTTCGTTATTCACCAGCCACACACGCCAAGTTTTCCATGATGAAGTTATATAATGTTTTCGTAAAAATACTAATGTCCGATGAGAATCCACTGAAGTTAAATGATTTGTAATGTTTGAACTTTGTAAATGCTCCTGATCAAATATCTGAAGTTTTCTGATTGATAAGCGTTATAACGATCACAGTTATAGCTTCCGAAGCTTACAGCACACTGACTATAGCAAACTAATTATACATACTACTTTTGGCGCGTAGCGTTGGTTATATTTATAGGCGTGTGGAGAGTTTCTCGAAATTTCTGTTTTACGTAACAATACTGACGAACACAAGCGTTTACGTACACACATATATTGTTGATTCTTACTCTCGAGAATCTTCTACATCTTTGGAGAATAGGCGGGAGTTTTGCAATACATATTTAACGCTATAAGCTATGTATGTTTCTAAATATAAATTTAATCTAAACAAATATCGATATTAAAATAAATATATAATAACAAATCCCTCACAAACAGCTGTGCCAATGTTACCGCCCATTTGTCTTTATGCACTTGCTGTCATTATTCATAAACAGTCAGACCTGTTTTGACAAATGTTTTCAACCCGTTTTTCACTTCACTAATTTTCCCGTCCACACCCTTCTCTCGGAGAACTACAGTTGGTTCTCAATGTGACGAGATAACTTACATAGTATCTACTGAAATCAAGTGATATTTTTCTCATTTGCGAGATAAACTGTTTGTGTTTGCTGATGTACTATCTTCGGTTAGTTCCTTATTAACATAACATAACGTTTTGGGACAACATGGGACCTATTGGTCCATTTCGGTTGTTCCATCCTCTAAACTAAATTACCATGATATAAAAATTAATTAGTTAATTAATAAAACAATTAAAAAATCTTAAAGCCAGCCTTTCTCATTCATATACTTATCAAGCATTTTCTTAAACTCACTTAAATTTACTGCCTCTATGAAAGGTGTTCGCTTTTATAGTACTGTCATTGATCATTAATTGAAATGTTAAAAGTTTTCATCCATAACGTACTTGGGAAAAGTTCAGCAAGGTGTATGCTGCTTTCAAATGTTATCCCAAAACTGAAATTAAACGCCATTTATCAACGTTTTCAGCCAAATATAAAGATGTCTCACGTCCTACATTTTTATAAATTTTTAACCTGTCATACAATACATCAGTAAAAAATACCATAAACTTTATTTTACTCAAATCATCTATAGTAAAATTAAGAGGGTTTCTAGTTCTTCGTGATTTTTCGTCAAAAAAACATTTTTCCCCAAAATGAGCATATTGCACTATTTGGACTTCTGAGGAATAATGTGATAATGGTCATTTAAATGGACACAATGCACCGGGTTTCATTTGTATTGAACTTAGTTCTAGGTTAGGTCTAGACTTCCGTAAACTGACTGAACTAAATCTTACTTAGACAGCTTTTCTTATCTCTTGCAAGTTCGTAGAAAGTTGTGTATGTGTGTGGTTGGAAGGTATACCAAGTACGGTTCGTACTTGTGTTATATTAACAAGTTTCTAAGAAATGCTATATATGTGTACTCACAATGTTTACACATGTTTCTATGATATAACCACTGTTTGTATTCATCTAGACAGCATCTTGTTTTACATAAATTACACCACAATACGCACTCAAGTAATATTTCAAAAAATTCAGAGATTTATCGAATACAGCATTGATAAAGGAACCAACATGAATCCTGAAATTTCGTATTGGAATAAATAAAAAAGACAGGAGAAATCCATAAGATACTCAATCCACATGTTGAATACACTGCCTAAATCTGCTTTAAAGGAAACAATCTACTTTAGTCTGGTGTTTCTATTCTGACCTTATACACTATGTGTGATGTCTGGAGTTACGTTATATGGACCTTATAAATACAGATTAACTGTTTTGACACTTACGCATTTCCTGCTGTTTAATATTAACTACCAGCTATAACAAAATTGTTTGTAAGTAACTTTGGAACACATTACTGCCAGAGCAGGAAATGTCTGACAAAACTTTATACTCATCAGTCTCAAGGTGAAAACATTGCCAAAGGATTATTTTTCATTAAACTCTTTATGAAAAAATGTTATTAATAACTGCTCAGAATATAAACTAATTTGAAATTATCAATCTGATGTATTTTATCCTGCTTTCCTATTTTAGAAAGCAATTGAAATTAGAGGAACTTTGGGAAGAATTCTATATCTGAACAGTAGGTTAGACTTGCATTATCGAATGTCTTTAAAAGTTGTTTTTCATTTCACTACTGGTGATTATATTCCATTTCCTCGTTAGCTTTCCCTAATTTCAAATAATTTCAAGAACCAAGTAGAGAAAGAGGAAAGCATGAATATGTAAACACTTTATCTGTTGCTTTAGCTGGTAATTAAAGTTTGTGCCTCAGAGGGATGTAACAGTGTGTTATTCGCAGTTTCTTAATTAATATGGATTGTCTAAAACTCTCAACAGTGGAACGAAGATAAGTCTGAATCCATTTCAAGATTTTACATATGTTTTTATCGTTAAATACTTAGCTTAGAATAAACTTACAGGCTCTTTTGATGGTGAATACATATTTACTTTCTTAGATTCCAAATACTGAAATAATAAAGATTAAAATTTAGCTCTAAAGATGACCTACAGTAATAATGTGGTGATGCAATACTTCGCATCTGTATACATTATAACACGTCCAGACAATGTTGTATGTTATAAAACACATTTTATCCGCAAGTCAATTTGTAATGTGGATCTTTTCCAGAGACATGAATACTGAGTTTGTGCCAGCAACGTCATATATTATAAAACATGCCACTTGGTAATGTATATTTTTGTAATGTATATCTAGTACATAAATACAAGCCCGGCATAGCCAGGTGGTTAGGGCGCTCGACTCGCAATCTGAGGGTCCTGGGTTCGAATATCTGTTACTCAACATGCTCGCTCTTTCAGCCGTGGGGAGTTATAATGTAACAGTCAATCCCACTATTCCTTATCAATAACTTGCAGCCAGAATATTGTTTGTTTTGTTGCTTAATTTTATCAATAACTTGCAGCCTGAATAGTGTTTTTTGTTTAATTTTATCAATAACTTACAGCCAGAATAGTGTTTGTTTTGTTGTTTAATTTTATCAATAACTTGCAGCCTTTGAGTAAGTTGAATGTTCAAAATAAGCATTAGAGATTACAAATTTTACAGCATTATAGACATAATACCATTCTGTCACTGATCACTAGAGAAAACTCTCGTAATAGAGTACCTTTGATCTCAGATATTAAACCTAAATGAACGATTCCTTGTAATGAAATGACCAAGATTTTGGGCAGTGCTTCGCAGTAATGCTTTACTACTCTTCATAATTAGCGTTATTACTTCAATTATATTAACTGCATGGTACTGAACACATCTTAAAGATTTACTTTTCTCTTCCTGAACATTACTATTTTACCACTGTTTCGTCAATGCTTCGCAGTAATGCTTTACTACTCTTCATAATTAGCGTTCTTACTACCGTTATATCAAGTGCATGGTATGGCACACATCTTGAAGATTTACTGCATACAATGTATATGATACGACCTCAATACAAGACGTTTGAAGCAGAGTCTCTCAAATAATTCTGTTTTTGTTTATATCTGTTAACTCGTGTACTATTGAAATTAATTTATAAACCCAAAAAACCACGAGCTTTAAATTGCTTAACAAGAGCGTCGTGGCATTTTTTGTCAGCACATTTCTCTTGTTCGGAACATCCCTGCACTTCTACTGATAAGATACAAGTTTTACGCAGCATTAATCGTGACTTATCACCTCAGTCAGAACGTTAAGTAAGCCCTGAAGTTTCTAACAATTCCGGGTCTAAAAAACAATGCTAGACATCCTGCCTTAAATTAATTAATTAGCTAAATGGTCCGTAACTTCATCTTAGTAACTTACAAGGTTAAGTAGTTTTTGGTAATTATTAACTTTGACGTTTATTTAACTTGAATGAAAGTTGCTTTTGTTTGTTTGTTTTTTCAAAACTTAACTTTCATAAAATCCATTTGCTACTTTTCTATAGGCAGTCCTATCTTGTAAAGTTTTGTCTCTCTGTATAAAAACTTTTTGTTGGAGTATCACTACAACTGTAAAAAGGAACAAATTTTAATTACAATTGTGAACAGTATTACCGCTCTTCGCTACTTGTAGCTTTGAATGTGGTGTTATCTGCACAACAGTTCGATGTTATCTCTGAGAACTTCGTTAGCGTGTACTTCTTTCAGCAGACGAGATGAATTTCACAATAAAAAAAGAAAATGGATATTGTAGCAGGTGCGAGTGGAACTTAGTTTAACACTTTTCTAATTGAGTCTAGATTGTTAAGTTCTTTCTTCATCTCCTCCTTCTAATCCATAAAGTATAATGTCAAAAGTTTGCTCTCATTCGTTAGCTGTTGAAGAAATTGAATCGCCGTTTCGTGATTGAGTTATAAACAATGAAATGCGTGCTGTAATAGAGTTTCTGAGCATACACTTAACGTATATGATACTTTCTTTTCTATAATCTCTCTTCAAGAAACAAAAATCCTGTCTGGCCAAGAGCCTTAGAAGAACATCTATAGCAAATGAGAATTTGAGCTCATTACTACTGATTGTATGTATAATAAACTGTATGTATGCTCTCGAAAATAGAAATATAACTTGAGAGATAAGGACACCAAAAAGGCTGACGAAATATACAATAATCTGTCATTAAATAAAGTTTGTGCTTCATGTGTTATATAACTTGTTGAAGGATAGGCGGCTTGTGATAAGGGTGAATCGTCTTCCTCATACATAGACATACGCCCAACACTGAAATAAGTGGGTAATTAAGTAAGAGACACTTATTTAAATATCTTGCAATGATTTACAATTTACTGTTTCACTAATTTGACTCTTTAATTATAAATTAAGTAATTATTTCAAAGATTTTTTTGGTAACATGTTTAAAATACAAAATTCTGGACACAATATTTCTTTCTAACACTAATTTTCTCGCAATAGAGATTTTGCAATTTGATCAAAGTGTCTTTTTCAGGACGATTTACATATAAATGGTCAGGAAATGTAATTAAATGTAGAACTAATGAATTAGTGTTTTAAACCAATTGTATTGAATCTAGCCATGTTAAGATACGTTGACATCTCGTGGACGTCATTGTCTCCCACGTCATGGCCACCTGTCTTGACAGCACAGAACGTCACCATAGCAACGCACCCTCTCTGACGACATCATTATCTCTACCCCTTTACCCCCTTCCCTATTGCCTGAGGTCGACACACGTGTAGCACCCTCTGGCAGCAAGTGTGGGGAGGAGTAACTACTTAAGTGGTTGACGTAACAGAATTGTGATCCAATTGTCTCAAGTTCAAGGTAGATATATCAAACACGCTGTGGGTGCGTTATAAGAGAAATAGTCAATTTCGCTATTCCGTTAAGAGTAAGCGCTTCAGGCAGTGAGTGCTGCCCTCCTGTTCATTTTCCTCTTATCTGAAGTTCACAATTAATGACGACTATGCCTGAGCCAAAAGGATCTTTCGTTTAGCATGCCGTTTGTAGTTCAGGTAAAAATAAAATAAAATAAAAAGGGAGAGCAGAACCAGTCAAGGTAACAAATAGCAGAATCACAGTTTCTGGGATGCTCAAAGAGTTATCCCAATTAACTAACTAGCAAAGAAAACTAAAAGGACTCACAAAACGTGTGCTGGGGATGTGGATTAACTTGTGGGAGTCATTAATGTAGAGGTCGAGTCTTTGTTCCATATTGTAAAAATATATATATAGATCTGTGTCAGTGTAAACTACTTGTATCTGATGATGACAGAACCTTGTCGAAACGTTGTACATTTGCTGTGATGTTAAACTTATATTCAAGTTTTTCTTCATTACCCATTCAAGCCGTCTCCAACCATTATTAAAATATGAAACGACTTCGGCAAAGCAGTAAAGATTTATATCCCCCCCCAAATATTTTTTGCTCGTCTTCCTTAACTGTCTAATAAGTTTCTTCCCGGCAAGCAGGAGTGGATATAAAGCGAGATACTGTACAATATACTTGAATAACGTTACAAAACCTCGTAATAGTAAAATAAAATGGATTTGCCAGTACTCCAATGTAATTCCAATAATATGTAATAGAACAATATATTAGGTTATTTACATATTACAGCAGTGTAATTAGAGTACGATATAATCTGTTCTTTAAAGAACAGATTATATCGTATTCTAATTACACTGCTGTAATATGTAAATATTATATTATTGTATTCTATAACATACTTCTGTAACAGGTACCTTTTACAGAAGTATGTTATAAAACACGATATTTTGTTCTTTACATACTATAGAAGTGTTACAGAAATGATATTCTGATATTTACATACTACAGAATTATGTCATACAACATGATATTCTGTTATTTACATACTACAGAATTATGTTATACAACATGATATTCTGTTACATACGTACAACAGAATTATGCTATACAACATGATATTATGTTTTTGATATACCAAAGAAGTGTATAATGGATTATAATTTTATGTTAATTACATACAACTGTTGTATGGAAATGAATAAGAAGATGCTATACAAATCCTTCCGTATCACTACAGCGATATATAATATAGCACAATGCTTTGCCTGATATTACTTAAAAGTTACTATTATGTTATATACTGGCTCAGCAAGATCTTTCCCTTTTTTGAATTATTCATCAAGACATCTCTGCTTTAAAGCAGTTTCTTCAGGGATACTCATTATTCGTAAACATTGTTTCCTGTTCACGAGATCAATGTCTATTTGATTTTTGTAACTTGTAAGTTATGTTACACGGACGGACGTTCCAATATAACTATTGAAATGTAATTCTTGTAGAATTGATAAAAAATAATCTTTATCACAATTTTTTCAATACATTCTCTGTTGTTGTTGATTTTTGTTGTTGTTGTTGTTTTTGTGCACACTAAAACTTCAAGAGGTGGGCATTGTTGTCGTTGTGAATGCAGAATTTGTTTTAAAAAATAAAAGTTTTGGGAAACAAGAAATATCTTACAGGGTGTTAAGTTTGTTCTGAATACATAATCAATAAATTACCCAATGTTCTGATATTTCAATTTTGCATTTGATGTCATATCTCAGACTTTAGTAACAAGATGTGCTTGTCTTCAATTTCGCGCAAAATTACATGAGAGCTATCTGTACTAGCCGTCCCTAATTTAGCAGCGAAAGACTAGAGGGAAGGCAGCTAGTCATCACCACCCACCGCCAACTCTTGGGCTACTCTTTCACTAACGTATAGTGAGGTTGACGGTCACATTATAACGCCCCCACGGCTGACAAGGCGAGCATGTGGGTCGAACCAGCGATCCTCAAATTGCGAGTCGATCGCCCTAACCACCTGGCCATGCCGGGCCAGTAACAACATAGAAGGGATTTGTTATTGCAATAAAAGTTCGAATCATTGCTCCCGTACACAACATGTAAGATATCGCTACAAAAAATCTATTAATAAATTCTATATATGCATACGGTTATCTTCGACTGAACAAGCCACATCTGGAGCACGTTAATGAGAGTTTTACAAACACTTTCCTAAAGTACAGATAGGAAACAGTAGTTGTTTTTCATGTATCCAGAACACCCGGAATACAAAGTAAACACTTCCTTAAAAAAAAAAATACTTGAATATTCAGATAGAATTTGCAAACTATCAAATGACAATTTAGTCAACTGTGCTTTTTCGGCTTGAAGCAAAAAGCTTATTTTCGCCAAATTTCATATTATGATAGTTAAAAATGTTATAGAACTATTGATTGGCTGGTACACAAATGATTGGTTAAATCATTGCCAGAAAATATAACAAATAGTCCCTTTACAAACACAATTTTCATTTAACTTGTATTTGTTAAGATAGACAGTTAAATGTTTTTAGATGTTGAGTTGTATCATCTTTTGTTGTACTGCTCATAGTATTAGTTGAGAATTGTCATATGACGTGAATATGTAATTTTTAACCTAAATCAGATTTTTACTTAGAAAACCTTTATCTTTTGTGGTGATTTATCTATCTAACGTAGAAGATATATTCAATACTATGAATCTTATGTGTGTATGTTGTTGTTTACAGCCATTTTGAAGTCTATGTGATAAATACTACGATATTTTGAATTTGTGTCTGAGTTTAAATCATCATCAATAAACAAAATAAACTTTTGAATTACAAACTTACAATATATACAATGCTCCCTCACATTGATTATTGGGTTGTATAACTATGAATGACTACCACTGTTGTTGACTTACAAAACTATGGAGTAAATAAAGACTGTACTCTCAGTATTGTTGTATTACGAAAACTATGAACTAAATAATGACTCCAAATGTTTGAAATTTCAAATTTATGAAATATTTAATAGTACACTATTTTGTGTTAAAAATAATATTAAAATCAAAGATTCTGTTTTCTGAAGAACTAAAATATAACGATGAAGCTTAAAATTTCGTCTGTGAATTTTAGAATAACAATTGGATGAGGAAGGAGATTTAGAAAAATAAAAAAACTGAAATTAGAATTCATTAAAAACTAAATGTCAGAATTATTCGCATTATCATGTATAATAAATTGTATAGTTACCAAGACTTTAAGTTATTAGAAATCAAAGTCCATAAAACTATATCTTTATCGCGTTATGAACATATTGTTCCAATTTATATATATATATATAATGACTTCTTTCGCAAAAGTTCTATTTCGCTGAATATCGTTTCTAATGACCATACGTCAGACGGTAATCGGACAATTAAACACCTAAAAAAATGAGGAAGTAGGACATTTAGACACCTAATAATTGTCTAGTTGTCTGGTTACCATGCAGGTCATATAATGGAGAAAATTAAACTGGTAATATAATAAATCTAGATCTATGTAGGTCAAATAATGGAATGGATTCATAATTTGAATAAAAAATAGGCCTTGATCTATACAGTTTATATAATTGAGCAAATTAAACTGGTAATGTAGTAGGCCTAGATATATATACAGGTCATATAATGGAGAAAATGAATTGTTATATTTTATGATAAACGAGTGGTGTCTAGTTGTCATGGATTCACGTCAGGCAGCTATTCCAAGCAAACGGTGTTCGGTTGTTATTACGGTAAGTTTCTGCTACAAACGTTTGAGCAGGATTTCGTTAGGTGATTTTTCAATAATATAATAAATGTAGAAATAACTTCTAATACGTTACATCATTTTCAGAAACAAAAAATAAAGAAAACTTGTCATTTCGAACTTTGGTAAAATTAACTTTAAAACTTAACCGTCATGGATATGTTAATATTAGTTCAATAGTTCTACTTGGCTATAGTCGATTTCATTCAATTAAAATTAGCACGTGTTTACTGAAATATGCACAGTGTATCTTTATTTGATAATCTATGAAAAGAACCGTATTAATTCAAAGCCATCACTGAATATACATATATACGTATAGCTTTCAGACGTGAATAATGTGCAGTAAAGAAAACAAGCTGGTATACAATCTTCAAATATTTTCTTCATGTAATTAACTTTAAGGATTATGATAGAGTGATGTGGTGCATAACCAACCAGGTTAAAACGAAGTCATAATCTGGTACTGGCCACAGGAAAGGCTTAAGTTTCTAATCGCCAAGAGATACTGCTTTTCTGGATCTTTATTATAACAAAATTTTCAACACCCATTAATGAGACAACGTAAAAGGAATTATAACCAGTTAGGGTTATCGCTGTTAAACGCCGGATCGTTTTGCATTGGCGAGAAACACTGATTAAACGTGTACTTCGAGAATGGCTGGGGATGTGGAATGTTCACAGGAACAGCATATAGGAACTATTATTATGACTTGAGCTCAAGTGTTCGTTCAGATAATGAACTCCCTCTTACTCGGTGTAATAAACGATAAGAGTCCACAGACCATTACTGGACTACAGTATGCCAGCCTGTGTCGTGAATGGGAAGCAACCACCATTTCCCCGACATTAGCAGTGTTTATTTCCGCTGAGGTGCTCATACCTAACGCAGTAATAACCTTAAAACTGAGATACCAAGAGACTGGAATCAAAAGAGGATTTTCTAACGGCGTTTGATTCGAATTTTTTGTGAAAAGTCAACTAAAATCAATTATATTTCTTTAATGCATAGATAAGGGTTAGAACTTTCTCCTTGTGGATAAACTGGTGAAATATCGCTCGAATTCAAATCAATTTCAAATCCCTTTCGTATCTTTCATTATGGGGTTATCTACAGAAGATAGTTGTGGTAACTCGAACCGTCGCAACCAAAACAAAATTTCTTTTCTTCGAATTAGAAAACTATGAATAGTAGTTCATATTACTATAAAAACATAACTCAACAATTATAAATAGCAGTTCATATTACTATAAAAACATAACTCAACAATTATGAATAGCAGTTCATATTGCTATAAAACATAACTCAACAATTATGAATTGTAGTTCATATTGCTATAAAACATAACTCAACAATTATGAATAGTAGTTCATATTGCTATAAAAACATAACTCAACCATTTCATTATGTTTCTAGATATTTTGAAATTCTTTAACCAGAATGATGAAAACAAATTGGAAATTAACAACATACAAAATACCATGCCTTATTTACTAACAGAAAAATTGGTCAAACACTTGGTTCAATGTTAAAAATATGGGAGACTGGAGTGGTTGATTCGATTTTTAAACTTTTTAAATTAGTCATCTCTTAACTTCAAAATAAGAAATTTTGATACTAACATAAACTAGACACCTTCCTCTATTACATAGCATAAACAGATCACTTACTTCTTTGCTATTGTTCTCAGAAATTAACATAATAAAAGAGTGTGCGCTGTGTGGTCAACCTACCCTGAATACTGGGCATGTTAATAACGATGAAATTAAATCAAAATCCCTTTATTTATATTAATATATGTACTGTAAATTCAAGTACATAAAATAAAAACATTTTTTCTATGGCTCACCATAATGTCTAAAAAAAACAGTTTGAAAGATAAAGTTTAGAAACAGTATCACAAGAAAATAATGGAAAGGGAGCAAATCATTGAGAAATTTGAAAATATTTGTTTTTGTATGAGGAAAGATAATTTTTTCTCCTGCACACGACAAAAGCTTCCAATCACAATGAAACTACAACAGCAAAGTAACGGGTATTCTGGTATGTTAGTGGTCATGATATCACGGCTACCAACTTCAGCAGATGAAAGGTATTGGCATTGTGTTAATCTGCCCCTGTGGCCACCCAGCCTCGGTCTCCCACACACACATGTTTTTAGTGGCTTCTCAGAAAAACACTAGACTTCTTGGATTTTCAGTGTATAAAATTATTAGCTTACGAATACAGTACTCGTCGCTTTTGACTTATTCTAAATGCAAGAAGCGTTAGGAAGTAACATGAAAGATATTATTTCACGCATGCACAACAAAAGCATCCCTATCTTGAACAACTGAAGACTTAAGTAAAATCTTGGAAGCTAATAAGAGTCGTTACCCCTTCTATAATATTATATTAACATATCTTACTTTAAATAATGTTGTTTTATACAATGGCCAGTTACCGTTATTATTCAGATTTTTATATAACATGGAATTAAATTATAATCCTCAAATTCAACTTTTAGAAAATTTGTTTTATATATTTTTCTGTACTTTAACTGGTATGACCTAGTGATTAGTGCGTTGGGCTACCAATCGTAGGACGCTGGATTGGGGACGTGATACCTAAGAACACATTCAGCATTTTTTGTTATGGGTTCGTTATTCAGTTCAAAGGACCAGTTAAAGTCAGGTGCAACTGGCTGTATATTTTTCATTTGATCAATATTTCAAATTTAGGGACGACTATAACTGTATCTTAAAGGTCATTAGCAATCGATGTGTTCGAAGGAAAACAAAGTTTCCCATTTAAAGGGATAACTATAATTAAGATGAACAACATTGTTTATTTATATCAGAAATAGACGCGGATATATGTTTCGGTATTCTACAGATTCCATCTTCAGTATCTAAATTAAAAATATAAAGAATTACATCATTCCTAAATAAGTAACTAAAATACATGACTAAATTCATGATAATTTAATCAAAACTAAAAAACACATATAAAGTAGACAAGTAACAACAAAATTATTGTATATATATTAAATAATGTGTAATTTAAAAGAATATTCCGTGTTGTGTTATTCACGGTTGGAGAATGCTGTTTGAAGTTTCTTTAATCACTAATTGCAGATCAGTGTTGACCTTGCAAAGTGTATTGTTTCTTCACTATGTTGGCGTATAGAGGAAGCACATGGGTTACTTATTGTTTTTCATGAAAATTCTCATATTTTCATTGGCTCAAAACATTGGATGGAGTTTGCCAATATAGGAAGATTTACAGTCTTCACACGTGTAAAGATATACAAGCCAAGAACACAGAGACATTGGGAGAAGGTCTTTAGTACGGAAAAAGTCCTGTATGCGTGATGCGTATTTAGAAAGTAATCTAAATTCAACTTAAGGGTAGTAACAATTAATTATGCGTTTACTTTGACTTTTTAAAGTTAAACTTTGTTCACCATTGTATGAAAGACAATAGTATATAATGAGTTTGGGTTCGGTTGGTAGTCTAAATGGATTTGTGAGTTCTTAGTTAAAAAGGTATTGGTAATTTTTTCAAATAAATGTTGTGAGTAGCCATTAAGTCTTAGAGTATCCTATATGAAAGAAATTTCTGAGTGTAAGTTAAAGTACGTGGAACACAAATTGTAAGCTCTGACATTGACCTGACCGATTAGAACACTTGTGAACAAGGCACACTTTAGGCTGAAAATTCCAATACCTGTACTTTAATGTGTATGTATCTGAATTTACCAGGAAGCTATCACGTGTTAGGTATGTTACTATCAAACATAGAAATGCTCTTAATAAGATATCGAAAAAAAGAATCTTAAAAACCTTTTCTGGCGATTCTAAATACAACACTCTGTAATATAATGATTTAATTTTGGAATAAATAACTTTCTTTGGCTGAATTATACAGGTCATTTTAATTGGACTTTCGTTTATTTGTTAAGGCGCAATATATTACCTTTTGAAAATATTTTGAGCAATAGGCTTATATGATCATCCTTCGGAAGAGCTTTTACGTTAGTAATACTCAGCGTGGTCACAAGTAAATAGACACCACCTTTTCAGAAAAAATTAAAATTTTCAGTCATATTCAAATGAATTGATATATTTATAGTTTAATTAATATCTAGTGGATCTTCCTTTCGCTTCGTGGAGTTCGTTGATCTTTTGGGGCATTGTGAGAATCATCTTGTCAATTTTAGATTGTGGGATTTTCGGCCACTCTTGCTTCAAAACTTGAAGTAGATCGCTCTTCGAAGTTGGTTTTTTTGGTTATTTCTTGACTTGCCGGTCAAGTGTGACCCAGAGGTTTTGGATGGGGTCCATGTCAGGACATTGGCTCGGCCAGGACACCTTCTGGATACCGTTTTATTCCTGCCACTTTTGGGTGTTTCTAGCAGTGTGACACGGTGCTCCATCTTCCTGGAACTACGATGTGTTCTTGTCCACGAAACCCGAGGAATAACGTGGCGAGAGTCCTTCTTCTAATATTTCGACGTATTTCGCAAAAAATTATGTTGCCGACGCACTCCACTAAGCTCGATCTCCCACCAACCCAAACAGCTCCCCAAACCATCACGCTGAAACCACCATGCTTCACAGTTGGCTGCAATCTGTTGAGCCAAAACTCTTGGTGAGGCATTCTCCAGACCCATATCCTTCCACTGTCCGAAGATTGAGCGAATCTTGATTCGTCTGAAAACAATACGGTCTTCCAAAAGACCAGAGGCTTGGTCATCATATCACTTGCCCACTTCTTTCGTCTGACTATGTTGGCAGGTCTTAACAAGGGCTTCCGTCTAGCTGCTCTGCAACGATATACCAATCTGTGGAGAATCCGTTGAACAGATTTCGGGCTCATCCCACCAACTTTGGCCACCTCTGCAGTCGTTAATCTGGGATCC
>NW_013665686.1:719605-720592 GCF_000517525.1 Limulus polyphemus
TTTTTACTTTTTCTCCTTTTTATCTGACTTTAGTCGTATCATTTTTTTCAACTAGTATAAAATATTGAAAACTAAACATTTTGTTCAGAACTTGCATTTATATATCATTTTTCATTTGTGGAATTTAATTGGTTGTTTTTAAAGTCGCTTCTCGATGGTATTACGTAGACTGATTAAGCGAGGGGAAATTGCATACTTGCACGGACGACTTTAACAGTCTTAACTTGATGTGATTATATAGAAGATGTAAAGAAAGTGGAGGCTCTATATGGTCATACTGACGATTTAAATGAGGTCAAAACTTACTGTGACTATATAGACAGATTAGGGGTCAAGTCAGAATTTAATGTAATAAAATACAAGGATTAAATTAGGTCAAAACTTGATATAGTTATATCGGCAGATTAGATTCGGTCACAATCCGATATGATTATATAGGCGGATTAAGCAAGGTCAGAACTCGGTATGATCAAATAGGTGGATTTAAGGGAGGTCAGAACTCGGTATTAACTTATATGACCAGATAAGATCTGAACTCAATATGATTATAAGGATAGATTAACTGAGGTCATATCTAAGTATAGTTGTATAGGCGGGATTATGTAGTCCGAACTCAATAAGATTATATAGTGATGCGAAAAAGGGTTAAGAAAGATCAGAACTCGATATAGTTACATAATCAGATTAAATTAGGAAAGAACTTCATATGATTGTATAGGCAGATAAAATGAGGTAGAACTCGATATGATTAGATGATTAAACGAAGTCAGAACTCGATTTAAATACATAGATGGATTAAGCCTGATCGTATTTTAAGCTGATTGACAATAACGTCTCTTAGACATACATGTATGTATTTTTCCAAACGTTATACATCACGTCAACTATCTGGAGTTAAAGCATACTATAATTTATAAATCAGGTCAAATATCGGAACTAAGGAATACTAACATTTATAAATAATTTAAAAGATCTGAAATTAAAGAA
>NW_013665686.1:721559-756225 GCF_000517525.1 Limulus polyphemus
TAGTGTATATGAGTAATTACTATTTACTATGCGATGAGATATAACGACGTGTAATGATGAGTTTTATAACAAACTTATGGAACGGAGGAATATATGATTGTTTTCATATAAAATCGAAAGGGTCGTGAACTATTGTTGTCCTTTTAATAAAGTCCCCTGGTGGGACAGCGGTAAATTTATGGACTTACAATGCTAAAATCCGGCGTTCGATAGCCTAATATGGCTTTGCTCTAAAAACAATCGACCAACCTTTTAATAAAATATTTAAGAACTTTTATAAACATGTTTTATCACAAACAATTAACAGAAAAACTATTATTGTAAGAAATACAAAAATAGAAAGAAAACATACATGCTTAAGTAAAAAGCTGTGAGAGAAAGAGAAAGTTAAATATCTTGAAGAATAAAGAGGCAAATATGGAAAGACTGATCCCATAAAATTAAGAGCTTATTCTAAGCTTCAGGAGTCTCAGCGTTAGCTTGAAAATTTATAATGCTAAAAACCTTGGGTTCAGTCACTGTGGTGAAAACACAGCGCAGTAGCCCATTGTGCAGCTTTGCGCTCGACAACAATAAACAAACGGAAAAAGAAAGTAAAAGTATGATAAGGAATGAAAAAAGGAATTGAATAAAATATGGAAAAGAACAAGAAACGCGGGAAGAAGTGAGATGAAAGTGTTATTAGCGGTACGTGATCAACGGAAAAATAAGTATGTAAAATAGGGCTGAATATGTAAGAGTAGTGTTGAGAAACAGTATAAAGTGTGGACGGAACTGTAACCTGATGTAATAAAAGACTGTATTATGGAGAAGATGAAAGAAGAGCGACAATGAGAAAAGAATGGGAAATAGAACTTTATGTTTTCATATCGCTGAAAGGAAACAAAATTAACTTTATTCTCATGTATTTATGGCTAATTTCATTTTCTGACATATGTTAAGGTTTGTTTTTTCTTGTTAGAACAAATCACAAAGAAACCAACTTTTTGCATTTTTCGCATCAAATGTATATAAAATCTTGAATTCTAAAGAGCGAATATTGTAGTGTTTCATAACTGTCACTGAGTAAAGAATAACTCTTGAGTCTTTGTTTGAAGAAGAAGGCGCCACATTCGTAGCTTTCCGGAAAGTATGTAAGTTTACCACAATACAAACATAGTAGAGAAAAAGGTCCGAATCCGACAAGTAAACGTGGTGTGATAAGAAACTAGGCTTCACTTCGTGAGTGAGAGTGAACTCGCAAATTCCACTGATTTCTTAAAGTTCATTGGCTGGGAAGATTTGGTGAGCATTGAGGTGGCGCATTCTATCCTGATCGAAACAGTAAATCTGTATTCACTGCAAAGACGTCACTTGAAGTGAGCAAGGACGAGAGAAAGTACGTTGCTCCACCAAAATTGAAATACGTTAGAAAGAAATGGTAAGTCTTTATTTAAATGTTTTATACATTGCCATATTTGATTTTTCTAAAGTCAATTCTACCAGTAAACAAGCAATTTTTTTCTAAATTAAGTTTAGGAGGATGAATACGTTGACATTTTTTTGCGTAGTATTTCTTGTGACATAACCAAATGACGGAACTCTCGTTTTTCTAGATTTATTGGATACATCGAAGTTACTGACTTCGTTCTATGCAACTGAGTGTTTAAAGATATTCTGTGATAGTTTGTCTCGCTCCCTTGTAGTTAGAAAAGAAAGGGAACGTTTGTTCTTCTTGTGGCAGATCAGAACGTTTGTGTTCCAGAAAGTTTATTTGTCCTAATAGCTTAGAAATGACAAATTAAAACATTATTGTTGGGGTTTTGATCTTCTTAATAGAAAGAAAATTTTGTCGTCAGTCTAATGCACTAGCCTGTTAGATCTTTTGTAATGTAAACATTGCGAGGGACTAGAAGAAAGTTTTATACAGAAACCCAAATGTTGCAAGGACATTTCTTTAAACAAACAAAAGGTAGTAACGGTTCATGATCACCACTACGATAAAATTGTGTTATCTCAATGACATACGTAAACAGAACTGATATATCATTGAAACAGTCCTGAGAAAAAAGTATCCCATAATAAAACGCTATTGAGAAATGTTGATTAGACAGAAATTAATTGTCCCAAGAATATAAGTTAAACAAAATATGTGTCGTCACAAGAACATTTGTGAGGCAGATGTTTGAGTTTATGAAATGTTACAGATACAGAAATACATCATTACAGAGACTGAAATGAGGCATCAAAGTTCATTACTGAGAAAGAAATTTGAAACCACAAGAACGTTAATGAAACAGAAAATGAATCCATAAAACTCATGAGATTGTTATAGATACAAGATTATTATTGTGATAGAAATATGTCATCACAAGAAAGATACAAAGACAGGACTGTGACATTGTAAGACCATTACTAAGACTATTACTTAGATATAATTATATCGCCACAAGAACGTTACACAGACAGGAGTGTGCTACCACAAAAACGTTACTGAGACAGAAGCGTGTCGTTATAAGACTATTACTTAGACATAATTGTATCGTCACGAGAACTTACAGAGACAGGAGTGTGCTATCACAAGAACGTTAATAAGACAGAAGTGTGTCATCTCAAATATGTTACAGAGACAGGAGTATGACATTGAAATACCATTACAAGACATAGGATCACAAAAACATTACTAAAACAGTAGTGTATCATCACAATAATGTTACAGAGACAGGAGTGTTTCATCTTTAAGACCATTACTAAACGTGTTTTATCGTAAGAGCCTTACTCAGTCAAGAGTGTGTCATGATAAGACCGTTAATTAGATGTAGATGTATCATCACAAGAACGTTACTGTTACAGAAATGCGATTTCTTAATAATAAAACAATTCTTTGATTGTGTAAGATACATAGATGATTTTAGGACTGTGCTAGAAATATAGTCTTTGCATAATCAAAACGATCCCTTTTCTGACCCCAAAGTTTTTTAAAGGTGACCTGAGAGCATAATACCTTAGCGACGGTTAGGATTTTATTTCTGATGTACTTTTGGTCTGTGATCTTCAGTACTGAGGACTATACATCTTTCGGAAAACACATCAGTATTCCTCATCACTCAACACCAAATCATAAACACATCCCCTGTAGTTCTATCATATAATTCACAATTCTTTAAAGTAAAATTCATACACAAATTGCTGGAACTTTTAACTACTCGTGGTTTCGTGAAAATTGCCACTTTTCAGCAAGTTGTATTATTTCAGCTCAAGTAAAAATCTT
This sequence comes from Limulus polyphemus, assembly GCF_000517525.1. Taxonomy (NCBI): domain Eukaryota; kingdom Metazoa; phylum Arthropoda; class Merostomata; order Xiphosura; family Limulidae; genus Limulus; species Limulus polyphemus. The sequence continues at coordinate 724,810 of NW_013665686.1, forward strand.
TTCGTTTTAAATGAAAATTCAACATGCGATAAACTCAAGTAAAACATGTTATATAACTTTTCCACGTGTTTCAAGGTCAGAAAGCAAGTAAAGTATTGAAAGTAGTCCAGTGGTTCCAGCAACTCAAGGATTAAAAATAAACTTTTGTTGTCAGAGTATGTTTCTATTTGTTGTATATAGAAACAATCATCGCGCGTATTTCACTTAAATTGCACATTGCTACTCGTGAATTACATGTTGTTTTTGTTCTGTTCCGTTATAATTTTTGTTTTTACTTTTTTAGATCAAGAAGCCAAAGAAGACAAATAAAACAAGTGAACAAATAAGACAAATCTATATTTATATATATGGAACCAAACTGAACGCTAAAATATATATCGTTCTTGTTCAATTTCCAGTATTCCAGCTCTGCAAATTTTAACAAAGCTTCTTTGACACTATATGGTTCTAATGAAACTTTTGTTGATGTTTTTGGCCTTCATTCGATAAAAATACTCTCGGATTTGCTAAATACCACTCTGTTTCCTTATTTTCACTGAAGGGTTATTTTCAGTTAAAATAGTGTTTTCTGTCGTACACATAGTGTTTTGTCCAACGTTGTCGATGAGGGTCGGTACTCTCAGAAACCAATGATATGTAACCAATAACAGATTGGACCTCACGGTTCTTTTTCACACAAGATGCTCAATTTTACTAATCTGAAAAACTACAAACATATTAATAATTAGAAAAAATTGAGAAAAAAAGCCTTAGAAATATGCGTTTTAGGGAACAGACAAAATATTTGGAATTGATTCTGTACTTACTCTCTGAAGAAGCTTCCTGTTTTATGAAAATATGCAGCAAATGGTGATTTTCGAATAGTTCACTATCAAATATTGTACACTTTTAGGTTGTAACTTATTAGGCTTTAGCTATTAAAATAAGACTAGGGTAAGTTAGGACAGCAAATATTCAACTGAAATTATAGTTAAACTAGGAAAAGCTTTCAAATTTCAAATGCTAATAATAACATATTGGTTTAAAGACTTACGTTTAAATTCAGAGGTGCTGTTTGGGTTCTTATAACCGTATATTTAATAAGACTTTATGTAGGTATAAAGGTATAAAGATAGATATAAAAAGTACGTTATTTGAATAATTTATACTTGTCAACCCAATAAATCCCCAAGGGTGAATTTTCCCTTGTTAAACAGAAGTAAATTTGAACGCTGTTAGAAGCTCGCTTCACGGCATCCAATTAACCTTTTTAACGTCAGCTCCATAAAGTCAACCACGTGGAACAAATGACTTCTGAATAGATCACAGGGGAAGGGTCTCCGCTGTTTGTTGGCACACAGACCGCCAGAACACAGCAATAAAGGGGGTTGAAAGAGACAGAAATCGTTTTATCTGCCTCAATCACCTGCTTCTAGGCTTCTACAGCTCCTAGATTATAGATCTTGTGATGTCAGTATTTGTTCCTTTCAATACATGACTTAGGAACAAGGATCTTTAACAAACAATCTCTTTATCTTCCTACAGATGGTAAAAAACAGAACTTATTCATAGACCTTAACGAAAAAGGAAAAATAAAAACAGTTAAGCCTTATATTAGCAATCTGTAGTTCATTTTGCTTTGCAGTGTTGAAAGAAAACAACTGAAAAATATGATCGTACAGACGTCAAAGAAAATGTTTGTTTCATTAATTACAGATTTTATCAGCTTACAGTTGAATAGTACCTGACTAATCACAGTAATATTAATTTAAGCTAGTTTTTTCTCCATTTCTTATAAAACTAGAATATGTGATAATGTATCGTTTTTCACTTAACGAAACGTTACTTTTTCGATCGTTCGAGCATAACGTGTGCACACCAATTCTTGATCAAAACATTATCGTTTTGTGCGTCAGACGAAAATGTCTGTTGGTAATTTTGTACACAAAGGAATATCTTACCTCTTGGTAATTTTGAACTGATAGGCGAGAAAGAGACGACATCTAGTCAGTAACACTCTTTTCTGAGGTTACTCTTGTCTGACCGAATAGTGGGATTTCACTGTCACTTTTACAACGCACCCCTGACCCAGCGTGCAAGGCGCGTTTTCTCGGCAACGGGAACGCAAACCCCGGATTTAGATTCTGGGCACGTTAAACAGGCCCGGACACATCTCTGTAAACACACAATCGACATTGTCTGTTACCCTTCCCCTAGCCTTATCACTTGGCGTTGCTTCTTGTAAAACGTTTACATACTCGTGAACAATGTTTATATTAACAGGTTATCTTATCGCTCTTATATGTGACATAGCCTACGAGTATGATTTATTCCAGTCATTTAGGTTGAAATTAAATTTCGTGTAGAAGAATTATTATTCATAAATCCATTCAAACGTCCGTTCCTGTAGTTCGCCCTTTAGTTTTTCAGCCATTTAGCCAACATGAGCCCCCCCAGTAACACAGCGGTATGTCTGCGGACTTACAACGTTAGAATCCGGGTTTCGATACCAGTGGTGGACAGAGCACAGATAGCCCATTGTGTAGCTTTGCGCTTAACTTAAAAACAAAACAAACCAACATGCCATACCGTTCATTCTTCTTTCCACATACCTATACAGTTTTCAACCGTATATTACTTTGTCAGTATGATCGTTCGTTTGTTTTTAGTGTTATCCACATTTCTATCTGTATTAATCTTTTCTACACCAAACAAGGCAAAGAGCTTCAAATAATACCGCTCGTTGCAACTTAGTATTCCACGTAGCGTTCACACACATTAACTATTTCATCATATAGGTGTAGCGTGATAAATACCAAGAGTTCTGTATCGGCATGAATGTCCGTGGGCTGTATTAACAGAAATCTTCGTGTCCTATGTTAACAGAAATGTCCGTGTCATATAACGAAAATGTTCGTGTCCTTTACTAACAGAAACATCTGCGTTTTGCATTGACATGAATGTTCATATTCTGTGATGACAAAAATTATCCGTGCCCAACATCAACAAAAACGTGTCTGGTTGACAGAAATGTTTGTATCCAGTATTGTTATAAGTGTTCATGTACTGTGTTCACCTAAAATAAAGTTCTGTTTATAAGTTCATTAAGGTAAAATAACACAAAACATAAAGAATTGGTCTTTAACTTTTCCCTTTTCTTATTAATAAACGGTATTTAACATTCTAGAAATTGAGTATTAATATAATTGCCTTTGATATATTTAAAAATCCTTAAACTAAAAGTTGAAAGATTTAAAAAATAGTAATAATCTATTTTCGGGTTTATGATTAATGACGAAGACCTTTAATAAACAAGGAGCAGATAAAAATGAAGCTTTCTTATTCTTTCTATTTTTTTAACTTAGTCTTTATGCTTGAAATAACTCTCTTTTTTCATTTTCTTACCACATTATAACTCTTCTAATCCAGTATTCACGTTTTTTGCAATTCAAAATTCCAGGAATGTCTTCACTACACGAGTAACTTCATCATATCAAACCGTTTGAAAATTGGATCATTATATTGCGGAAGACAGTGAGAAGTTATTTTAGGTAGTTTTTTTTTTCTTGAGAAAAATAATCTTGCTAATTTTAAGTCAACATATTTCATTAAATATTTCAGAAAGGAAAAACGGTTGTTTGAATTATACAAATTGAAAGGTTGACTTTGTTAAAAATAGTATACAAGAAAAGAAAAGAAAAATCTAACTCAAACGTTTAACCCTCAATCCTATAGTTTCTAAAGTAACACTTAAGTTGTTAATATCAACTGTTTCTCGCAAGGTTTATTTCGTCCGAAAAGCATGCTGCCAATAGTTATTAGGTCTTATAATAATGTGGTAGAAAGAAATACGATAAGTATAGTCTACTTATCCCATCAGCCCGTAAGCTATGTAAAAAATAGCTTTTCCAGGGGCACAATGAAGAAACTGAAATAACGCAATCACTTAAATCACTACATTTGTTAATACTTTTTTGAATGGAACTCCACGCCTCAAGTATATATATAAACAAACACATTTAAAAATGCATATAGTAGTGCAATAAACAATGTTAGTAGATTGACCCAAGAAAAGAAAATAATAACTATTTTTCCATATTTACAAATTTACATACACAAAATACGGCTCAATGAAAACAGATAAGCTACATTTCAACCAAAGATTCAACTTCGCAAAAATTATAGTTTGACTGTTAGTGAGCGAGATATATGAGTATCCCTCTAAACAAACAAAAGGATAATAGTTTGAATGTTTGTGATGTCGTGTACACATATCATTCGCAAGCCCAAAGTTCCCCCGGTGGGATAGCGGTAAGTCTTCGGATTTACAACCTAAAATTACCCTCGGTGGACACAGCAGATAGCCAGATGTGGCTTTGCTATAACATAACACACACAAGCCCCCCCCCCCAAAAAAAAGTTACACTTTGATTTAATTGGAAATTACTTTCAACGCCTAGAACATTACAACGACTATTTTCTCTCAATAACAAGCATAGAATAATTCCACACCAGCTTCGGAAATATAATATTAAATGTAATGGTCCGATTTTTAAATATAAAACACGAATATTCATGGGGGGGAAAGTATACTAACATCCTTGTACACATATGACATCTGCATTATTGTTAAATCAGGACACGCCTTTCTGTTAACACAAGACGCAAACGTTTTTCTCAACACAAGACTCGGACATCCCTATCAATACAGAACATGAATGTTACTGTTAATACAAGAGTTGAACATTACTTTCGTTAAAAGACACGAATATTTTTCATTTTGATCCACGCAAGATATGGACGTTTCTCTCTTTGAAGGTCACAAACATATGTCAATACAAGAAACAAAAGTTTCTGGGATTACAGAACACAAATGTCTATCAACATAGAAAACAAATATTTATTTCAACACATAACACAAACATTCCAGTTCACAAAGAACGTAAACTTTCTTGTTGACGCAGCATATAAACATTTCTGTCAATAGAGAACACTAATATTGTTGCCTAAACTCGAGCGTTTGTGCCAACACATGACGCGAATATTCCTGTCAACAGAAAATACAAATATTTTTTTAACACAGATCACAAACAGCCTTGTGAACACAAGGCAAGAGTATGTCTGTTAGCACAGGCATTCTTGTTTTAAGAGTACAAACATTATTGTCAACATAAACATTCCTGTTACCATAAGACACGGACATTTGTGTTAACATAAGACACCTTTATTCCTTTGAACAAAGAGAATGGACATTTCCGTCAACACAAGAGTCTTAGAATTTCAATTAACATGCTTACAAATAAATTTTTTACGATGAAATATTCAATGTTTATGTAAGCTGCAGACGAATATTAAGCTACTTATTGGTTTTTTGGCCTATAAAAGTTTAAAATACAGACAGGCAGAAGTATGGATAATTCGACACAAATGAATCATACTAGCAAAACTAAAAACTGTGTAGGTATGTATGTATGTACAAGAACGAACGAAACGTTGGCTAAATGGCTGAAAACTAAACAACAAACCATAGGAACAGACGTTTTAACGGATTTGTTGATTGAGAATCACTTTTCCAAATATAAAATTTAATTTCAACCAAAATTACATAAACTGGAATAAACCATACTCATGGGCTCCATCACATATGAGAAATATTGGCTCACTCTGCTAATTGAATACGTATCCATTAATTATTTTAAGGGAAGCGACGCTAAGAGATAAAGAAGGAGAAGAATATAAGATACTATCGAGAATGTGTTTGCACAGATGAGGTGGGTTGTAGGTGTAGAGAAATGGCTAAGATGCTCGGACTATGAATCTAAAGGCTCATGTTTCCTTCCTATTACCGTAAAGACGCGCTCCGCCCTCTCGGGCCAAGGGTTTACTGTAAAAGTGACAGTGAAATCCCAATATTCGGTTAGACAAGGGTAACCAAAAGTTGAAAAAGGGTGCTGATAACTAACTAACTTCCTTCTAGTTTATCAGTTCAAAATTAGAGACGATAATGCCCATATAGACTTTCTGTGTAGCTTTGCGTGAAAATATTAACACGTCCCTCAGGAGCCAAGAGGTGTCTTTAGACTACACTTTGTTGAATATTAAAAGTAAGTTCAATCCAGAAACTCTCAAAGAGGGTGATTTTGGATGTATCTTTTCGAGACAAGTTTTCTTTTGTTAACTGATAAATCTCGAAGTGGAATACAGCATCTTCAAATCTCCATACTAGCTAGTACTAAGGTCTAATCGCTGGGAGTAAATTCAGTATATATCAATAAAGCCACATTTTTAGTATCATTAAGCAATTGCCAACCTTTTATGCTTCTTATATCACCTTTTTATGTTTATCTTTCAATTGAGATACGAACGATTTCACCTGCGATTCGGTAGGGAATGTCGAAACATCACGATAGTTAGCAGGAACACTTTGAAAGTAGCTACAGGCATAATATTGTACTCGGTTTGCTGCACAATATCTACCATCTAAATGGTTCCTGAATACCTCTGCGTATCATTTGGAGACTTTCATTCTTCTTGTGTTTGGCCGTTAAGCTCGTGATGCGCTGACGGATTTCAGTCACCTTACACTTCAAATCACTTTTCGCAGTTCCAACGCTAAAAGAGTGCGGGAAATGCCTTCTCTTTAGCCAATAAACATGTCCAAAAATTTCAGTTCAAATTAAGAAAAACCGGATTAGGTATGTTTTTTTTTCAACAAAAATATACCCCACTGGCTCGTTAGGAGTCCGTTAAAACAAATGTATAGATATGTTCGTAATTAGGTCAACAGACAAACAGAGTGAGTAATAAAATTCAGAGAATTACACTATTCAAGATAAAATGCATAGATAAAATAAATAAATGTTTTATAATGAAAGTCTGTAAAACTCGCAATATATTTTTTAGCTTCTAATGGATTTTTACATCTTTTACATTTTTACAGTTTGTGCTTAAAATGTTTTATAAGACAAATTAGTTCACTGTAGCAGTTGGTCTTTTATTTTCTTGTTTTGCTAGCTGTTGTTTTTACTTGGTATTTTACATTTTTACACGGCCTGCTGTATCTTGAGGAGACCTGAAACAGGAAGTACTGGAGGATAATAGATGTTCTTGTCCGAACTGTAACAAATCAACTTTGCTGCTTACCAAAACTTATTTGTCGTTAGCTGACGTGATTCCTGTTCTCACTTCATGACTTTAGAAACTTAGAAAACTCCAGAACGACATTGAAAATGTCATTATTTTTCAAGAATCGTAGCTCCATCTATCCTTGTACCATCAATATTGAATTTTCCTTTTCTAAAACATTTGCTAAAGGACGACTTTCCAATTTTTTGGTAAACACATTTGAAATTTATTCTAAGTATTTTTATCATATCAAAAGAAAATAATTCTATTATCCAAGTATTTCAATGATCTTAAAAGAAAAGAGGTATTGATGTAAGTTTGGCCCCCCAGTGGCACAGTGGTATGTCTGCGGACTTACAACACTAGAATCCGGGTTTCGATACCCGTGGTGGGCAGAGCACAGATAGCCCAATGTGTAGCTTTATGCTTAATTTCAAACAAACAAATCATGTAAGTTTGTTATTTCTATTTGGATGTGAATGTTTAATAACATTTTCAAAAAAAAAGAGTAGAAAACATTCATTACTGTGAAGATGTTTGTTTTGCATAATACATTGGTGCTAATTAATGGACATGCTTTCCTTCGCTAGGTTAAACCAATAATATTTTGATGTATAAATAAAATACACTAAAGTTTTGGAAAGTAGACTTCTGTCAATAAGATCAAAAACATGTATTATACAGTTTTCTACGACGTACTACTAAGTTGTTAACAATTTAGTTTAAACTAAATCTTTACGAATCTTCAATTGTAACGAACTAGAATACAAACAAACAGCCGCTATAAGCAGGGTTGAAACACAGAAAACAAATTTATTAAGCTTTGACAAACACATAAGTTAAAAATGAAATTTTCGAACAATTAGAATGCAAAATATATAACTTCCCAAAACACAGTTAATAAATACGTGCCTGTCCAGGACTTGATGCTAACGTTAATGAACAATACAACACATATATCAGGATTTATAATTATTTCAATAAGTAAAGGAATCAGGAAAAATAACCAGACGAAGAAAAACCTAATTCCAAAATAACAATACTTCATATTTACATAACTACAAAATAATTAACAGCATCAAATAATAACCAGCAATAACACCTTTCAGCTATCTCTCGTGAACTAAGTTGTTGAAGCTCATGTGAGGGTTTTTTTTAGTAGTTAGACCGCGAGATTACATCTCATGTGACCATACATTTGTAAACATTTTCGCAAAATTAATGATATCTGTACGTCAGCATGAGGGGAAACTGGTGTCAGTCTCATAATACATACAAACTTATCTAAAATAAACGTGATCACCTTGAAGGTCAGTTAGCATTTTAATATACCTAAAATTAATAGGTAAACAAAATAATAGAAGAAATAATAAATGAACGGTAAACAAAACCATAACGAAATAAAAATATAATTCGCTACCTCACACTCCTTCCCTCTTAGAAAAACGAAGTGATGATATTAATCACTTCGTATAAATTATTAATTTACGTATCATAACTTTTAACTCCCTCTTTATACTGACATCATGAATCTGTTACAGTTCAAGTACAGATAATTTACAAGGAGAAACAGTTGATGTTCTTGAATCTCCAGTTTGATCTGCTCTAGCTTCCGACTCTGGTTCGGCTTACCGGAAGTTTATTAAGAGTTCGAAGACCATCTAAGTGGCGATAATCAATTCTGTGACGTGGCCGTAATGTCGTTTAAGTAGGTCGAGCAGGAGACATAGGTAAGTCATCAGCAGAATCCGTTTAAGGATGAGAAGTAGAGACATCAGCAGAAGTCCTTTGTCTTGTAGGTGGACAATCTTCATGTCTTCTGTAGACGACATTTTTATTTTCTCGCAACTACCTCGGACGATTACCTAGGATGATTTTAAGTAAATTTCTATGTATTATAATACTAACACCAGTTTCCCTAGCGGTGACGAAAGATTATGTAAATTTACGGGTACATGAGATGTAATCTCGTGATCTAACTACTGAATAAAAACCCCGTCATGAGCTTCAACAGCTTCATGAGTGATACCTGAAAGTTATTATTGCTAATTATTACTTGATGTTGTTAATGATCTTGTAGTTGTGTAAATATGGAATATTGTTACTTTGGAATTAGATTTTTTCTTTGTCTGGTTATTTTTCCTGATTCCTTTATTTATTGGAATAATTATTAATCCTGATATATATATATATATATATATATATTGTATTGTTCATTAACGTTGGAAATCAAGTCCTGGCCAAGCACGTATGTATTAACTGTGTTTTGGGAAATTTTGCATTCTAATTATTCACAAGTTTAATTTTTGACTTGTGGGGTGGTCAAAATTTAATAGATTCGTTTTTTGTGTTTCAGCCCTGGTTGTAGCGGCTATTTGTTTGTTTGCGTTTCAGTCCGTTATACAATAATCCTAGAAGGTTCTCGAAAAATCTATTTATGCAGCCCAAAACATTAAAAGCATAACAAGAACTTATAACATTATAGTTACGACCACTATTATAAGACAATGCCATTTAGGTCATCGTTTCATTGTCATATAAATCAGAATTATGTGATCTGAAATACAAATGATTGTCTATTCAGCTTACGCTTTTAGTAATGGCCTCACAAAATTGTGTTTCAATTGTCATTTTGAAGTGTATCGCAGAATTAGAATGTTTCCAATTTCTTATGAATATGCCTAGGCCTTATTGAATTCATCTTGATGTTTCATTCATATGTAGGCCATGAAACGAATAGAAGTTTATCAATCACAACATGGTGCTGTAAATTGGCTTCAAATGTTTCATCTTGTTGTTAGCATAATGAGGAAATGCTTTCAAACCAATGGTACAATTACTCGAACATAGAATCAACAGTTAGTAATTGTCTGCTTGGGATAACTTGTTCTTGTTAAAGGCTTACTGCAATAGCAGCATACTTGTCCCGAGACTGAATCAGACGTTCACAGCGGTAATTGAACGTAGCGTAAGCGAACAAACGATTAGAAACAGACATCACAAGATTAGTCTGTATTCCATACACCCAATAAGGTGCATTTCACTGATAACAAAATACAAAATAGCTCGCTGCAATGATGCTAAGATCACATCGATTGAGCCAACGACATGTCTTACAATGTTCTTTTGATAGATGGATCGTGCTTCATTCATTTTGCATTCAGGTGTCAGCATATAGTCATTTGGAGAGAATCAGGAAACAGCTCCAGCCTCATTTGTATATAGGTTCATAATGGATATATTAATAGTGTATGTATGGTTTGAGCAGAAATAAAATATGCTATACTTCTACACTCTAAGGAATAGTACTATTAATGATGCACATCATATGACTTTGTGCTGCCATATACTGGTGCAATTGGCCCTGACTTTGGCCTAATGGAAAATAAAAAATGTTCGACATTGCATAAAACTAATCGACATGTTCCTTCAAAAACAGGGATTTGACCGAATGGAGTAATCTATATGCTCACTGGACTTCGACCCAATTCAACATGTGTGAAATGTTCTTGGGTGACGCATCACATCCCATCAAGTGATTCCATATATTAAAGTTACCCTAGAAACAGAACAGACTTTATACAATTCTGGTCGAAAATACTTGAGAACACTTTGCTGCTCGTAATGCCGATACTACATATTAAAGGGAAGTGCCATTAGTTTTAAAAATGTAAAGCCAACTTTTCCAGATATTCATTTGTGAGCGTAGGCTGAAACAATATTCAGATCATGTGATGAATCATTTGATGCTTTATTTGCATGAAAATTGGCTGAAGGGGACAATTAACATTATTTCATAACGGTGGTTTTGCTAGGCGTTTATAACTTTAATTTATTCTTTAAATGTTTTGTGCAGTGTAATTCACATACATAGTGCATGAACATTTAAGAAAAAATTGCGTGAATAAATTTTACATGGTTGTATAATAGGTAAATTATTAATAATTTTCATCTGTATTAAGCATACTTGGTTTAAAGAATGATAATACGAACACCTTCCAAGATTTATAATGCACACGATTCTTCTTTTTTTTCAGTTCAATTTTTACTTTTTCTCCTTTTTATCTGACTTTAGTCGTATCATTTTTAGTTAAAGCATATTAACATTTATAAATCATGTCAGCTATCTGTCATACTAATATTTGTAAATCACGTCCCCCTTAACAACAAATACACAAATTTTAAGTTTAGTTTTCAACAGATTATATCTGAATTTCAGTATGGTTTTAATGTTGCAAAATCACAGAAACCAAATGTCTGTTAATACATATGTTCTTTATCAACTTATGAAATGTCATCATCATACAGATAGATATGCACGTTATTATTATCTTTTTTTTTCTCATGAAAGCAAACAAGGTTTGAGTAATAATTATACCTTTTACTCACACACGCGCGCACTATGAAACAAATGATTTTACATTTAACGTCTTTCCCAGCAAAATAAAATTATAAACTCATTTTTTGGAGTTAAAAGTTTATAATTTATTTTGGTTCTTTCGTGTCTGTTTTAGATAAAATCCGTTAAATATAAATGACGTATTAAATGCATAAGCGTCGTATAATTTGTTTAAGCATAAAACTGTTCTCAAGACGCTGTTCTTCTTCCGTAAAGCAAAGAGTAGGTAAAAAATAATGAATTAGAACATATTTTCATGCCTTTCCTTTCGGGTTTTCTGGGCCGAATCTTCTAAGAATTCAACAACTAATGAATTGGTGGGCAGCTCTAACTTACTTTCAAACTTTGAGTGTCGAGGTTTCCTTAAGGAAAACAAAGTACGATGTAGAGAAATTCCGGGAAAATCCACATGGTATTGAGATTGGTACCTTTGAATTGCTTTAACTTTTACTTAGTTGACGAAAGGTTTGTTTCAAGGTATGGAATCGTTTGACGATCCACGTCTATATAAGTAAATCCAAAGTACGTTAATACACGAGCACTAATGCTATTCTTTCAAAACTAAGCAGGTAAACAATGAAGTTTTACTTTGTGAATATAAAAACGTTTTCTTGCAAAAACAACTAAAAATGTAACAGAAAGACAAATATTAAGTATCAACTAAGGTGGTGAAAGATAAAAGAACTAAGCTTCTAATATTTCAACTTTTGCTTCTGCCTAAACCTTAAGATTAAGATGTTTGTTTGTCATTTAGCACCAAATTGCACAATGAGCTATTTGTACTGAGCCTATCGCAGGGATCGTACTCTTAATGTTAGTGTTATAAGACGTCAAACTTACCACTGAGCCTCTGAGAGGTGGTTTTTAATAAACGTATTGTTTCTGATGCTGCAAAATCATGTTAATAATCATTTTGAACTAATATATACTTTATGCAAAAAACAACAATATAAGAGTAAGCGAAATGAGAAAATATAATAATCAGGTGAAGATTATTCTTTGTTAAACATGAATATTTTTCTTCTTGGAGTTCTTGCAAAATGTGTAAAATTGGCAAAAGAGAGGTTTCTGTCTGATAAACTACATGGACGTTCTTTTTCGATTCTTTACGAGGTGTGTTAAGTTAAAACAAGCGAATTTAGTATTTTTACAACTTTAATTGCACATTTTTGGAGAGAAATAAGGTACAAGATTTTAAAATATCATACAACTTAAACACTTAATCGTTCTAAACTGTCTCAGATGAATTATCACAAAATAAGTCAAAATCAAAGTGATTTGATATGAAAAATACGCAAGGTATTCGTTTTTGTAACTGCAAAAAATAAAGATGTATTCTTGTGAAATTGCTGAAAGTTTTCACAATTCTTAAGTTTTTTCTCTGTTTTCATTTATATCAAGCAAATGGACGCTGAACACACGAACCGATCACCACGGAAGCTTTCTACACATCATGATGTTAGTTCGTTTGATGATCACCGCATCTCTACAGTGTGGCCAGTCATAAAACGGTCACTAAAATCAGAATTATGTTCACAGGTCCTAGTGGACCTCGGTCATTCCGACGTGAATGGAACTTCCACCTCTGATCTAGAAGATACTAGCTTCTCAGGTGCTGATGAAGCAAAAATGGCCAGTGATTGCATGACACAAGTTCCTAATGGTAATTCTGACAATGACGTAAGCGAAAATTTGAATCATATAATTATTGAAAATGAACAAAAAATACCGGACACTGATGACGACCCTTCTACATGCCTAATACCTAAATATCCTTCCACGGATAGCGAGGAGAGCTATGAACCTGGGTTATTTACCCGCCTGTTAAGCACTGCGTACAACGTACCATACACTGTTCGTCAAGCTCATCGAGTTGATAAACGAAACCAGAATTTCTCTGAAAGAGCCGAACCGATGATGATGGCCAAATGTTCGTCCAGATCTCTCCTACATTGGAACTGGGCTGCTATCCGCTTGGGGTGTTTCGTGATACTCGTGTTTATCATCGTCAGCATTTTTTGTGTAGTTATCAGGTTAGTCACTCCTGGTAACAGGACCAACGAATTACGGAGAGGTTGGTGGCAGGGCACTGTGTCATATGAAATTTTTCCCGCTTCTTTTCAAGATTCAGACAATGATGGCTATGGAGATTTCAAAGGTCTGATCCAAAGATTGGATTACGTCCAAAGCCTAAATGTTACGTCTGTCAGGCTTAATTCAATTTTCAGTGCGTTAGACTATCCTCTAGAATACAGTCATATAATTGACTTTCTTAGTGTGGATCCTCATCTGGGTAGAATGGAGGACTTCCAAGAGCTCGTTGAGGAGTTACATGCACGAGATATGCGTCTCATACTGGACATTAATCCTTCATTGACCAGCGACCAGCATACTTGGGCTGCCCACTGGCTACAGAACAGTAGTGGAAAATTCAAATATTACTATGTCAACAATGAAATATTGGTAAGTTTTAAAATTTTTCTGTTCTCGTAGAATGTCAAAAGAAACAGACTTTAGGCTGCGTCGTAGAATTCTCATTATCATGGGAAAATTTTTATACTCGGATTTCATTGTATACCTTGACGTTTGCAAAGAACGAAGAAAGAGACGGTTATCTGTTTAGCTTATTTCTAATTAATATTTCGAAACGTTTAGTTGTTCTGTCCAAAGTACAAGAATTAAAAGAGGAACTGCACATTATAAGATCCACTGGAACAAATATCCATTATAAGCTACATAACTTGGTACCAAACATTTTGCTCTAATAGTCTTATTGGCATATTGTAGGTTTTGTAAAAGTTCTGCGATCTTCATAAAGTTATTAATTGAAAATAACATTTTTCCTCCATCTTAATAGCATGACATGTATGTATGTGTGTATATACATATATATGTATACACATAAACATTGTTTTTAGACAGTGCAATAGGGCGATAAGGAAAAGGAAAATATTTCATAACATGTTCCAGCCAACATTAAATTAATAAAATCTATAAAGCTTATATATCTTTTGTCTCTTTTAAGTTTTAGCTTTTATTTTTTCTTCATTTCTAATTCCATCTGTGACGTTAAATTTAGAGCTATTATTAATATCTAAAAACCTTGTACGAAAACTTTTGTATTAAATAAAAAACTAAAGCATTTATTTATTTATTCCAAAGTAAGTTATTATTCTATGTTTCACGTGTACCGTATTTTTCAACTCTTCACTATATAATATATACATACACACACTCACACTATCTCTGTACTAATTCCCTTACTGTGTAGCTTACTTAACCTAATATTTAATTATTATTTTCAGTTTCCTCGTAATTCATTCTTTATGGATCCGTGATTTCTCATTATTAGATAGTCTAATCCATCGTTCCTCAACCACCGGCAACAGATCGCCACTTCGTGGGATTTCACGAAAACAAACAAATAAAAACTGACAGAATATTCACGTGTAAATGGTGATGGTTTTTCGTTGTACTTGAATTTTAGTGGTCCGCGATAGTGTCGGGAAGCAGCGAACCGGTCTCTTGTACCGAAAATGTTGTGAAACGTTGGTCTAGCCAAAATGATAAAAAATAATAAACTTTTGATGAAAGCTTGTTTGTTTGATTAAAGTTAAGCACGAAGTTTACACAATGGGCTGTCTGTGCTCTGCCCACCACGGGTATCGAAATCCGATTTCTAGCTCTGTAAATCCGCAGACATACTGCTGTGCCACTGGGGGCTTGATGAAAAGCCTGTCAAATGTGTTAAATTTCTTCGAATCTTAGTTTGAAATATCAGTTAAGGTTCAACTATTTACTGGAACTTACTGTTCAAAAATAAATAGAGCAATAAGTTAGTTTCCTTATTTCATCTTCTTATTCCTTTTTTATGAAATTCACTTCCACTGTATGTTAGCACTAATCAGTTCTAGCTTAGATTCCAAATATTTATTTCCTTTCAATATTTGAAACATAAGCTGTTATTTGGAAATATATATATATATAATGAGATAAAATACTCCACAGGTGATTTAACAACCTCAAACACAGTATTAATGCTATGTTAAACTTTGGAATCAATACTATAAAACACCTTGTGTCTATATGTATGTTTGTTTGTCCTTAACGAAAATTTTCCAGCTTTCAGACCGATGATGAACATGAAACTTTCAGGAGTTCTTGGGTAAGCCCCAAATGAACCCTAAAACCCCTTATTTTATTCATTTGCTCATTTCTATTTACAGCTATTTCAATTTTTTCCCTTTCTACTTATTTAATGTCGCAAATAAAGCGCGCACTCACGCCGTCCCACCATCCACGTGATGCAAGTGAAATAGCCGCACCTGGCACAAGTACAAAGTTATAACTAAAGTAAACAAGTTTTTTTCAAAATGAATTCATGGATTCGAGATAGTTTCAAGTTACCCAAGTCATTAATAAAACAACCTTCATGCAAGGCTAGAAAACAGTGCTTTATTCCGTTTAGATATATTTACTAGATTTTGTAGCGAAGATCAAATATGATAAGAAGTTTGAATATTTCATACATTCTGCTACCTTATGACATCCTCTAATGTTTTTCAAATTAATTTAGTTTGTTTCTTTTTCTTCTATTAGTTTCCAAAACACAAGTATTTTAATATCTCATTTTTAATCATTTGATTTGCTAAATAAGTTCAGTATTTGACGGATACTAATGCTTAATTGTATCAATATTGAACAAATACAGGGGGTTGAGAACGGTATATTAAAACGATTTTAAATATGCAGATCAGCAGGTCATGAGACAACTACAGCCGATATAAAGTCGCTGTGGAATGACGTGTACCAAAACTATATTTTGTCATTGTTTGGTGTCACGTAGGTAGAATGATGTTACCAAAAATTGATTGCTTTTGGGAAGGGTATGTAACAGTCCTTTATGACGCACAGTATTCATACAATCAGATCATAAAGATACATTCAGAGTGGAGATTTAGAATTTCCAAGATGGCGATGTTTTTTGTACTTAAAAGTATTGGAAAACAGAAGAATGTTGATCAACTTGAGGACCGAGGACTATTGAGAAAAATATCTTCAACAAGTCATAACTGTTCAAGTGACCCAGTCAACAGTACTCTACATAATGAAGCAATATCCCGGTCTGGAAAAGCGTGTATGTAACTTATTTACACAGCTTATTCAGGAAAGGAAAACCAAGTGTATAAAGGGAGCAATTGGCAATACTTGATAATATTTGACGAAACGTATGAGTAACTTGATACCTGCAAGGTCTCCTACCGTTTTGTACCGGTAAACTAATTGAAAGAAGTTACAAGGATGGTTCACAGAATGTTGTGAAACTTTTTCGAAGGAATTCAAGATTAACACTGGATTCTACGCCAGGGTCAGGTTAGAAATCAAGAGAGTGAGTATAGAGGTCAAGGTGAACTCTCTCACTGCCAAATCAATTTTCTGGACCTTTTGTACCATATAGAAGTAACGGCTTTGTATGGAAACAAAGGCAACAGTGTATGAATTCACCAAAATATTGCTTCCAATCATAACTACCGTTCAGCCGTCGCTACTTCAAGCAGATAAAGAATGAAACGAATGTTCATGCTATTCCACATGAAGACATAACGGTCAAGTCGCTGGAAGAAGCGATCGGATTGTTGAAACATGCAAATGAGAAACGGTTGCCCTCGTACAGCGTGTACAATATGGAAAGTATGCAGGAGGATTAGTGTGCTTCGGAGATGACAGTTACAACAGAGCCTTTTGAAATTAAACCTACAATATAGAGATATTTCCAATGGGTACACTTGTCAAATGGAGCATGACCGAACGTAGCAACATAGACTACAACGATGAGATGAGTCTCTAAAGTCGTTTCAATATCACGTTCTCAATGCCATCTGCATTACTGGAGAATCATTTCAGTGTTTGACTACTAAATCACTTCGATATCTTTATTTATTTCACTATTGGAGAGATGTTATTGCCCAATCGCTTCATTTTTGTAAATATTAATGTTCATTGATGTCACTATTGAATTATGTTATTGCTCAATTGCTTCAGTGCTTGATGGTATTATTGGTTTGGTTTGATTTGAATTGAATATCGCGCAAAGCTACGCTTGGGCTATCTGTGCTAGCTGTCCCTAATTTAGTTTGGGCTTGGGATGGACCATCACATTATAACGCCACCACATCTGAAAGGGCGAGCATGTTCGGTGACGGGGATTCGAACCCACGACCCTCAGATTGAGAATCGAGCGTCCTAAACACCAGGCCGTGACACGTCCTAATGGTATTATTAGTCATATGTTTCAACATTTTGACGTACATTAATGATCAGCCACTGAAAAGATTTATACATATTACTCTTTAACTATTTCAATACTGAACGAATATGACATCTCAGTTGTTTAGGTATTTGCGATATATAATACTAATCAATCTCATCAATATTTCCCAAATATTGCCACTCAATCAGTTCAAAGTTTCATGACTCTTACTAGATTATCATTTTAGTACATTGACAAATATTATTACTCAACTGTCACAATACGTATGTCTGATTATTACTGCTCTCAGACATTCTAACCTTTGTGTATATTTTTGGTTCATCTTTTGGCTATTTGACAGGTAATGTTAAATTTCGCTAAATGAAACCTGCTTAATAATGTTGCTTAGTAATGCTGTAAACATATGTAAATAATTCTATTTTTAAATACGATAGAATAAAATTAGATGTGTAAAGACCATACAGAGATATGAAAAAAATGTTTTGATCTCGTTTAAAAGTACTCTTATGATTATGTGATTCCAAATTCTGAATAGTTAGAATACCTCTAAACGCTTTATCATCTCATTTTTCTTTTAATGTTTGTTATTATTAAAGCAACCAATTAACTAAATAGAGGATTTTATGGGGAATTAACGTTAATGACATAGATTGATTGGTACTTTTTGCCGCCCTATTCACTATTTTCATAGTACTTTTATGATATGTAAATATTACATATCTTAATTCACTCAACACTGGGTCCAAGCCATTTGATTTCTACAATCCGTTAAATATATCTTTTAACTTCCCAATTTTGGTTTATGAAGGGGCATAATGATTTTAATAGGAATTTAATTTAAATGTAGCCCTTCAGTGGCACAGCGGAATGTCTGCAGACTTACAGCGCTAGAAACCGCGTTTCGATACCCGTGGTGGCCAGAGCATAGATAGCCCTTTGTGTACCTTTATGCTTAACTACAAACAAACAATTGAAATGTAATTTTTATAATGCGTGAATTTATATTAATACACTCTACTATTTTCAAGTTCAAAGAGAATGTATAGGATAAAAGGTGAGTATTCTGTAGAGTTTATATTGCGATGATTCAGGTGTATTCAGACACAGAAGTTTTGCATTACAGTATGGTCTGGAGCACGTTTCTGATGTGACATTTCTCCAAATAAGTAATAAAAAATTAGGTAAACATTTATCTTATGTATCACTACTTTGTAATAAATTAGTTTATCTATAATTACTTTTCAGTTCCCCTAAAAAGGCGATTTATTAAGTGGCACATAACCAGTTTGTTTTCATTTGAATAGTTTCCTTTGTAGGTTTTAGTAACATAAAAACTTATACAGGCTAACTTCTCCGAATTCGAAGAAGATGAGAAAGAAAACCCCAGTCGTCCGTTTGGCAGCCAACTCTTCCTCAACTGGTCTCACCCGGCAGTACAAAAAGAAATAGAAGACGTCCTAGATTTCTGGCTTCAAAAAGGCGTAGATGGATTTTACGTGAAGGGCTTGAATAATCTTCGTCGGGATAATCAAACTGATCTATATTCGGTGATGAGAAGGTGGCGTTACTTATTGGATATTTATAGTGTTGATGACAATAAAAAGATCATGATGATATCAGATATTTTTGTGAAGAAACTAAAAGATGAACAGTCATTGACCTTTCGCTTAATATTTGACCTGTGTGATCTTATAGACGTCCAGTTGCATATCTCCTTGAACCATGTATCAACTGTCAAAACTCAGTTTCTTGATATAGCTGAATGGAGTAATGTTTCAACATCACCATGGACGAACTGGCATATTGGCAGTGTAGCAACGTCGCGATTAGCATCAAGGCTAGATACAGACTATACTCTTGGTGCCATGATGTTTTTACTTATGTTGCCTGGCTCGATTTCATTGTTTTATGGGGACGAAATTAATCTCCAAGACTCAATAGATATCACCACGGGGAAGGTGAGAAACATTCCTGATGTTACTTTTAGCTACCTAGAATTTTATTTTAAAATAACGTGTATTAAGATTTATTCTCTTTTTTGTGCATTTTTTTTTCGTGATTCGATGTCAACAAAATATTGATTTTATACTAACTTTAAATTTTATGTTTACATATCAGTCACATCGAACATTTCAAGGAAAATTAGACGGTTAAGAAAAATTTGAGCTTCTTTAAAACATGTTGAATATATATTATTGAGAACACTGAAGGATCAAACAGTAAATTCTGTTACGTGAAAATGTGGGAATACAGAGCAATAAATATATAATGTCTTATTACATTATTGTAAATTCTTGTATTAAAATTCTATGATTCAAACTTATTATTCGCGATTTGAGTTACGTAGGAAAACAAAATAATTAATAAAACCTTCTAAAATTAACCATTCATAGCTAGCTCGTATATTTCGCGAGAGTTAAAACATGATGTTTCAGACGCTCATTTTACTTTCTTCTCTCTTGAAGTGCTATTTTTTTAGAATAATATAAGATTTTGTTTTTCCATTCCTTATAAGCATCATTAAATACCTGATATATATATCAGCATCACTTAATTAAAAAAACTACTAATTATATCGAATACTTAAAACTTTACTACTTATGCAAATACATGAAATAGGTTTTTATATATTGAGTAATAAGCTCAAAATTAAAATGGTTTTATAGCTGATATTCTACAAAAAAAGACAAAATGTACATAATGTTAATCTTATAATGTAAGTTTCGGTAGTATTTTTACCACTAACTTCCACTTTTAATAATTTTACAGACATACAGTGAAGGACAACTTTGTCCAATGCAGTGGGAACCAACATTCGAAGCTAACTTCACTAGCAACGAGTCGTTACCATGGTTACCCATCCGTCCTGATTATCTGGTAAATAACGTAGCAAAACGTTCTGTGAACATTACCTTGTTACGTCATATAATCTCAGCCAAACAAAGATCCCCCTCTTTATGGATGAAAGCGTTTTATACGCACGACAGTTACACCAGTGGAAAACAAATGTCAACGTTTATATTCCATTATATTGACACAAACGTGATTGTTTTTGAAAGACACTTTTCGGATTATAAAAAGTATGTAGTTTTCGCTGGATTTGGGGAAGCTAAAAGAACACATAACTTCTCGAGCTACTTTTCTAATGTAAAGGTATTGTTTTCAACATATAGTAATTTCAACAGTTTTAATTTAGATAAGTTGTCAGTGTATCCAGGAACAGTTCTTGTTGGAGAAATTGTCAGGTGAAAAAAACAGCACGGAAAGGTTGTAATGTTACTGTCGTAAAAATTTAACTTCTAATAAAGTTCACTATTTTCATTAAAATATGATATATACACAAAAATTTAATAATTATATTGGTATTCAAGTCTTTGGAACCATATCATATGTATTCATATGAATTGTAGTTCAACGTGCACTTTCCACTCATAAGTTTTATTCCGCGCAAACATTCTTCATAAGTTATTACAACAAAGCGTGTTGGGATACCCACCTTTGATTTCTTCTTCTTTCCTTGAAAGAAAAATGTTGTATTTTGCTTTTTCTGTACTTTATAAAAGTTACATGGTTTAATACTTGATATTTTTCCTTTTCGTTGAAGTATTATGTGTTCGGAATTTTCCTGAAAAGAAATTTAGTATTTCCCCCAGAAATCGAAAAACGACATGGCAACATATACTATGAGATTGTGGTAGGCTTTAGTTAGAAAGAAACGTCCTTCTAACTTTGGCAATTAACTTCCTTATTGTTGTTGAATAAGGATATATTCGTTATTTCTTATCTTAAAGGGTGAATGGGTGTAGGTATATTTTGTTTTTCGACAATTCTAATTATATTTAGAAATGTTATCTATGACATCAACTGCTTGTGCACTTTACAATGTCATTGTTAATAAAAACATACTTTCTTCTAATCATGTAATTTTTAAACATCAGTCCATTTCCTTCGATGGTATATCATTCTAAATTCAAGTACATCCATTAAGATACCGCTGTTAAATAATAATGTGGATGGTTTTGTGTCTTTCATCTCTCATATTATTTATCGCTCCTATTCATAAATATATGCAAGTCCAACTATTCATCATGTCTCATTTTTATAAGTAATCCAAATTGTATCAGTGGGTATGGCTGTTGATTTAAATTATGTTTATTTAAACGTGTAATTTAATCCATTAACATGTAACAGGAAAATATAACAGTAAATAAACATCATTTTAACTGAATACGTCCCCATGTATTTTTCCGAAACCTAAATTGAGCTTTTATACTAACTTACAAGGTTAACAAAAACATATTTTACTACTGAGCTTAAATTTGTAGCGCACTATTTATACATTATTTCTCGAGTAGGACGAAGTTACGGTCCCTAAGCTGGATATGGGAAAAGCAAGAAGGAGAGCACACTAAATTTCTTGGGTTACTTTTCTAGAGTCAAAGTATTGTTTATAATATCCCATTGTAAATAATATTTGACGCTTAAATATTTTCCATGGTAAGGTGGCTCAAGTAAAAACCGCTCTTTTCCATCTGCTGTCCGGAGTTCGAGGTGTTGTACTGCTGAATACAATTCCACGATTTCAGTTGCACGCGTGTTATAAAAATAACCACTAATCCAGTTGTTTAGTTCAAAGGAACGAACGGAGCTCTTATGGCGGCAAATGCTGCTACATGACTACATTTCCTCTGGTCAGTTTCAAAATGATGGATGGCTATTTAGTTCACGTGTGCAGAAGATGCCGTTCAGACTGAAAGATCAGTTTAATTTCTTCCACCTATTTTTATTTTAAAACTTGCTTTAAGGAACTTTATCATTACGTTGTTTTTCTATTCACTTGTCCAGATCATAGAAATTAGAGGATGATCCATTTTTAATCACACAAACACGCTGAATATGTAATAACAGTACGCCAATATTATTAAACAAACATTCCACTGTATCCAAAAAATTAACTTTATAGTTTAAAGAGTTAATTACTCAGACTCTAGTTAAATATTTTGATCTGAATTGTCCCCCGCTGGAACAGTGGTAAGACTACGGATTTGCAATGCTCAAATCAGTGATTCGTTTTCCCTCGGTTGACACAGCAGATAGCTCGATGTGGCTTTGCTATGAGAAACAAGACACTGGTCTGAATTTTAATCCTTGTCAAGGTAGCTGTCGCAATGTGATTAGTTGATATTGAGACTGGTAGCTAAATGAAAAATCTCTTTCTATCAATTACCCCCCCCCCCAAAAAAAAATAAACCTTAACGAGCATGAAAGTCTTAGCAAGTAGGACACTCGGTGATAAGATTCACCGTCATTCAATTAAGAGTTCAGTAACAGGTTCATCCTTTAACACATTTTTCGCAAAAACGAAAAAATAGTGACCTGAAAAGTCTTCAACATAGAGACCAGAAACAAAACAGGAGCAGTTCATTATCAATTTCAAAACTGCAATACATACACTGCTTAAAACACCAAAGAAACATTACTTGTTAATTATTTTTACATTTTTTTAACATTTAACAGGTTCATTGATTTTTAACTACCTCAACTGTACAATGTTTTATGTTAATATTAATCAACTATAAATTTTTCTTTCATTAATTAAATGTCATATCACGATTTTATGTAACAAAGCTGAAAACATATTTTATTGCACGATTATTAAGTTTTTATGTTTATCTACCACTATAATCACCCAAACATCCAAAATTCAAATTAGAAGAAAATTTTATTTGGTTGATCTCACAACTATTTTATTTTCTTCATTTTTAAGTTCGACTAATAAGCGATCCTTTGTTCTGCTTACGAGCAAGTTATGGTCTGAAAACTGATAGCCTATAACGCATCGTTAAACTAAGTACATCATCAAGTCGGGCAACCTTTGATTCTTCAGAAACTGTGATATCTAGTAGTTCATGCTACAACTACTGGCTATGACAAAGTGAAGCGAAGTTTAAAGAGCCGTTGTAGCACGGTTAAATGTGGCATTCGTTTCAGAAAGACTAATGATTAATAAAAGAATAAAAAATAAAAGTTGTTTGAGCGAAACGTACTTTGCTTATAGAAAAATAATAAGATTTGATTCGGAACAATAAAACATCACATTCTGCTTTGTAAATAATAAAGTAACTAATAATGAAGGTAAGGCCGATGAAGTCAAGCGAAATATTTTAAAAGCAACGAACTTATTTATATATTTTTACTTTGAAGATATAAGTACTATAAAAATATGATATTTTCATCAGTGTCACTCAATAGAGATTCAGTGCAAACTTAAGCTGAACTATTTTGTTCGAGAATATCACCCGATAGTGATTCAGTAACATCGTGAGCTGAACTGCCTTCTTCTAGGATACTACTTTGTGGCCAGTCAGTGGAATCTTCAGCTCAGCTGCTTTCTCTGAAAATATTACCAAGTATTCATGTATGATGATCATTGTTAGGGACATTGGCCAAATAAGGTACCGGTCACCACACAGTAATACGATCTTAATATGTTCATTCATGCTCTATGTTTCTCATATTTTTTACTGCTGTTTCTCTGAAGGAGAAAACTAAAATTACCATCAATGGTATTAGATGCAAAGTGTTTGATAGAAACTGGGTGTAGTTTTGCTCATTTCTTAACCATAGTAACTGTGATGAAACATAATGTTACACTTGATTATTTTAACGAATTTCAAACTGGAATGTGAACGTAGTAAGGGATTTCAGAGCTATATTTTATCTGTTGCTGCCTTGCAACGGATCTTGTCATTCTGATTCTTTACAAAACATTCAAAAAATTCTTGTAATCTGTACCGTTTGCTTAACTGTTTAACTCCAACGATAAAATGACGTCATAGTTCCACACAGTGTCTCCAGAGAGTGCGTTTTAGGGACGTTTTGCTAGGCCGCCATGACAGGCGGCCATAACGTCAGAGACGATGATGCACACGTCATGTATCAATGTGTCTCAGCATGACTATAATTAATATATTAATAATCGGATTAAAACACTAATGCATTATTTAATCATATTACTGATGTCCAATGAGAATCCAATAAAGTTAAATAATTTGTAATGTCCGAACTTTGTAAATGCTCCTAGTCAAATATCTGAAGTTTTCCGATTAATAAGCGTTAATCACAGTTATAGCTTCCGAAGTTTACAGCAAACCAATAATAGATACTCTTTTTTTGGAACATTGTGTTGGTTATATTTATAGGCATGTGGAGGCTTTCTCAAAATTTCAGCTTTATGTAACAATACTGACACTAATACTAGCGTTTACGTACACACACATATTGTTGATTCTTACACTCGAAAATTTACAACTTTAGAAAATAGGCGGGAGTTTCGCATTACATATTTAATACTATAAGCTATGTATGTTTCTAAATATAAATTTAATCTAGACAAACGTCGATATTAAAATAAAAATATAATAATAAATCCGTCACATCGTTCAATGATTTAAAATTTACTGTTTCACTAATTTCACTTTATGATAGATATTCATATAACTTGACAAAATAATTCATTTACACACTTTTGAAATTCAAAAACAGCTAAAATGGGACAGAAAAAATACATCATTTAAAAACAACGTTTCGCAACTGTTAACCTGGTATAATCAGGTGTTCAGCACAATTGTACACGACACTTAAATACGCCCAACTGGTGACGTCAACAATATAACCTTGAGCTAGCATAACTATAAACCTACTCCTTGTGTTTTATTTATTAAAAGTTTGTGTTCCTTTATTAAAATGGCTTCATTTATTTTACTTTTATTAATATTAAGCTCTCGACAAATAATTTTAATAATATTATTTTCATTACAACGTTCCGTGTCTTTAAAACGTTGGTATACATGTGACGGAGCATGTCCATGTTCTGCTATTCTAGTACTTAAATTTCTACCAATCTCTCCTATATAGAGATTATTACAGTCTGTACATTCTACACTGTAAACTACTACTTTTTCAATAGTCGTCGGTTTAATTCTATTTTTAGAGATTATATTCATGTTTTTTCCTGGTAAGAATACAAATTTCACTACAACTGGAAGCTTATATATATCCTTTCTATTCCTTTCCACAGTATTTTTATCGTATTTGTTAGGCCAGGTACATAAGGAATTACACAGTAAACCGAATTATCTTAATTATGTTTCTTTTTTTTCTATCAACTCACCAGTTCTTAAGTATTTTTAACACACTAATAGGATAATCATTATTCTTCACCAGTACATTTTTTAGATAATGTACTTCTTTATCCAGCTCTTCTTTTGAACTGCAATTAGTTTTTGCAATAGCTAATAACGCTTTTATAATCCCTATTTTTTTAGATTTTTGATAAGCTGACGACCAGTTCAAGTACAAATCAGTATGAGTTTCCTTTCTAAATACCTTCGTTTTCAAAGCATTATTTACCTTACTAACCATGAGAAAAGATAAATCACCTTCATTATCATTCTCATGAGTAAATTTGATATTAGGGTATAGTGAGTTTAAAAATACTAAAAACTCTTCAAGCATTTGTCCAGAAACAAACTCAGCAAGTGTCAACATACCTCACAAAAAAACATAATCCTTGAATAACCGTACTTTTAACTTTATAATCTAGCATGTTCATAAAAATATTAGCTAGAACAGGTGCTAATGTTGTAAAACAACAACACAAACTACACCCAGTTTCTATCAAACACTTTGCATCTAATACCATTGATGGTAATTTTAGTTTTCTCCTTCAGAGAAACAGCAGTAAAAAATATGAGAAACATAGAGCATGAATGAACATATTAAGATCGTATTACTGTGTGGTGACCGTTACATTATTTGGCCAATGTCCCTAACAATGACCATCATACATGAATACTTGGTAATATTCTCAGAGAAAGCAGCTGAGCTGAAGTTTCCACTGACTCGCCACAAAGTAGTATCCTAGAAGAAGGCAGTTCAGCTCACGATGTTACTTTGCTGTGAACAGTATACCCTTGAAAATAACACACGCGGTACGTCGAAACTAGTCGGGTAATTAACTTCATATTTTTGTAAATTTGTGTTTTTTCATTACTTAATTTGTACTTATAAGGCTGTTTACAAGATATGAACAGTTTGTCCGATTATAACATCAATAACCATATGTAAAACGTTTAAAAACAATAATAGATATTTAAATGGAGAGCCCACTATGATTTTTTATTTGAAACTTGGTTTGCTGTTATAAATTAGCTTATTCTTACTTAATTTCTTACTATATAAACAAAAACTCTAGCTAAGGATATCAATATTTAACGTAAACCAATTTATTTATCTAGTAGTTTTTTTTTCATTGTAGGGTTAAACAGGACAGAACAGAACAGTGAGAAATATATCAATAATGACGCAATAAGAATATAATTTATCAGATCGTATCAGAATCAATCGTATATGATATTTACACAATACATAATAGTTACCCTAAATTTAGGCAGCATAGTAATTCATGGGATATAAATGGGTAAAATCCAATTTTTCATTCACTAATCATAGTATTTCTCGACCCAATCACTTCAAGTTTTCCTTATGTAGTTCATACAAGTATGTAACCATTAAGGAAATTTAATGGTAACTTGTAATAATGTGTTTGATGTTATTGTATATATAAGGAGTAACAGCGTTCCACCAACTGGATGTAAGGATTGCAAATGAAGGTAGATATACGATGTAGCTCCATTTGTCGCTTGTTTCATATACCTCTACCAGCAAGGATACACTTGAAAGTTTTGTGTTGTTGTTGTTTCTTAAGGGGAGGTCTATCTAGGTAGTTGTATTATATGTGCACACACAAACACATGTGTATACATGCACATAATCTCATATAAATTTATACTCGTATGTACATACATTTTATTATCAGTTTGAACCTCTTCCCACTTAGAAAACGAATTTTATAAAGATTTAAGGATGTTCAAGCCCATGACGTCCTACACCCACAGATTCTGTTCGTTGTCTACAATGAGTTGGGTAGTTGTCCTAATGAAACTCAATTATAAGAACAGGTTACTACAACCAGACCGCTGGGAGCGATAACTTATACCCTGAAAATAGCATTCTAGTTCCCATATTGGTGCAGTATAATAAAATATAAGATATTTATAGGTTAAAAATTACTATTGTTAAACACAAGCAAAATGGAATGTTTCTTTCCAAATCTCGAAAACATTCACCTAACCACGTTGAACGTTATGCTGTTACAGATGATACATAATTAAATTAATAAGCATGAGCTAACGTTACTATGTAAGTTTTCTAACATGCATGCTTATATATATGTATGTGTGTATTATAATATTTTTTAAACTAACATTACCACATAATCTAGCTAACACACATATATATGTATATATGTTAATTTTTAAAATGTATATTACCATGTATTCTAGCTAACACGCATATATATATGTATATATATGTTAATTTTTAAAACTTATATTACCATGTATTCTATCTAATACGCATATATATATATATATGTATATATCTTAATTTTAAAACTTATATTACCATGTATTCTAGCTAATACGCATATATATATGTATATATGCTAATTTTTAAAATGTATATGACCATGTATTCTAGCTAACACGCATATATATGTATATATCTTAATTTTAAAACTTATATTACCATGCATTCTAGCTAATACGCATATATATGTATATATGCAAATTTTTAAAACTTATATTACCATGTATCATAGCTAATACGCATATACATATGTATATATGCTAATTTTAAAACTTATATTACCATGTATTCTAGCTAACACGCATATGTATATATCCTAATTTTTAAAACTTATATTACCATGTATTCTAGCTACTACGCATATATATGTATATATGCTAATTTTTAAAACTTATATTACCATGTATTCTAGCTAACACGCATATATATATATGTATATATGCTAATTTTAAAAACTTATATTACCATGTATTCTAGCTAATACGCATATATATATGTATATATGCTAATTTTTAAAACTTATATTACCATGTATTCTAGCTAGCACGCATATATAGGTATGTGTGTGCTAATTTTTAACACCTAAAGAAAAGAGAACGTACAAACATCTTCATATCTTATCTGTATATATCTATCTGTATATATTCATCTGTATATCTATCTATCTGTATATCTAGCTATCTGTATATCTATCTATCTGTATATCTAGCTATCTGTATATCTAGCTATCTGTTTATATATCTATCTGTATATCTATCTATCTGTATATCTAGCTATCTGTATATCTAGCTATCTGTATATCTATCTATCTGTATATCTATCTATCTGTATATATAGCTATCTGTATATATATCTATCTGTATATACATATGTGTTGAATAATCAAAAACTGCAAAACAAATTCAATAATAATAGAAACACATTTTTTATATATACATATACAAAATAATTGAATTATTATATACATTTATACGTCTTTTCTATTTCTTTTTTCTTTGTTGTTCAAATTAAATCGACCGTGATCATTTTATCATATTATGCTTAAAGTATTAATTTTATGAGTTTTTGATTTGGAAGATTCCTTTTCATATACGCATAGATAATAAATCAAATCAACATTTCAAGAAGAAGAATATATATATATATATAACTTGACATTCGTTTTTGACACTTGATAACTAGAAGAAGTTTGATATTCCCAGCAAGTAATTCATTCTTCTCTCGAAATGGAAACCGCGTCGTTTACTTCTTTCCCTTATCTGAAGTATATTAAACTACTAAATTGCTCTATGTAATCATTTCAATCTTCCCTTTTCAAGATCTTATATCAGTTTGTAACGATATACTAATACGTCAAACACACTGGATTCTTGGCAGTTAATATTTATAAATTACATGTTATAACAATATATTTAGTGCGCAATCCCTGTAAAATGAATAAATATATTTTATCAATTTTTTTTTTAATTTTCAACTAAAGATAATTTATCACACATTCAAATTTAGTGTGTTTGGAAAAGCATTCATGAGGGGGTTAGCTGAGTATCAAGATGTGGATGACAAATTCGGCTGTTGTGAGTGATTGGAAATCTAGGAAGAACAGATATATTAAACTCACAATGGACAAGCGTCGTTTAGGAAGACTGTAATATCAAAATAATTATAATAAATGCATAAAATTCAAAACATTAAATATACCCAGAAAACACAGAAAAAAAACTAATTAGGGAGAATAAACCACCCTCCTAATGGCTCATCAGTAATCCTAAGAGCTTATAACTTTTAAATTTGAAGTTCGATCCCTATGGTGGGCACGGTTTTAACTAAGAGTGGTCTATATGTTTGTGTAAGCTTTAACTAAAGGTGGTCTAGATGTTTGTGTAAACTTTAACTAAAGGTGGTCTAGATGTTTGTGTGGGCTTTAACTAAAGGTGGTCTAGATGTTTGTGTGGGCTTTAACTAAAGTTGGTATAGATGTTTGTGTGGGCTTTAACTAAAGTTGGTATAGATGTTTGTGTGGGCTTTAACTAAAGGTGGTCTAGATGTTTGTGTGGGCTTTAACTAAAGGTGGTTTAGATGTTTGTGTAGGCTTTAACTAAAAGTGGTCTAAATGTTTGTGTAAGCTTTAACTAAAAGTGGTCTAAATGTTTGTGTAAGCTTTAACTAAAGGTGGTCTAGATGTTTGTGTAGGCTTTAACTAAAGGTGGTCTAGATGTTTGTGTAGGCTTTAACTAAAGGTGGTCTAGACGTTTGTGTAAACTTTAACTAAAGGTGGTCTAGACGTTTGTGTAAACTTTAACTAAAGGTAGTCTAGCTATTTGTGTAGGCTTTAACTAAAGGTAATCTAGATGCTTGTGTGGGCTTTAACTGAAGGTGGTATAGATGTTTGTGTGGGCTTTAACTAAAGGTGGTTTAAATGTTTGTGTAGGCTTTAACTAAAGGTGGTCTAGATGTTTGTGTAAGCTTTAACTAAAGGTAGTCTAGATGTTTGTGTAGGCTTTAACTAAAGATGGTCTAGATGTTAGTGTGGGCTTTATCTAAAGATGGTCTAGATGTTTGTGTGGGCTTTAACTAAAGGTGGTCTAGATGTTTTGTAGGCTTTAACTAAAGGTGGTCTAGATGTTTGTGTAAACTTTAACTAAAGTTGGTCTAGATGTTTGTGTACACTTTAACTAAAGGTAGTCTAGATGTTTGTGTAAACTTTAACTAAAGGTAGTCTAGATGTTTGTGTAAACTTTAACTAAAGGTGGTCTAGATGTTTGCGTAGGCTTTAACTAAAGGTGGTCTAGACCTTTATGTAAACTTTAACTAAAGGTAGTCTAGATGTTTGTGTAGACTTTAACTAAAGGTGGTATGTATTTCAGTAGTGTTACGTATTAGAATTTCAAATGGTCTGAAATTGAGTTAACTGATGATTTCAATTTAGTAGTTAAATTGTACTTTGGATTTAGTATTTAAATAAATGCGATATATAGTCAGTTTATGATGTTTGCCAACAAGATTGATACACACCGTTCTCGTTTTTAACACAAATACGTTTTAATATACACACAACAGTACGATTTACAATAACAATTATTAAAAATAGTTACTAAAAACAATGATTTATAAACAAAAGTTTCACAAACTTATAAACAACATAAAGTTTTCT
>NW_013665686.1:757225-761193 GCF_000517525.1 Limulus polyphemus
TAAATATATAATAACAAATTCGTTACAATACGCTTTAACTAAAGGTGGTCTATATGTTTGTGTAAGCTTTAACTGAAAGGGGTCTACATTTTTGTGTGGGTTTTAACTAAAGGTGGTTTACATGTTTTTGTAGGTTTTAACCAAAGTTGGCATATACGTTTGTTTAGGCTTTAACTAAAGGTGATCTAAATGCTTGTGTAGACTTTAACTAAAGGTGGTTTAAATATTTATGTAAACTTTATCTAACGGTGGTTTAGATGTTTGAGTAGGCTTTAACTAATGCTGATCTAGATGTTTGTGTAGGCTTTAACTAAAGATGGTCTATGTGTTTCATTAGGCTTTAACTAAAGGTGGTCTGGATATTTGTGTAGGCTTTAACTAAAGGAAGTCTACATGTTTCTATAGGCTTTGATAAAACTGTCTAGGTGTTTATATAGATTTATATACACATTATAGATTGTGTAGACTTAGTTTAAAAGCGTTAGGCATTTGTTTAAGATTTTTCTAAAATAACTGTAGACATGTTTGTGCTTTTTCTAAGAAATTCTGTAGATGTTTGTGAGGGACTTGTTTAAAAGTGGTGTAGATGTTTGTGAGGGATTTGTTTAAAAGTGGTGTAGAAGCTTACGGGTCGTTTACTTCTCTTCCCTACCCAAGGTCCATTAAACTGTCTGTTTCCATTTTGATCTTCCATTTTCAAGATCTTACGTCGGTTTATAATGATATACTAATACCTCAAACTTACGTATACTTGGAAATTTATATTTATGAAATATATGCTATAATAATTGTTGTCCGGTGCTATCAAAATTTTTGCACGTCTTATTCTGAAGCACCTAAAACTTAAAATGAAGATCGTATTCAACAATATCACGTCTCGAACCTTGAACTTTTCGAGCTGCAACCCGTAAATCTAACTACTCGGCTGAATCTGGCCTAAAATGAGGAAGAACCTTTCATTGTGATCGTGCTCATTTTGTGTGAAAGTCGTCTATACGTTTCTGTAATGTTTA
Organism: Limulus polyphemus; assembly: GCF_000517525.1. Lineage (NCBI taxonomy): Eukaryota > Metazoa > Arthropoda > Merostomata > Xiphosura > Limulidae > Limulus > Limulus polyphemus. The sequence goes on from NW_013665686.1 coordinate 758,239, forward strand.
TTTATTGTCTTATGGATATTTGAGATGGCTTCACCTAAAAGGTCTCTGGGCAGATTTCCTGTCATAATAATTGTGCACCAATTATGATTTAACATAGACTACCCCGTGCAAGAAGAATATTACGAAACAACGGTAGCAGCTAATGATTCTAGATGGTTTACTAAAGGCTCGACCCAATATGGTTTTAGGAGACATATCTGAAGTATCAGACTGTGCCAACACAAGCCGAATTAAATATGCCTTTAGAATAGTCAAAACGAAAAAAGTCAAAGGATATTTTTTCAGTTTCTGCATGTTCTGTAGAAAATAACATATGATAGTTGTTTTGAGGTTCAAAATGCAAATTACATAACTTACTAAGCTTATGTTTGCTGTTAATTAAAACCTGACAGTGAATTTTCTATTGGTGGAATTTTCTCTTGTGCTTATTGTTAATTAAACGTGAATGTGGGTTAGCTATTAGTGAAATATTCTGTCATGCTTACTTTTAAATTAAACGTGACAGTAATTGAGTTTGATGATTCATATTCCTGGATAAGAGTGACAACGCAACTTATTCTATAAAAACAGTATTTGATTTTTCAACAGAATTGCTCAGATCCATTAAAGTACTTTCAAATTTGATATCAACGTATTGTTAAATCTTTAAAATAATATCAAGCATCAGGGCCATCAAAAACCCAGTAACTGTCAGGTTTATCAACAGCAAGTATGAGAAAAAATTTATCAAAACCAAGTTCACTTACTGTCATGTTTAATTGAAAGCAAGAATGAAAAAGAAAATCTCACCAATAGCAAGCTCAATTATTGCCAAGTTTAATTAAAAGCAAGCACAATAAAAATATTTCACCAACAATTTCGCGCTTGCTGTCACGTTCAATTAACAAAAAGTTCAAGAGAATATCTAACTAACAGAAACTCACTTCGTGTCAGGTAAGTTAATTAACTGCAAACACGCCAATGATAAATTCACTTTCAGATTTATCAACAGCCGGACCACGGTTGAGTTTATTAGAAAGACATTTATTTATTACAACACACCCGAGACTCGTTTGATATTTAGCTAGCTGCAATGCTTTGAGAAGGAAAAAAATAACAGTATTCCCTGACAAGGTTTCTTTTTGTGGTTATTTAGCAACTGAAGATAGATTGATATTTATAAAATTTTATAGATAGAGAAGAGACTATTACGACTTGTTAGTTATGTATTAATGTTCGTTTAAAATTGAGATTTACATAACAACACTTGGATTTTCATCAAGTGCTAAGAAAAATTGCACTGAAAGAAGTGAAATAGAAATTCCATTTCAATCAGTTATCAAATTGTCATTTAAATATGTTGGTAGCTATCTCAAAACCGGAGATAAACGCTGTCTATTAGTAAAGAGTAAAAGTTGCAATTGATTACATTTTTACAAAATATTGCTGTGATTCAGCTTTTTTCATGACTAGAGATATCAACCGTCTAGCAAAAACTAAGACAAACAAAGCATTTAAAGCATTTTTACTTCAATTTAAAAAGCTAATAAAGCTAAGTAAAATGAAGACAGGATTTTGATTGGAAATATAAACTTAGATGGCATCTTAGGCGTACATAGCCTGAACGACTAGATTATAGATAGCTAGGGTTTATTTTATTTGTTTGTTTTGTTTTTAATTATCAACAAAGCTACACAAGGGCTATCTGTGCTCTGCCCACCACGAGTATCGAAACCCGGTTTCTAGCATTGTAAGTCCGCAGAGATACCACTGTGCCACTGGGGGCGCTGGGGTTTAGGCATAGCCGTCTCTAATTGTGAACTACTAACCAGAAAGGAGTAGTCAGCTAACAGTAACCGCCGTATGTTTTAACTTAGTAACGAAATTGGCTGTCTTTCACCTTTACAATGCACCCCGAACTGAAAAAAGAAGAGCGTATGTCTAGAACCTTGGACCTTTCCATTCGCAACACAAAATGCTAACCACTAAGTCACACTATGACCTAAAATGGGGAAAAATCATTATGGCGGTTTTTTAAAATAATTAGTCCTGGGATTTCAGTCAACATATCATTTTTTGTTGTTGTTGTTGATGCACATTTTGTGAGTTCGTGCAAATAAATTTCTGATCATTGCTATGTACGTTTATATAACTACAAATAGTAAATAATAATTAAGAAAAAAACGAGGCAGGCCTAAACTGAAACAAATGAAATCAAGAAAAATTAATATTAGTGTCTATAAGAAGATGAAAGTAATATTAGTGTTCAAGCTTGTCATGATATAAAAGACTGTTTGGTTTAAATATTAGTGATTAATTTCCATTTGTAAGTGAATATTTTATTATTTTTAAGATCTGTAATAATAAGAGTTAAAAGCAGAAGATTGTAGAAGGCTTTGTTAATAACTAATTGGTGTCGAGAATATAGAAAGTGGCCAGACGACTATGTAATAAAGATATAAATAGCGTGAGACGAGCGGGAAGCAACAGACAGACAACAGTAAACAGATAATAGCAAAAGAGAATATAGCTGTGTGAAGTTTAAGTACCGTAGATATGATATGCCTAATGATTGACATAGGCCTAACGTTTAATATGTTAGAGTGAAACTAAAAGCATAAAAAAAAGATAAGAAGGATAATTTTATTCCGTCAAAGCGTGGTTCTAAAGTAATTGAATCAGTCTGGGTACACTTGGACAAAAGGAACAGAAGATCTTCAGAAGAAAGAAGACCAAACGAATTACGGTAACTAGCGCCACAACTGTAAGTGAATCACACACAGAATACTAGTACGATAGTAACATAGAGAAGATAGTTCGACTTGTCAACTGAAATTCCAAAGTAATTGAATAGGCCTAAATGGACTTTTGACAAGAAGAAGATAACTATATATAAATATTGTTTATGACATGCCTGTAATCTCTATAGTGTGAAGACTTTGTCGTACATACGTTTAACTTGTTCCGAATATATAT
>NW_013665686.1:761214-770449 GCF_000517525.1 Limulus polyphemus
AAGAAATATAAGTAAAGGCATTTCGACAATTGGCAAAAAAAGGAACTTATATATATATTATTATTATTATTATCATTATTATTTTAAAATCTGATAAAACTAAGAACGACGACCAACCTTAACAGTGTCGTACAACGAGGTCAACAACCGTTGTCTAGTTTGGGATGAGAATATACTGAGATCCTTAGTTAATAAAAATAAACAAATTATTCTTACAAATTGGTAACAAGTTGTTTAAAAAAATAGAGAATATTATTTATATAGTGGAAAACCTACAAACAGAAGACGGGGAACTAAAGAAAGAAAATAAAGGAATTTAAATATACTCTGTATTTTTATGACGCAGAAAGCTAGGACATCAATCATAAACTAAGTACAGAGTTAATAAACAAGAGTGAATTCTCAATAGCCACGGCAGTTGAAATTTTTTTGAGGCAGGATTAGAGTAAATTAATGTATGAGGCCGTCGTTTCCTTTTATTAGATATATTTATGTGCGCCAGCAATACCAAGCGTGGGGCGCGTGTATACCTGATTCTATTTTATCAGAATATTTTAGGCAAGATTAGAGTAAATTAATTTATGAGACCTTGGGCGTAGTCAAATACATCAATCGAAAGGATTTGACCTTCTAAGTCCAAAACTGTAATTAGATCTCAAATCGGTCAAGAGATGATGGAGCTACAAGCTAAAAGTTTGTACTTGAAAAACTCAGAGTGGTTCTACGAGCCGTTATATTGCGGCTAAAAGCAAAGAGACAGAAATTTAATTCTGGTCAACGTGATAGCCAGAAAAGGTTTCTGTAATAGTCAGAAAATATTCATGTAATAGCCATGAAATGTTCCTGAAACAGCTACGAAAGAGTTAGGTATAAATTTTATTTATTTATTATTTTTGAGTTGTGTTATAACTTATTTTGTGTTATTTGTTTTTAATGGCTTTAAATTGCAATTTAATCATTTAAATACTTTGTCAGTTTTCTGTAAACGTTTGTTTTTGGTAATAAGAGAAAAATTGCAGTTAATTCATATCATCGCAATAAGTTACTATTTTTCAGCTTTATGATGGTTAAAGAAAGCCACTGCTTAACAAACACTAAAAGTTACATGTTAATTACAGACCTTTAATGCTGCTTTAGTGGGAAGAAAAAATAACTTTTTATTATATTGGCCTTTTAAAATAATTAGCTTTGGGATGAATTCTTTAAAAGTAATTTAAAAATAGCTATATACGTTATTCCGTACAATAAAAATCCAGGAAGATCTGATAAATGATGCTGATAACAAAAGTTTGGATAGTTTTATTCAAATAACACTTAAACGGTGTCACTATAATGATCTGAATTTAGTTTAATGTTTTCCTTGTCAACCAACATGTTAGTTAACCAATCAACCATTGCGTTGATATTTGAATCTTTGTTCTAATATCGTTCTTTGCTAATAGCATCTGCTCTTGTATCGTGATGGACATTTTGTGCGTTTAAAGTTTTGGGGAAACCAACATGCATTGACCCTATATGATAAAGAAGTATTGCTATTGGCACAACTTAAAAATGTGTTTATTGTTAATAGAATAAATTGATTATCTTATTGCTACATACACACTCTGGTGCCACACATTTATCGTTACAGAGAAAAGGTGGAGTCTCGCAAGCTTCATGCGTTGTTTTCTAAAGACATGAACCCTGACAAATCGATTCTCTTTAATAAAAGTAATTTCAGTTTGTAAACACAGCCCCTCCTCTTCTGAGTTATCCTACCGTTGAAGTAGGACTAATTTACAAAATCAATCTAAGATTTCCCCACTGGTGGATTTATTTGCTTACGAATCACCATAATTTGGCTTTCTTTTCATATGGGAAACGCTTCAATTAATGGATTTACAACATTAAACCAGAAGTCAAGTTTTAAAAAAATTACATGCCTTAATAAATGGAATCATTTCTTATTAAATCAAGAATACTGTCACGAGTTTGTAATATCCAAACCAAAACTCTGGTATTAACCCTATTTTGGCAATACAAGTTGAAAGCTTATGTCGGAAGTTTAAAAATTTTCGTTGTTAAATATTTCTCGTCTAAAAAAAAAACGCCTCGTATATGTTAAATGTTAGGTTTATTATTGAAATACAAAGTTGTTTCCCAAAAACTACGTTGATAACCAAAACATCCTCACACTTAATTAAAATTCTGTCTTCATTTCAGTAACATTTGATGTAATTTCAGTCCAACTCCATACACATCAGCCTACTTTTATTTGTACACAAAGTATATTTTATTTGGTCTGTTTATTTAGATAACTTGACTTTGGATAAAACGATGTTTTTCTTAGTTCTCTCTTTCCCCTGTTTCTAAGCTCATGGAAATTATTGACTAGGTACAGAAAAAAGCAGGAAAACTCAGCAATAACTTATACCATTTTATTTTATTTAATTGAAACTCACTGGTTATAGTATTTTTGAATAACGTTTAACTTATAATTACGCTTATGGAGATTATTCTACGGTACCGGAACTCTTATCGTGAGATATTACTGGGATTACGACCAACAGCATCGAACGAGGGGGCCAATCTGATGATTCAACGCAGTTTAATCATTATATGCTGTAGTCTTCTGGTATAATGATTAATAACATTAAGTTTTAGTCAATTTGTTATACAAGATTGTCATAATTAACTTATAAGTTGATTTTATAAATTATTTTATTTCTAATCTATAAAGTTAGATTACTTGTAATTAATAATTCTTAATAATTATATAAATGTGAGTAATATAATTTAAAGTCATTATGTATTTAGATTTTTCACTAATTACCCGAAATATATCTGACAAAAACAAAAATGGAGAATTATTACGTTGAAAACATAATTCCTAGAAGTTACTCAAACGATGTAATATCAGTTAGTAAATACTTTCAGAAAATGAGTTGCAGATCAATTTCCGTTAGTGCATCATCAGCACTACACAAGATTGTAACGGAAAGCTTGCCACTACAAATTTCAAGATATTGTGTAATGTAGCTGATGTAAAAACGTTGCATATCAAAGAAACTCTGCATTCTACGAATGAAACTAACTTTAAACATCTTCCATCCCGCACCTCAACGTCTGAAAAAAACATCCCGTTCTATCATGCTAAGTCACATATTTGATAAGTAAGTAAAACAAATTTTATATATGTCTTAACAAACGATTTGCAAAACGCTTCTCTGTGTACAGAATGATTTCAAATTAATGCGTCCTCTTTCATATCGTAATTATTTAACATTAAGGCAACTATCTCACCATCAAAGTTGCATGTAAAAGATTGATGTTATTTGGTCGATTCTAGACTAGACAATGGGGACGAAAAGAATCAGAGAGGAAATGCTGGATGAATTATGAGGTGTTAAACATCTCCGTTTTAGCTTGTTCATCGACGTTCATCACGTTTACGAGCTCCACGAAGGATTAAAGAATAGCTATCACAGTGTCATCAATTATTTCTGCTCTGATGTTTGGCCATCAATCACACTAGAAGCAACTCAAGTGAACAAAAATATTTCTCATTTGTTTACTAGAGCTTTAAGTCTAGTTCGTCCCTTCTAATTCAAACAATCTTGTTAAAACCAAGAAAATACTTCTAATCTGGTCCAGCAAAGTCTATCATTTTCTTATGAAAAACAATACTGATATTTGAAGTAATATATATATGTATGGTGTCTACATAGCATAAAAAAAAAACTCCGTTGCGATATATTTAAGTTTAACTCTAGTTTTATCATTTCAGTCTATATAACGGAATGTCACATAGATTGTTAGAACATTACGCTTGAGAAGTGAGCATGGTTAGCAACTTTTAAAACTTACAATCATAGAAAACTCAAACATTTAAACATGTTCCTTTTGAAGTGTTATCCTTTACTTTGAAGCATTTGGAGAAAATCTAGTTTGTTAAAAACTAGTACTCTGAGGGGTGATGTTCAAACAGTATTGTTCGTAAAACTAATTTCACAAGAACAATCTAGCTATTTACAAAAAGAGACATGTTGATTAGTTGATAGGTTATTTAGGCAGAGTATCGATGATGAGCATATTGGGATGGACGGCAACTGCCTGTTGTAAAAAAAACACAAGTATAGAGGACGACGTTTCGAATGTCTTCCTAAAGACGGAAGATTTTCCAAACATTGTCCTTTACACCTGTGTTTTTTACAACAGGCAGTTGCCGTCCATCCCAATATACTCATCAGGGATATATTGATGTTTAACACCTTAACAAAACTTTTTAATATTATATAGTCTATAATGTTTTCAAGTATTATTGTGTTTTAACTTCTTTTGGTTTAGTATGTATTTCTGTTAGCTTCTCTGTTTGAATTAGATCTACTTGGGTTGTTTTCAAAAATCATGTCATACCCATCAGTCTTTAGATCTTTATTCTTTCTAAAAATAAATGTAAATCTTAATCTATCATTCTATTTACCACTTGTCACTAAATTGTACCGGTTTCGGGGAAATTCACCCCTCATCAGTAACGCTGGACAAGAAAAAGTTGAGGAAATCGAAAGAGTAAGCCTATGCTTCATATAATGGTGAAGTGAATATTATATGTGTGGTGTTAAAGATGTCTTTTATTCATAAGAATAAATCAGTAGCATCAGTGCTGCATATTATTGAAATTCCTGTATAAATACAAGATCGTTGTGTGAATAAAAGACATCTCAAAACAACATTCGTGTTTTCTTTCTATGTCTTCCAACTGTTTGAATTCTGACGTACAGTTTTAGCGTATAAAACTGACTCATTATTTTAAATTTCTTTTCATAGAATATCGACTTAATTACCTTATAAATACATAGAACTAACCCATTTTAATAAATTTGTAGAGTCCAGACATATAAAGCCAGACTTATATAACATTGTATTATTAACTATTAATGGCACGGATACGGTATAAACATCTAAAGGTAACTCACCGTATAACACTTTTCTTAACAACCCTAGACGCAGGTACACTGTAAACATTTAAAGTGATCTTATTATATGGACTTCTTTTCTTAGCAACCATAGACACGAGTATACTGTAAACATACAAAGCTATCTTATTACATAGCACTTTTTTTTTAACAGTTATAGGTACGGATATACTATAAACATTTAAAGCTAACTTATTACATAGCATTCTTTTCTTAACAACCATAGTCCTAAGTACAAACTAAAAACATAAAGGTAATTATCTGTTTTGTAAAGAAAACTTCTTATCGTTTTAAGCGCAGTGTGTACACACTACCCCACTGCATAACGTCATGGTTTTATCAACCATGGTCATAAATATAGCTCAAACTTGTAAAGCTAACTTAGTACCTAACCTATTCACTCAATCAAATGAAACTAATCCATTTTTCTGCGTTTTGTCTTAGCAACCTTACACGTAAATGGAGTGAAACACATAGAACTATTTAATTGTATTTGTAATGCATTTTCCCCAAGCAACCACAAAGATATAAAACATGCTTAGAAACCATAAACGTGGGTAAAATCTTACAATACAAAAAAAGTATTTATTAGTGTATTTAAAGTACAAAACGATATTTTTCATTATCTTGACTTTCCTCTGGTGAGAGCATAAGAAATTAGCCTACAGTAGTTTCTTGGGAATAAAAAAAATCATGGGAGATACGTGATTCACGACAGAAAACCAACTCATTTTCGGGTGTCATAATGGGGACTTCTGAAGAATCAAAACTAAAATGTAAGATACATTCACAACGTTGTCATTTTAAGTTCCTTTGAAACAACCATTTAATACACAAGACTAACACACAGTAGTTGAAAATCATAACCTTGTTTTTATAAGTATCCTAGATACAGTTTTTAATTCCACGGTTAATGCATCATATTTAATTTAATTTAATACATCATCTTCTTAAGTACAACCCGGAAATATATTATAATTGTTCTTCCTTCTTCCACAATAATGATTCAATACTTCGTACAGCAAAAAAAGCATAATGTTTAATTAGAGCTGTTATTCATGAATGACAAGGGAGGAATAAACTTGCGCACCGCATCTGCAAAAGGAGATATAGGTATTTTTAAAGATCACAAATTTTTTAAATACCTTAAATTTACATAAGATGGAAAATACTTTTCTACACATAAGTTCCCATCATATCAGTCATATCCTCGCTGTCGTTAATGAGCATCGTTATCTAGGTTCTTCTGCTATCTGTTTTATGAGATATTAACCGCACGTGCGATTTCCTTTTTTACCGGTACTTAGTGAATTCAGTGATCCTTTAAAAAAAAACAATCCGTTAATATTAGCATTCCGGTAAGATAATGTCATCATAGATCTGTAATGGAAGACTAATGCCGGATATTTCACTGAAGGAAGCTAAAGTCTCACTTACCATTCTTTAGTAACCGATTGCGCTTCACGTTATAACAAATTTGATGGACAATGCATACTAATATTTGTGGTGGGATTTTTTGTTGTTGTTGTTTTGTAGTTTAAGCACAAAGCTACACAATAGACTATCTGTGCTCTGCCCATCACGGGTATCGAAATCCGGTTTCTAGCATTGTAAGTCCGCAGACGTGTCAGTGTGCCATTGTATTAACCATTTACGAATAAAAAAAAAGTCTCGAAAATAAATGTCCAAACAAAATCTATTGCAGAAATATGAAGCAATCAAAAAATTAACTAAATTCAAAATATTTGATACAATTATTATTCTTTCTTGATAATGATCTTTAGATTTCTGTGCATAAAGCATCAAATTTATTAATAAAAGATGTGTATGTCTGGAAGTTACTTTTCATTCGTCATTTACAGAGCTCTCTTTTGGTACGAACTTAAAGAATATCGTGTATAATTCATGTGCTATTGAACCAAAATTTGCGGCATTAGTTGGGCAACATTTTTCTCAGAGTAAAATGTCAGGTCGTTCACTTATAAAATTAAATGTCTAGTTTTATCCATGCGCGTTGCATTTGTAAGCTAATGATCTACAATTTAAGCTATTTTTAACATCAATAGGGAAAGAAGAAGGAATACATACTGATCATTGTTTACGAATTAGGCTACAAGATTATTATGAAATTAAATGTCACATAAAAAAGATAAAGGAGATCAAAGTGCTTTATTGATTACTGCACGAAGTTGTGTAAAGTAACTATAATATGGTGCTCAGGTAACAGAAAATGGCACCAAATATAGCATGAAACCTTTGAGTTTTACCTTTCACTTTCAAACTAACCTGTCAAATTAATGAAATAAATATTGTAAAATATTTACTTACTAGCTGAAGTACACGTCCCCTGGACGGAAGTTATGTTAATTCATGATTAATGAAAGGTTATCTTAGGACATGAAAGTTGCGTCTCTTATATGTAATTGTCAAAAACACCCATTAAACCGCAAAACGCAAAATGCAAAACTGAAAATTTGTATGTACCCCCGCATGGACCTAATTAACCTCCACACCCTGCGAAGTAGCAACATGGACAGACAACAGACAGTAGTATTATGTTTATGCTACGACAGCGGAAGTCACGTGACGTTGGGATCATGCGTGGTGAATTACTCGAATAATCGGGGAACTCCACGAATGTTGGAAGTGCCTCTTTGTTAGTATATAAGCCTGGCAGAGAAAAGCCAGGAAGTTAAGCGAACAATAGTTACGGTGAGTTTCGGGTAATTTACAATTCTGAAGTTATATCAAATTGGTGCACCAATGGAAGGAGTAGCCATTAACATTGCTGGTCCTTTGCCCCAAACTCGTGCTGGAAACACATTTGTGTGGTGATGGATTATTTCACCAAGTGGCCTGAGGCATATGCAACACCAAATCAGGAAGCTACAACTGTCGCTTCGGCTATTGGTGATTTCTTCTTCAGGTTTGGTATGCCATACAAACTGCATTCTGATCAAGGCTGTAACTTTGAATCAGTTGTGTTCCATGAATGCTGCAAATTGTTTGGCATACGAAAGACCAGGACAACGCCACTTCACCCACAGTCTGATGGAATGGTAGAAAAGTACAACTGGACACTGGGACAGGAGTTGGCAAAGTTTTGTAATAGTCGCCAAGATGACTGGGATGTCTTACTCCCTCCATTATTGATGGCCTATAGAACAGCAGAGCATGAAGCCATTGGATACACTCCAGTAAAGCTGATATTTGGTCGGGATCTTCGGTTGCCAGTGGACCTGATAACAGGACGCCCACCTTACGAAGAGTTGCATGAAAATGTGCCGGAGTTTGTGAAAGTGTTATCTGAAAGGATGGATGATATTCACCATCAAGTGCGTTCAAACTTGAAAACGTCTTCTGATTCAATGAAGTTATCTTATGATAAGAAATCTACTGAAGTCAGCTTTGTACCAGGAGACGAGGTGTGGTTGTATAATCTCAGGAAGACCAAAGGGAAGTCTCCTAAGTTGTCTTCTCCATGGGAAGGCCCATATGACATAGTGGATCGTCTCTCAGACGTGACTTTCCGAATAAAATGTGGTCGGCGAGGTAAGCTGAAGGTGGTGCATGCCAACAGGCATTGGTGTTATCACTGTACAGGACATTTCAGTTGGAACGAAATGAACAACAGAACAAATGACGCTGCTGAAGACGTGTCACCTGAAAAAGCCACTGTTGGAGAAGAAACTCGGCCTGGTTTTGAGAGGGAAAACAGTGAAGCCCTTAATAAAGTTACTACCACTGATGTGACTGCTACCGATAATGGAGCATTTCCTGATGGAGCAGATGAATACCACGTGAAGCAGAAGCCAATGAGACGGAGACCAGTACGAAAGAAGAAATGTCCTGTAAAATTAAGAGGCTTTGTTGTATTTTCATTTTGTGTTTGTAAATTCTGTACATTTAATTAAGTTATTGCTAATTATTTAGTGGTTTAATGTAAGTGGCTATTGTTCGAGACGAACAATACTAAGGAAAGGGCAGTGTTACGAGAGCAGAAGTCACGTGACGCTGGGAGCATGTGTGGTAAATTTCTTGAATAATCGGAGAACTCCGCGAATGTTGGAGATGCCTCTTTGTTAGTATATAAGCCTGGCAGAGAAACGCCAGGAAGATAAGCGAACAGTAGTTACGGTGAGTTTCGGGTACTTTACGATTCTCTTTCGAGCTAATGTGTGTTTTGCACTCGTAGAGAGCAAAATTGTGAATCGCTGTGATTTATAGCGTGTATTATAAAAGTTGTTAAGTTTAAAGTGATGAGAAACGTACTGACAGTG
>NW_013665686.1:770459-782109 GCF_000517525.1 Limulus polyphemus
GAGAAACGTACTGACTGTAGAATTACTGTGTACTAAAAGTTTGTATCGAGAAAGAATAAACTGGTTTAATCAAGAAAGGACTTGTATCGCTGAAGTTCCTCGGAAAGAATTTCTACCGGAAATTAACAAACAAGCAGATACCCAACATTTATATAGATACCATCAGAACCAAACTCCGCTGTTGTATTTGTCTTGTAATTCAATATGACAAATGATGTCTCGCTGATTAAATATTTTTTACAGTAGTAAAGTTATCCTTATAGTTTAAGATTTTTTTGGTAAATTCATCTATCGATTTGTTTAGTTGTAAAGTTAACTGAAAACGTGAAAACGAAGAGTGGGTGGGGTTCCTAGCAGATGCTTTGTCCAACTAAGAATGCTAATATACAATGTAATTTTCTAAAATAATTTATGGGTTTAACTTACTCACAGTTCTTATGATAACAATGTGTTCATGGGCATAATTTGCACGGAGGGAGGTTATGCTCCCTCACTTTTTATTATTAATGTGGGATATACCCTCATGTTTAAGCAGTAATAGTATATTTTGTCATTCCTGGTTGATGAACTAATCTCCTGACATACAAAATTCTCGCCATTCCAACAATAACAGTATAATTCAGCATATCTTTCATTCGTCAGCGACGAAAACCACGTTATCTCATAAATGTAGGGTATTCAGCTAATACGAGACATTGTTATCGTTCATGCCATGCCATAAAATCTAATGTTGCTCGCTTTCACGTTATGAAGTAAAATCACAATTACACTGGTACGTGAGAAGCAATAAACATAAAATAACCTTGTAATATCACAGTTTTATATAGAATCATATAATTTTCCAGCGTTCTAGGTTCCGTTGTACAAATATTATTACTCACACTGGTGTTTCTTGTTAACATATAATTAGATTATGTTATCAGATTCCAGTTATTTACTTTACCAGACCTCTAATATTACAGTTAAACTTTCGTTCTACGTGTAAATGTAACTATTTAAAGTGTCTTGACACTCCTATACATGGTGATTATTTAAATATATATATATATAGACCACTAGCGAGAACTTTTAGTTTCATCAGATTGTATGACCAAAATAATTATTTTTAATTCTATATCCCTCTAGTGGGCATTATTAGAAGCCGGGATGAAAACACTTTCTATTGAATAATATTATAGAGACAAATGTAAAGTTATGGCAAGATTATAAAATTTATTTTACATACATTGTTTTGTTTGCTTGTTTTTGTTTTTCTTTCATTTTCTTGTCCAGATCAAAAACTTAAGAACCTAAAGCGTTTTTTTGTTTTGTTTTGTTTTTGCCAATTTGGCTTTACCATCACCTTCTGAAACTTTTCTATGTTTTTCCCACAGTAACCCTTGCGGGCTTATAACACTGTAGTTCCAGGATCTATTCCCATAGTAGGCACAGCGCAGATGCCACTGTGTAGTTTTGTGCTTAAAAACAAACAAACTTCTATGGTTTTTCGTAGAAAGGAATAATATACTACAATGAAAAGAACAAATATTAAGAGATAGTGACGTAGTGCCTGCCATTGCTTGGTATGAAGGTTTAAGTCCTTTTGTCTGGTGTGTTTTTTTGCATTGTCCGTTTAATAAAGACGAGGAGTTCCACCTACCTGATCGATATAGTAGTCCTGGGTTTTGTAAGGAAAGGCTTGTATTTCTATTGTTAGTCTTGTGTAACCGACAGATGTCGCTGGGAAAACCTCTTTTTTCTTTGACGCAGTTTAAATTATAAACGTCTGTCATTAGTTCAAATTTGGTTTAATTGTTACTTTTATAAGCAGATTCATATGTGGAAAAATTGATTCAATTACTATTTTTACTTGTAAGTATGTACTAAATGGGTAAATACCATGTTTTTTGTTGTTGTTTTTTTTTGTTTTGTAAAGCTTTCAGCTATTGTATCGCAGCCTAATGACGACTTGTTATCTATTTATGAATTCTACCCACGTTATCAACCTCAATTAAAATATATTTAGTTTACTTATAGCTCACACTAACCACATCTCGTTTACCTTTCTCTATAGTAGAGCTCTGGATATTGGAGCTGGTGAGCTATGTTCGAATCTATGCGATTACCACTAAATATTATATGCACTTGCTGTGGTTGCGTTATAAGAGGAACAGTTAATCCCTACTCGTGGATGGTGGGTAGTAGGGTGCACCTGAATGGTCAGTACCTCATGTTTAAGGACAGCAGCAGGTAGTCTTAGTAACTTTACCATACATACAAAATATAAATTCAATAATTTTTAGTACTGTTCTGTATTTATTTATTTTTGTAATATGTTTTTCTATTTTTTTACCAGCGCCGAAATCATAGAACATGCAAACTTTATAGTATTAGAAATACGTATATGTGTGTTTGTGTTTTTTATGTCATGATGTATTTTAATTAATACTTCTACTTCCCTTGTTATAGTTCACATTACGAATATTCATCAAAAGTACACCATTCGTTCTTATTTTTCTTAAGTCAATAAAAAACGCTTTATGAGAGAAGAGGTAAAAAAGTGGCTTAAGATTTATGGAAAAGTTAATCACTACTCAGAAAATGGGCATTACACTGAAACTATATTCCCTATGATTTTCGTTTACCACAAAATTGCACCATTGAACTGCTGTTACTGCCATCTGTTAATTCAAAGAAAAAATATTTTACTGACGACCTTTATGGTTATTTTATGCTACAAAATAATTTAGTGAACAATAAGTAATCTTTTTAGACCCTAAGCATTTATTGTAAATGTCTGAAAATGTTTACAGTTTCATAGATAGATAGATGGTGTTTAAGTTTTTAACTATGCATATAAATATATATATATATGTATATGACTGCATCCTATTTCCTAACAGATTCATTGAATCAATCAATAATCATATTAGGCATTTCACATTTCATAGCTCCTGACGGCAAGTCAATTCATCATAAAGGAACGATATTGTTCATCGTAATGTAGAGGAGACGCTGAATCAAAATATACACCTTATCTGTTAGTCCATAGCTGAGGGGATGGTGGGTAATTTTTTTCGTAAAGCAATTAATTAAATTCAGCATATTTTAAGTAAGCTTTAAGAGTTTTAATTAGCAAATAGGAGTTAACAACATTTTAAAATATCTATTCTCAGTGTCTTCTGCTCAGATTTTGAGTGGTGGTTTATATAAGGCTATTAATTCATCAGTTTTTTAAATATTACCTATATGAGAGAAGACTAAATCTGCAGTAAAGATTTTCAAACTTCAGAAGAGATGTGACACTCTATCAAAATAAAACGGACACCTTTATAGAATTGTGTTGTGTGACACAATTTATTGACAGGACACGTGTTATGACATGGATAGTTTTAACATATAAATACAAACAATTTATTAAACGTCTGAAAACGTCCTAAATAAATTACAATAACCGATTTTTTTGTATGACAAATAAATATCTGTTTACAAAGTTTCGAAAAATTAACGAGGTTTATGGAATACATAAAAACAAACGTTTATGCCTTAACTAGATCAATAAGAATTTAAAAAAAGAAGACATGAAATACTCCAGTTCATAACAAAAGTAAATCTTAATAACATGACAACTCACAAGTAATGCAGTTCTGTACAGTAAATGTGTATAACGGTTATGTATGTGACGGCTGCGTAACATATTGTGTAATAAATGTGTATAACGGCTGCGTATCATATTATGCATAAAAATATGTACATCACAAAACAGTCTTAGAACACGTGTTAGAGAAAGTTTTGGTTTCCACTAATCATTTTAACCCGATATCTTTCACACGGGAGCTTGGGGAACTATTAACAGGAAAAGAAAGAAAAAGGAGTAATTTTAATACTGTTTTTAATTGTATTTTAGAGTCTCTTCCTTTAGCTTGTTCATTGTTGTTTTATGCCTAGAGCGTTGAAGATGGAGCGTTTTCAACTTAATCAAACTTAATAATGAAACACTATTTTAGAAATATGGGAGCTGGTAAGACACTAATTCCACTGTGATTTGATTATCATTCTTATTTAATTAATCACCGACCTCTGCATTTTGAGTACACTGCGCTCACTACAAGTTGGTTATCTCCGTTATTAAAGCTATAAGAACCGCTTGCTCATATGATTAAATATATATATATATTAATTTACGTTCCATTATAGCTGTAGATGAACAACTGGTTCGATTCCTTTTGTGAGCTACAACTTTCCAGTTCTCGTCATCGTTGTCTCTACATAACCCCCCAACGCCGTGAAAGCTTACAACTACTGTTATTTTCAGTGTTTTCTGCTACATTTTCAGGTGTGAAAGTATCAGAAAATATTCAGTTCTCCTGCTTCTTTCCATTCCCTATCTAAAATACTTTTTTGAGGGGATCAAAATTGTGTATATTCCTTAATGTACATTTTAAACACCAACAACAACAGTAATAAATATATTAAAATAAACTCTAAGAAACAGAATAAAGTCTAATGGAGAGAAATGAATTATAATAATTTTAGCTGCTGAGAACAAATTACGGTAAAGATAACTGTTTCAAAGAAACAATGATTTGCCCCGTTGGTTGTTCTATGTTGAAAACCTATACCAAATAGAGACAATGAAATGATCGGAGAGTTGATTTTGCCTTCTGAGCTGTTCATTTACATTTGCCCCGTTGGTTGTTCTATGTTGAAAACCTATACCAAATAGAGACAATGAAATGATCGGAGAGTTGATTTTGCCTTCTGGGCTGTTCATTTACACGCTGTTATATTTAGAATATTGTACAACGATAACTATAAAATAACACAAAAGTTCTATAAAACAATGATAAACAACTACACGAACATTTATAGACTAAACGACGACAGAATGACTTGAACCTTCCAGCACAACATCGATAAAAGAAAGATGTTAACTCTAAAATAACACAAAAGTCGTTTAAAACAATGATAAACAACTACACGAAGATTTATAGACTAAACGACGACAGAATGACTTGAACCTTCCAGCACAACATCGATAAAAGTAAGCTGTTAACTCTAAAATAACACAAAAGTCATTTAAAACAATGATAAACAACTACACGAACATTTATAGACTAAACAACGACAGAACGATCTAAACAGTCCAGCACGACATCAGTATCCAACATACCTTTGAAATCAAATTAGCGAAGATGTTTGATTTTAGATACTTTAAACATCATCAAACTTGAGAAAGGGGGTGTTTAAATACAATTTCGTTTTAGTCTTTTGTCTGCCACAAGTGTGCTACCCAATCTCTTCCATTGGGCTAGACATATAGCAGGTAAGGTCGTTTGTTTTGTTTTTGTGCTATTTCATTCCAGTCCAAGAAATGAAACTTGTGGGCCAGTCCTGGTTGTGTCCTCTCTTCGGCCAGTAGAAGTATCCTAATGTAGGAAACTAAGTAGATACAGATGAACAGTTGCCAAAGAAATATTCATTCAACATAAGAGAAATGAAATTGAAGAAACAAGTAAGAGAAGTAGAAGCGGCGACAGCGTATATGTGACATGGTATTTGTATGCATTGAAATAAATTTATTGTAGTGATGTAACTCGCCTAAGATAACGAAGCATTAAGTTTTTTCTTAAGCCTAACAAAGAACATTAAAATGAATAAAAATCCTATAACCCGAGCGCTTTCGAAAGGTGGACCTTTCTTCTTCAGGGGCAAGCGCTCAGGTTATAGGGTTTTTATTCATTTCTATCAAGACTTCTTCAACCTTCGTGTTTTTCTAACACCAAGAAAGAGCATTAAAATTATATTTGACTACTGGGTTTTTTTACCTAATTAGCCCCTTTAGAATTTTGAATCAGGGTCAAATAAAAAATATAATTTTAGACCTATGTTTTTGTTTGTCACGAATCGCTGTATAGACAGCCTTTAGTTCAGTACTCGGATTCTTCAGCAATGATGGACTCATGGCAACACACACACACCTCTAATCAGAAGTCTGTAATGAAGTAATTGAAATCATCGCGGTAAAAAATATCCGTAATCAAATAAGATTTTCTTAACTTCTATTATACCTACTAAGCTTCGTTCCATCAGAAGTTTAGGTGCTCTATATCAGATCATCGAAATTTGCGCAAGCTCTGTGTTTTTGGGTTATTTTATTTTCATTTTAATGAAAAAATAAAT
This sequence comes from Limulus polyphemus, assembly GCF_000517525.1. NCBI lineage: Eukaryota > Metazoa > Arthropoda > Merostomata > Xiphosura > Limulidae > Limulus > Limulus polyphemus. The sequence continues at coordinate 776,622 of NW_013665686.1, forward strand.
AAAAGGGTGAGATTAAAATATATCGTTTTAAAGCCAATGTAGTTGTTGTTGATTTAAGAACTCTTAATTAATATTCATAATCTTGTACACTTTAATTTGTAGTACTCATTGGTTTGACTTGAATCAAGCTGCAACAATTTATTGTGAGAGTTTCGTCATTTAAGAAGCTAACCACAGCCATTACCTTATCATCTCTTTGAAGACACTCGAATTTCCACTTGTCATAAGCGGTTTGGGGGCCTTTTGCTTCGTTTTTTGTTCTCATGATTGTAAAACAGTCAAAAGAGTTGACTAACCATCCAGGACCAACAAGAGAACATTCCAGTTTAACCACATTGGCCATGTTGTTTGATGTAGAAATAAACGCTGTTCGAAAAAAAAAAGTTTATGGGAAATATCTAAGTCCCTGCAAACACTAATAAGCAATGAAAATTAATAGCTAGATAGACGCGTAGGTGGCAGATTGAGAAGAGGACATGAAAAACATAACACGCAGTAGGCCCGTTTTCTGAACTTATAATGTTCAACGAAAGAGTTTGGGACTTTAATGTTTAAATATATTTGTTACGTTGAAATTATACAAACTAGTTCTCGTAAATAGTTGTTTATAGTAAAATATACATCCTGCAGTAATCTTTGGGTGAAAGAAATTATTACTGACTTATAAAACACATTCATCCTACTTACTTGAATGGATTTCGGGAAAAATTTAGCGAGCAAAAACTTAAATGTCAGCATCCGGGTAATAAAATTTGTTACATTAATAATAAAATAATTTTAATGCCTATAATCAGTATTAATTTATAATACAATCTTTAACGACTTCATTTTATTGTTTTTGCAGACCAAGAAATAATATTAAAAGAAGTGTAAAGTCTCTTATTCACTCACAGTGTACACTATTTATTTTATTGTGCTAATTAACGAAATTTTATAAATTGTGACTGAAAAAAAATATGCAGCGTTAACTAACGTAAATGTTAATTAAGCTCTAAGTCATACAATCTCGATCATAGAATGAGTGCTCAAAAGTGCTTACACTATATATATACAGGGCCACATACACTTACACACTAATATATTAATCGTGCCAAAATGATACTGTACCACTAATGACAGAGTTGCGAGGACATTGGTTTGTTTCAGAAACTTCAACCTCAAATTGTTTTCCCCCCTGTTGTAGGGCCATATCCTTTGTGTTCACACATTTCAATAAATCAAAATCCACTTTGGCAGCAGTGTCATCCCTGTAAAGATTGATGATCATTCTTGGAAACCTGTGAGTTACATTGTTATCGTGACATCAAACTATGATTACGTTTATCTGGATCTATAAAATTCCAGTAATTTTCTTTGGATCAGGATTAGGATTCTAGTTCATTATAAAAGTAAGAATTTCCGTACAAGTTACTAAGTAAAATTCTTTCTGTCGAATCTACAGTAAAAATATATTAACCCTTCCCTTGAGCAGGAAGGTTCTAAAGCTTATGCATGTCATCAGCCTCTATTCCCTGTATGTCTCTGGAAAAACATAGAATTCATAATTATAATATATTAAAACAAAACTATTTACTCCCTAGTTAGTGAGAAGCTTTTTCTTGCTTGACGTTACAAAAATTATTCCACAAAGGAATGATAAATACAGATTTAACCAGTGGGTGCGATTGTCTTTTGTCTGTTTCTTTGTTCCGGATATTCACGCAAAGATACACAAGGACCAACTGCGTCTACCAACCGTAATTTTGAACCGATAGTCCACAGGGTAAGCAGCTTATCCATAGCACCCACCGCTAACTGTCGGATGAAATAGCTGACACGTTTTGATGAAAAATGAAATATTTGAGATGGTATTAATAGAAAAAGGTCCAACAACAAGTCAGCGTGTGGTCAAGCAGACTAGTGGCTGTGATAGAATAAAGTTGAAAAGTCCATATTGTCGTCTTGGTGAGAGTGAGAATATGGATGAAATCAATGTATAATATTCCTCGATATAAGAACCAATAATATTTCTGTTATACTTTTTGCCAGTTGCAATTTTAGGAATCGATTATTTTCGGTATCTGGGTTTTGAACGTATTCTATAGAGAGTTTAATCACTTCCACCTCATTAAATGAGTCAGTTATAGTTCACTGTTTTTAATATATATGGACTGTAGGATGCGTGACTGGAAATGAAATTTTAAATCTGAATGGTGCATCATAATTGCATGGGCTAAATGGCCAAGTCACACCTCTTTTGTCCTGGATGTTGCAAGAAAACAATTTTTGGAATGAATTTCTTCTAAACTAGTAGTAGTTAAGAAACACTGAACTAAACGCCCAACTCCTACCCACCCCCTCTAGAAAATCTTAGTTATTCGTTCGGGAAATATATATATATATGACGAGAAATATATATTCTGTATTTATTTTAAATGTAATATTTGGAGATAAAAAAGGTTAAATTTGGAAACCTGAAAGTTACCTAAACTAAATCAATGAAAATATGATATCATCATGTCAAGATAAGTGTCGGAGCTGAATAAGAAATACTCAGTCACAGCAAACTTTAAGATTGAACTTAAATTGGTTAGTTTGAATTTAAATGACCTAAGGTCAAAGCAGAATTAGTCAAATCATGTACAAGCAAATATATGGGCAGATACTAATTAATAAGTTTTAATCTGAGCACATGTGAGGCTGAAGCAGATTCCATGAGAATCTGAATTACTAGACATAAGGCTAAAGCAAAGTCAGTTAGGCTCTTTATTAGCAAAAATGAGGCAAGAATTGTGGCAGTAAGAACTTAAGTTAACAGACACAATTTCGAAAGAGAATAAGTCAAGCTCTAAATTAGCATGTATTGAGTAATTCATGTTTTATTTTGGCAAATATTGAGCCAGAACAGATTCGGAAGGAATCTGGATTATCATATTTGAGGTTGTAAGCGAAACAGTGTGGTTTTGTGAATTGAGAATGAATTTGTGTTTAAGCAGCTTTCTTTCGAATAAAAATACTTCTAATTATTTGTAAACAAGCGATTACTGTATGTCGTTGAGCGCTAACATTTCAAAGCTGATCAAACGTTAATTTATAATGTAACTAACTGTATAAAATGAGATAAATTTCTATTAACTACCCTGTAGAATTTAAATTTTAACAGGAAGTTATGAATACAGTAATGAAATAGGAGAAAGTACTAACGAAACAATACTCATTAAAATAATGTACTTTGTAATCATAACGGGGGACGTTATGCTCCTTATTATTTTATATACACATTTCATTGATTTGTTCATGAAAGATTTGGCAAGTACTTTTTATGTTTAAGCAGTTAATTACCAGAAGCTTACCAAAGACCAACAAGTATATTCTGTCCACAGCTTAACTTCCAGTTTCCATCGGCAAGTTGTGTCACCAACGTTTGATCAAAGACTTCATAAGTAAAGGACTGTGAGAATAGAAAGATACAATTTGTAAGTAAAAGACTTTATACATAAGATATAACAATTTTGTTTTGTCTATACCACTGATAGAGATATCAATGAATTGTATATAATGTAGATTAAAAGGAAACTTACAACAAATTTATCAATTACAGAGGACGAGTAAGTTATATTAAAACGATTTTAATGTCGCACCACATCATTGCATTCCACGTCGCCACGGCCAGTCATGCTCTATCCGACGAACATGAATCTTGTTGACAATAGTACTGGAGTCAATAACGCTTACTTCCTTCATGTCCTGGCGTACTAGATGACGCAGGCGCTACGTCAGGCAGCTTGGCCAGTATGTCATCGTATGGAATAGTATATATATATATATATATATACCTGTTTTATTCTCCAGGTGTTTGAGTTATGTGGCAATTGTATGGATACGTTGTGAAAGCAACTTGTGTACACGTGACTTGTGTCTCTTTTCCAAACTGAGATCTTTCTTGATTGTTGCATACTGGTGCTTGGAGAACGTGAACGGTTTTTTTTTTTTCGCTGTTATTTGTGTTTGCGGATTCTCACCAGTTACAAGACACCGCAACTGCTTACCAAATCTGGAGTATAACTTGTTGTAGGTCTCTATCTGGATGGTTCTTGTATCCTAAATTGATCCATATTCCTTTGTTTTTCAATGCGATTAGAAATTATGGATATCTCCAGCTTGGAACTTCTAAATTTCCAATCTGAAATATGAATATGTTGTACCGAAAAGGACTGTTACATGCCCATTCCAAAAGCAATCAGTTTTAGGTGGCATTGTAATTCTTACGTAATGCGAAGCAATGTCCAAATGTAGTTCTGATACCTTCCGTTCCACCACGATTTTATTTTGATTGCGCTTGTCACGTGACTTACTTATTTGCATAATCAAAATCGTTCTAATATAACGTACTCAAACCTCTAAACGGAAGTTGCACAGTTCAAGATAGAAAATTTAAAAATTGTTCCTGCATTTTAAAAGTAGAAGACTGAAATATTAAATCTGTTCATTTCCCTTGTACTTAAAATCTGAATATAATATTAGATTTAATAGAAGAAAATATGCAGTTTTATATCCTTCACTCTTAGAAGCTATTCCCAGAAAGTGGTAACAAAATCGTAAGTAAAATACTACTTTACAATTTATTTTCAATCAATAATACTATTAACACAAGACATTACCAAAAAAACTAGTCACTAAAAATATCTTGCAAGTTTTAATTCAATTTATAATCTACCTTTTACACCTACAGGTAATTACTTAGAAATAGTTACTAATAAAATTTAAAGATTTTGTTTCAGTAACATTTGATTGATACTTATAACACATAAGTGGCAGTGTTTTTCTGACACTTTGAGGTCTACCTTATAATAGTAAACATAGCGTATTCCGGTGAAGTGAATTTCAGTGTTTCCATCTGGAGTAATCAATAATGATTTATTATTGGTTCTCTCACGACAGTTGTTAGTCGTTTGTACTAGATTATTACATATTTCATGGCACTAACAACCAAGACGACATATAAACAGATCTTAATAAAATTATTCTGCTAATAAGAACGTCTCAGGAAAATTTGTCAACAATAACAAAATAAACTAGAGAAACGGGTTTTTCAAATGGAGGTTAAATAAGCATAATTTAACCTTTTCTAGTATATAACACATGCATACAACAAAAATCTGTTTACGCATTTTTAGGAGAGCTATTCAATAGACAAAATAGTCTTTGATAAATTTGTACATTTACACAGTGTTGAATTCGGGGAGTGAACAGGAGGAATTTCCCCTGTGCCAAATAATTTCCCCTTGAAATATTTTAACTTTTCAGTCTTTTTTACAGATGTTATTTTTCTTTCTTTTTTTATAGAGGCTTTATATACAGTATCTAATGTCAGCTTCTGTTGTGCGGCCGATTCTTAAATAATGAGTCAAATCTTCAGAAATGTTAAAAAATTTTGACACTATGGTTGAACAAATGGAGCACCGATTTAATGATCAAGTGGTCTTCCTTATCAACGTATGTGCTTCCT
>NW_013665686.1:782403-787868 GCF_000517525.1 Limulus polyphemus
CAAGACATGCGTCAAAGCTGCATGAAGATTAGCATCGAGGGGCCTAATGTACTTTCAGATACCTTGTTGTCAAGGGTTATCGACTTATATGCACGTTTTCTCTAAGAGTAGTTGCAGTGAACCATCTAAACGTATTTTCGGTACTTTTTTCTTTTTATGCAAATTCATAACAATTACATTTAAATATGATAACCAATAATAATAAAATATATCATTGTAAATTTGTGGAGTCAAGTATTTTAATTATAATACAGTATTTTCCATTTTGTCGAATTTGAATTCATTCCCCCCCCAATTTCACCCCTCCCCGATGAAAAGGTCTGAATTCAATACTGCATTAACAATAATCTAAGTGTAGTAAATCTAAGAGTGTATAACTATTAAGCTAAACAATCGTGATCCTTTAATCAACAGACAAAACTGACTTTGAAAGGTTTGTACATTATCAATAATCTAAGAGTAGTACGTCTAAGAGTCTATAATGCCTAAGTTGATCAATTGTGATTCTTTAATTAACAGACAAAAGACTTTCAATATAAGTCTAGTAAGTATAATAGTGTATAATGCTTAAGCTGACTAGTCGTGATCCTTTAATCGCTAATAGGTGAGAAGCTACATGAAAATAAAGCTGATAGTAATTTTCATCACTTTATTCTTTGAGACTTATTGCTATCAAAATATTATATGTATAATAAGGTCACTTGCCTTATGTTCTAATAATTTAGTTTTATTGGCCTTTTACTGTCATACAACATGCATTTTCATACATGGCATTTGCATCATTTTCTCGCAGATTGTGACATTTCGTTTAATTCAATTTCAATTAATAGCTATTTTTTTTCTATGTTTCTTTGTTCCTAGTGGATTAGTTTGAGCTTGGAAAGGAATATTTGAAACTACAGTCACAACCACAGTGATATTACTACCTAGTATCAGAGTTGGTTATATGTATAAATTACTAGAACTGGTATATTGTAATCAAGAGTGCTGAACATTGTTATCAGATATTCGGGTACAATGCTTGAATGAACCAAAAACTTCTTCGTATCTTAAACTAAAATATTAACTTGTATAATAAAATAAGCACTGACTTTAACCTATCTATGTTTTTTGTTCTAAGCTAATCTCTACTCATGTGGGTCTTTAATAACAGTTTGTGAAAAAGAATATAATCAAATGTCTCAAGGCAATCGCTTATGGTTCTTGCAAAGTTCTTAAAATGTGAGACTGTACAGGAAATGAATGGTTTTTAGGAATACAAAGTGGTTTATTTTAAATTATCGAGGATCAATGTCCGATTGAATTGTCCGATTTAAGGGAAGCAACTGTCTTTTGAAATGTTAATTTCATATACGTATCGACTGCCAAATACTTCATCATTCCTCTGGTCTTCTTCACCACGCTGAACTATCTCACTAACCTTGAAGTTAAAACCCATATAACCTTAAATACGCAGTACAAAACACCAACAACAACCTCCAGTTAATGGTATTTTGTAAAATTAAAGACAGATATTTGAACACACAAATAACAATTAGCATTGCCCTCAAAATGCTTTGAAATGTATGATTACTTGATAGGGAATATTCAGCAATTCTATTTTTCCACGTCGATTACCTCATGTGTCTTGTGTAATTAACTTAAACCATCAAAGTACTCAGCACGTGTAACCTCAGTCTTATTTATATAAATTGCTCTTATATTACCAAAAAAAAATGACAATACTATACTAACGCTGCTAGTTCAACAAATTGTTTTTAAAGATCTCTTGTACTTAGTTTATGTATGTTTTAAGATATTCTTTTTGATGCTAGTTAGACACTCCAAGAAAGGGTATATTATTAAAATTTAAAAGTTAAGTCAAGAGTGGAAAACTTTTATTCTTTTGAATATCGATTGATTTCCCATGATAACGTTCCTTACACAAAATTCTACATATTTTCTCCATCTTGCTATTGAAAAGTACCATTCCAATACGACATCTAATAGTTACATTTAACTCCGGTAGTGCTTAACTGCTGTCACCACATTTATTATATTCAAAACTGATTTTTCTGTGTTCCGCATGAAACTGTGATGTTGAATAACTTAAACTTATATATAAACTAAATATTATGCGATAAGAATCATCTCGTTGTCATCGAATAACTGGGAGTCGAAATTCAGAAATTAGATTTCAGTTTACATCCAGCCAGGACACTTAAACTACATATAGAGTTGTTGGGTTCGAATATCCATTTTTTATATAACAGTTTATATAGATCGTAAGAGACCAAATGAATAATTACTACTTACCAGCTATAAGCCACCTGCAGTCGAAGCGGTCAATTGATCATAATGATTTACGTAGTACTGTACAATACTTCTCAATAGAATATTAAAACTATTATTTCAAAATACTTTTATCTTTCTTTTCTTTAACTTATTTCAATTTTTTTCCATTTCGTAAATATTAAAAAACCAATACCATGAGCAGCTTCAAGAAATTCCAGCTCTCATTAGTTCACCTAGATCGATGACAAGATATTTTCATCCAGTAGAGCTTTGTATGGACTTAGATGTGGAGAATTGCTTATTGTCGTGTTAAAATATATACACATACCTTTACACCCATTTCCAAGATCTTCACGCTTTCTGGCGGCATCTTACCTCTGAATGTATACTATCAGTTAGTTCGTGTGTTCTGTTTTATCTAGGTGTTCCTGGGTTGCGAGCATTTAAGGTAACATGCATACAAAGTGACAAATACCATTATTATCGTATACAGTAACAAGGCAAAAGATGAACGATGAGTTATTTACCCTAAAGTTTTATGCTCGCCGAAAATATCATGTTTTCTACATAAATTACCTATTAAGAACTTTGTAGGTCAGAATATTAGTCGTTATAATACACACTTTATCAAAAATGTATATTTCAATGTGTTCAAAAAAATTCAAATTAAACACAAAAATCATACAACTAAAAAATAAAGAAAAAACAGAAACCAATGCAAGTAAAAACTGTAAAAAAACCGGTTAAGTCGATGTCATCTAATGTTTCGTTCATTCGTTTTGTTGTTGTTTACGTCAACAAAGAATAAAATTCTACTTATTAACCACGTCAAATAACATACACGTACTTGCATTTTTGGCTCATATATGGTGTACAAATTCCATCCGGGAACTTCTTCCAAGGTACTGTTGATACTGAAACTGAAAGTTTCGCAGCTTGTTGATGATATTAATGATGGATCCAAGGAAAAAGCCTCACACTGGGGATTAGTGAGACAGAGCTGTGCACAAGCCATAGGGGACTTTATAATTCTCTGGTCCATCCGGGATTCTACGGACAATGAAGAATTTCTTAATACTAAATTAAACGTAGCGTTTTGAACCCTAATCGATCTCGATATTACAAACTGCATTAAAAACAAAGCTATCTGTGTGAATAAATTCATAATTTCTAGAGGTTTCATAGTGTTGGTACTTTAAGATATAAATGTACACTCTTTTGGGAGTTTTAATTAGAAATAGACTCTCTCTGATAATGTGTGCGAATTTTATGAGTTTTTCTGTACACGCATGAGCAGAACGTATACAGACTTTTCTTGGTTTGATTTGCTGAGGCCAATTGACGTCAAAAGTGATTTTGATTTCTACGTGAGAGTTGTTTTCTTTTCATCTATAGCATTTTTAATACACAAGATCGATAACACATTAACAGACCGAACTGAAAGCCCAACTATACGATTTACTGCACTGAAAATAAAACACGGAAAAACTTAAACGTCTGTATTGCACAATAAACAAAGCTGTTATTTTTTAGTTTAATGTCTTAGTTCTATCCTTGTCGGTAATCTTGGGAACACTAAAATTCGGGACTTTGGTCTTCAGGTAAACAAAACGCAGATAGCCTATTGTGCCACTTTCATCTTCAAGTAAATTAGCTTATACATATTCTTAGACATTTCGTTCGAAAACAAAAATACCATTTGTTTATTTTTTCTAATTGTGCCTTATAAAATCTACATCGTGTCGTATTATGATAAGATGGAATTAATTTACTCTCTTGAAGTATTCTACAAACACTTACTGCAGTGACCATTGCAGTTAAGAAAATTCTTTGTTTTTATTTTGTTGATATTTTCTGCAGTGTCTGGTTCAACCAAGTACAAAACATTAATACTAATATTTTGGTATAGAATTACCATTTTTAAAACCTTCACGAGGAACGTGTTTGTTTACATGTATTTGTAAGTTGCATTATCTGATTTGTCTCTGTTAAGCTTGAAGGTCTATATCGCTAAAATTCGGGGTTTGATTCTTTCTATTAACACCTAATAAGCACTTGAATAAACAAATACAGTAAGGCATTTGGGTTTCAGCATTTTCAACATAAAACACACGTTATGCGACAAATAGGTTGAAAGATCTCTAAAAGTTCAAGCATGCCGGCCCTAACTTTGAACTGCTGACCAGAGGTAGGACAACCAGTCAAGAGCACCCGCCACTTATATGAATAACAGGACTGAAAGTGCAGAGCATGTTCAACATCATAGCATGGGCCCATACCTTAGACCTTCAAATCCCCAGCCTGTCACGCTAACTACTAATTATCAATTCTGATTTTTTTATAGTCGTTGAGAAATGCAAGGTGAATTTTTCTTAATGTATTTGAAATTCGTATTTAATTCAAGCATAAGTTTGTTTTCATAGTTGTTTATTTTGTCGTTAAGCACAAAGCTACACAATGGTATATTTGTGCACTGCCCATCGTGGGTATCGAAACCTGATTTTAAGCATTATAAGCCCTCAGACTTACGAGAGAAACACTGAAAAGAAACGAAATAGGTAGAATATTAGAAAAAATTATGATAGGTAATGAAAGAGAAATCGTCAACCTCGAGAAATATTTTCATAAGCTTGAAGTCAGACTTAAAACTCTTAATGGATCATTAATCAAGATCATAGCAAAGCGAGAGTATTATCGTTCACTACAAAATCAAGATTATAAGTGTGAAATATTTGAACGAACTTTCACGACATAAACTTAACGACTCTAAGGCAAGTGAAAATTTTGATGTGCTACAATAGAGGTCTGGAAATAATATAATTTAGAATCCTCTCCCCCCTCTACGTTTTGGTTTAATAATCATTTTTAGATATATGGGTAATCATACGTTCGAGCATATGTATCGCTTCTGTCAATCCCGCCTTCATAGCCTGAATTAAATGAGCGCTGATTTTCAGGTTAAGCCACTTCTGACAATACGCTATATTTAATACTATATCCATTTTTTTTTCCTTTCGAGAGGAGCTGGCCTAGTAGTAAGCATGCTCGGATTGAGAATTCGGGGATTCATGGTTTGCGACTTCGTTCTCCTACTATTCGATCAGACAAGAGGAACTCAGGAGTTGAGGACATGCATGAATATTTCTCCTGTTTGTTTGTGTTGAATTTCACGAGGGCTATCTGCGCTAGCC
>NW_013665686.1:788868-801505 GCF_000517525.1 Limulus polyphemus
CGCCAACTTTTGGGCTACTCGTTTACCAAAGAATAGTGTGATTGACCGTCACATTATAACACCTCATGACTAAAAGAGTGAGCATGTTTGGTGGGACGGGGATTTGAACCCGCGACACTCAGATTGCGCCCTAGCTTCCTGGCCATGCCGGGCCACCTTAATAGGGTTAAATGAGTGAGACCATCACTTTCAACTACGAAAACCATTTACGTTAGTAGCTTGTAATATTCATTCCCATTGGTTTTTCTTATATGTACTTTAAAGAAAACAATATTACAGGTGTTTCGGTCCATATAACGACGAACGAAAGAAGAATGAAATTGTTTGTTTTATTTTAATATCATCGCGCAAAGTAAACAAAGGACTATCTGTATATATCCATTCCAAATTTTCAACTGACAGACTAGAAAGAAAGCGGGAAATTAACAGCACATATCACCAACTGTTGGACTACTCTTGTCTGAGTTAATAGTGGGATCTGACCTGTATTATAGTGCACTTACGCCCCCAGCATGCAGAAGCACTTAAGCGGCAACAAGCCGCGAACCATGAATCCTGTGATTCACAGTCCGAGCACGATAGCCACTGGGCCATATTTGTAAATATTTAACTTCTATCTACGAACGTTCCTTTTTTCCATTAAAATAGTCTGTAATTTTCTCCATATGTGGTGTGATAGTGGCTTACACCACTCCTCGTTTATGTTCCTTAATTCAAATAACATCTAAGCTGAGCAGTTTTCCAATTAATAATGGATGTACCTGATGATGACAAAACCTTGTCGAAACGTTGTACACTTGCTGTTATGTTAAACTTATATTAAAGTTTTGCTTCATTACCCATTCATGCCGTCTCCAGCCATTATTAGTCTCAAAGTGGGTTCCTCGTCATCGAATTTGAGTTTTCCAATTAGTTCTAACAAGTTGTCCAATTTTCCAGCTAAACCTAATGAGTTGTACAACTTTCAAGTTAGATCTAATAAGTTATATAACTTTCTAGCTAGATCTAATAAGTTGTCCAGCGTTCAAGCTAGATCTAATAACCCAGCTTTCCAGCTAGATTTAATAAGGTGTCCAGCTTTCCAGCTTGACCTCATAAGTTGTCCAACTTTCTCTCTAAAAATGATAAGTTGTCCAACTTTCAAGCTAGATCTGATAAGTTGTCCAACTTTCAAGCTAGATCTGATAAGTTGTCCAACTTTCAAGCTAGATCTGATAAGTTGTCCAATTTTCAAGCTAAATCTAATAAGTTACCAACTGAGCTATATTGAATAATTATATATATGGTCCAACTTTCCAACTAGATCTAATAGCCTATATATATATAGCCTTCTAGCTAAATATTTAGTTCGTCATTAAACTTTACTTCTAGACTGTAAAATGGAACAAAATTGTTATTTTAGAGGTTTTACTGATTGACTTATTTTACATGTTCCATAAAATGATATACATACGTTCAAATATATTAACCAAAAACTAAGTTTTGAAATAAGATACATGATGGTATGAAATATTACTAGTTTCTATTTTTCTGACAGAAAAAAAAAGATATTTTTTATAAGGATATTTTACATTTTATCGTCAGCTGTTAGGTATTTTCATTTATTGTTTGACCAAAAACGTAAAATGTTTACGTAGATGTGGTTGAAAGTTCTAGAAGTAGCTAAAAGAAAATGAAAAACCAACAAAAATAATTATTATAATATATGGATGCAATACAGTTTTTCACTATACTCATGTGTGCTAGATGCAAATAAAGATTATCGCTTTCACTTCTCTATAAAATGAATAGCAAAGTAGTTATTTTTTTATAAAATGAATAGCAAAGTAGTTATTTTTTATAAAATTAATAGCAAAGTAGTTATTTTTTATAAAATTAATAGCAAAGTAGTTATTTTTTATAAAATGAATACCAAAGTTGTTATTTTTTATAAAATGACTAGCATAGCTGTTATTTTTTATAAAATGAATAGCAGAGTTGTTATTTTTTATAAAATGAATACCAAAGTTGTTATTTTTTACTAGAAATAAAAAAACTATATACAGAGTTTTCAATTAAAAAGGAAACGTGGCTCTGGCGATAAAATTGTTTTGTGCATTGTGCCACAGAGAATAATGATGTGTTCTTCTCTAGGGAGAAAGGACTGAAAAAAGGAGGAAACATGAATTTCCACCAAGAAAACTTTATAAAATGATTGAAACTTTTACTTCAGTCATCTCAATTTGTTGTGAGGATGGTTTTATTAATAATATAGTTGCTATCTGGTTTGACACGCTGTAATAATAAAGAAATATTCTTTTCTTCATTACAATCTTCTAATGAGCCTCCGATGCAAAAATAAAATAGAATTGAAAGAGCCTAATGTTTAGGAGGGAAAAACGGTCAAAACACGCGATATTTTATGAAAGCTAACACAAAAAGTTAAAGTTCGAATTCGAGCTGTATTCTGGGACTTCCGAAGTGTGTAATTATTCATCGTTCCTCTACCTAATTGCGTGCTTGAACATATATTACTTGGATTTCTTTGGGGCCTCGTGTGATTCTTTAAATTGTGGCCTTGTTCCATTGCTTTCGGTGTTTTGTCAAACGCAACAATTCTCAATTTGATTAGTAATTTACGTTTAATATTTTATCATTACTTGCGTTCAATGAAATTAAAATTATTGAAAATTTTATAATTATACTTTAGGACTGATACATGTAAGGAAGATATGTTCATGATCCAACTGACTGATTCTCGACAGTGTTGCTCGGATTGGTTAAACTGTAATTAAAGTAAAGGCAATCAAGCTGAAATTCGGCTATAGTATATATATCTGTCTTTGTATCAATCCAAATAAAATGGTTTCTTGTTTTAATAACAGTTTTAATCTATCTTATTTTCAACTTTGTAATAATAAAATGATTTTTTATTAAATGTTAAAAGCAGAAGAGCATTCAGTAAGATGTTTTTCAGTATACTCTTTGAATATCAGATGAATATTAGTTTGTGTCATAAGCGAGTAGCTTGTTTTGAGTTTGTTCTTAAAGTCAATAGTATCTAGGCTCTTCCAATCTTAGTTATGTACAAACACCACTTCAAATTAGACAGTATACCTTTATGTATAGTTTTAACCAGACTAATAATCAACTTGTTCCAATTTTAGTTATGTACAAACACCACTTCCAATCAGACAGTGTACCTTTATGTACGTGTATAGCTTTAACCAGACTAGTAATCAACTTGTTCCAATTTTAGTTATGTACAAACACCACTTCCAATCAGACAGTGTACCTTTATGTACGTGTATAGCTTTAACCGGACTAGTAATCAACTTGTTCCAATCTTAGTTAAGTACAAACACCACTTCAAATTAGACAGTATACCTTTATGTACGTGTATAGCTTTAACAAGACTAGTAATCAACTTGTTCCAATTTTAGTTATGTACAAACACCACTTCCAATCAGACAGTGTACCTTTATGTACGTGTATAGCTTTAACCGGACTAGTAATCAACTTGTTCCAATCTTAGTTATGTACAAACACCACTTCAAATTAGACAGTATACCTTTATGTACGTGTATAGCTTTAACCAGACTAGTAATCAACTTGTTCCAATTTCAGTTATGTACAAACACCACTTCCAATCAGACAGTGTACCTTTATGTACGTGTATAGCTTTAACCGGATTAGTAATCAACTTGTTCCAATCTTAGTTAAGTACAAACACCACTTCAAATTAGACTATATACCTTTATGTATAGCTTTAACCGGACTAGTAATCAACTTGTTCCAGTTTTAGTAATGTACAAGCACCACTTCAAATTAGACAGTATACCTTTAATCAGACTAAGAGTCAATCTATACAATATGTTTTATGCACAAAAACCACTTCAACTCAGACCGCATGTTCTTACGTATACCTTTAATTACACTAGGAGTCAACCTGTTCTAGTCTTAGTTATGTACAAATACCACTTTAACCTAGCCCAGTATACCTTTAACCAGACTAGAAGTAAGCCTATTCCAATCTTAGTTATGCGCAAATATTACTTCAACCTAGAACAGTATACTTTTAAGCATATGTCTATACAATATGTTTTATGCACAAAAACCACTTCAACTCAGACCGCATGTTCTTACGTATACCTTTAATTACACTAGGAGTCAACCTGTTCTAGTCTTAGTTATGTACAAATACCACTTTAACCTAGCCCAGTATACCTTTAACCAGACTAGAAGTAAGCCTATTCCAATCTTAGTTATGCGCAAATATTACTTCAACCTAGAACAGTATACTTTTAAGCATATATTTAACTAAACTAGAATTCATTGTGTGTCTATCATAGTTATGAGGTACAACCAACCAGCAACCAGTAAGTTACAATTTAACTTCTACTCATATACCACTTCATCTTAGTTTAGACATATTAGTAGACCCTCTACACCTTTCAATCATAAAAGTAGACACTTTTTACTACTAAAACTACACAGATATGGTAACCCATAATACAATACGGACCTTTATGTGACAATCTTACCAGCAGCTATTTTATTCCAATCTGACCAATGTATATGCATCAACTGTTCTCACCTTAACATACAGCCCAGTAGGAAATCAAAACTGATAGCCATACCTACTCATTCCGATCTGGAACAAGTATAAATAATAACCCTAACTCAGCTCAAACTTCAGAAGACAGACCTTTCCAACAACCATACCAAAAAGCCAACCCGATTCAGATTAATCTACATTTAGCTTTCTTGTCTTTAAAATACTGAAGTTAATAACATTTTATTAGAATGATATTTCAGGTCTCTTGCTGCTCTTAAAAATAATTCGTTCATCATGATCAATTATGCTCAGTATGATGACCATGGTTACACACAATTGTCTAATACCGCAATTATCATTGTGACGCCACGGCTAACATCTGTGGCGACACACCACTATATTAACCTATACAAATATTCGGATAAAGTGCGATGAATTTTTGTTATTGTCTGAAAGATCATTGTTAGAACAGCTCAAATAGAAGGCTAACTTAGTAATATTCTGAAAGTTTGAGACCAGACCGCATTCAATCAAATCTGATAATAATGAGCGTGGAAGATAATCGGATCGAAAACCATTAAATGCTAGAAGAAAAAAGATATCTCTTTACTGTGTGATTTTTCATTTTTATCTCTTTTACAGCATTTTTATAAAACGCATAACGAATTCAATGGTTTGGTTTGAATTTCGCGCAAAGATACACGAGGGCTATCTCCACTAGCCGTCCCTAATTTAGCAGTGATAAACTAAAGTGTAAACAGCTAGTCATCACCACTCACCGCCAACTCTTGGACTACGCTTTTATCAACGAATAGTGGGTTTGGCCGTCACATTATAACGCCTCCATGGCTGAAATGGTGAAATGTTCGGTGATGGGGATTCGAACCCACAACCCTCAGATTGCGAGTCGAGCGACCTAACTACCAGAATAAGCTAGGCCTTAACGAATTCAAACAATATATGTGCTCATGATTATTTTAAACCATGTTTATCGTACTCCATAATTATTATCATTTTCATTGTTTAGTTACTTTACATTCAAACACGCGGCATGCTTTTAATTTCTTTAGAAAGTATCTCCATTAATTTATATATAATTTATTATATATATATAAACCATATACTGTATATATATATTACCATAGCACATGGCTACATGTGGTGCGAGTTCAATTATTGTTTCTCGTTTTACTTCTTTTAATTTCCTGTATTTTCTCAAAATCTACAAACAAAGTAAAATATAGCACTACATCCCAGGTGGGTAATATATGCGTATCAGGTTGGTTAGAATGATATATCTATTAACAAATAAAAACTATGAAACTTGTACGAGAACGTTTATATTTAAAGTTCTGTATGAAAGAGATACATTTGTTAGTGTTTTTCATAGTATTTAAGTTACATTAATAATATATCCACAAGAGTATTGATTTGGGTCCTTTACTGGATGTATACTCTGGGTGAATTATAGGTTGTACTAATATAAAGGCTTTAAGTGTTTTACCTTTCATAGAACGACATTCACGTGCCATATGATAAATAACTTTTCTTTCTAAAAAGCAGCATAGTATCACACGTGAAGAACCACGGGCAATCTACAAGACTGCTTGTCTAGACAATCATGCTTTAGTTTACGAAAATATAGCTTGTAATTATATCATTGCATGACTAGAGTACAAGTGTAGTCCAGCTCTATTTTACATGACAATATCAAAAACTATTCACAACAAATAAGTAGCAACAGAATGTTATATCTCTGATCTTTAAAAATATGTATATGATGAATTTTTTTAAACAGTTCCATTAATAAAGAATATGTACATACCTACAGAAGACCTGCATACCTACAGAAGACCTGCATACCTACAGAAGATCTGCATACCTACAGAAGACCTGCATACCTACAGAAGACCTGCATACCTACAGAAGACCTACATACCTACAGAAGACCTGCATACCTACAGAAGACCTGCATTTTATGTTTTTATATATAAATGTGGTGCACTTTTTTTTACATTTATTTAACAATCTAACCTAATAAAAAACACTGCGTTCAAATAGTTACTGATTAATGTAAACAGTGAACAGAAGAACAAATGAGCCGCCAGTATGAGGGGTTTCTTTTATTCTAGGGTTGTTGACGTATTAAATAATAAAGGAGATATAATAACCCCATGGACAAGAAAGAAAAATTAGATAGTTAAGACAGAAGATTTTTTAGTCATTTCATCCTAGCCCAAGGTTATTAGAGGGTTGCGCCCCCTCTTCGACCAAGATGCATAATAAAACTCACGAGTGGTAGTACATAATGGACGTACAAGAAGATCAGTCAATAGAGGAAGTCAGGGGTGCGGATGGTGTTATGATTTGATGCTGAAGCTTGTCTGTGTGTCAGAGATAGAACAAGTGGAATTTTTTTTTTAATAATAATTATTCAGCAGTCCGGATAAATATGTCTGGGTAAGTTTGGTCTTGGTAGACTTACGTTATTAGGATCACCGACTGGAAGTAACATAATTTAAATGTTTAGTAGATGATCTGAGAATATCAGAAAACAGTACACTCTGATAAAGAAAACATTTGTGAACATATTTGGTTGGAAGCTTGCGTAGATGTAAAATGATTTAAGGAAAAGTGATTCAATCATACAACTAATTGGAGGAAGTTTAATATTAACCGTAAGGTATGTCGTTCCAATATTTGAAGGCAGATGTAGAAGATAAGAGAAGCAGAAATCTAGGCAGTTTGACCATATGTAATACATGGTCTTACAAAAGATGTGTAAGATAAAAGATTCTGTCTGTTTTATTTTCTAGCATTAACATAATCTTGTAACATTTTCATTTCTATACGCATTTAAAAACGCACTGATAAGTTATATTTAAAATATAATTCAACACGTGGAATAATTTTATATAAAAAAGACGCTTTCTACTAAAGTCGAGATGATAATAGCACAAAAACGTTCGGAGGAATCGTGTTTTTCACGTAATTCTCTTTCAGTCTTTCTTTAGCTTTCATTTCTTATTATTTCAATCACAGTTCTTTTTATATGTATAAATTGTTCATCTGTTTGCCTTTCTAATTTTTACATTTTGATTTTTTCCATTTTAAATATCTTAAATAACCTCCGTTGTGTTATTTTGTTTGTTTTTAACCCCAAAGTTACACAATGGGCTATCTATGCTCTGCTCATCGCGGCTATCGAAACCCGATTTTTAGCATTTTAAGCCGCCAAGCCACCGAGGAGCTTTGTTTGGTTTCATTAATTGTCTTGTTTGTTGCCTTTCCAAATATCCGTAGATTATTCAGTGTCTACATGATGCTATATGTTACCTTAATAAATTTCATTAATTCTTTGTTGTTGTTGTTGTTTGTTTTAATTTATTCCCGTCTCAGCCCAGGCGTATCTAGATTTGTGGTTTGTGTCCCATTACTGCATTATCGTGCTCAGCAGTTTGGAGCCGTGGAGGCCTTGTAAAAGTAACAGTAAAATCTCACTATTTGACAAGAATTGAAGGTAGATGCTACTTACAAGTTTTCTTTCTTCAATTAAAATTCTAATTCTCCAAATGGCTAGCGTAGATGACTCTTGTGCAACAAAAGTAAACGTTGCTTTTTTGTTCGTGTTTTGAAAAAAAGATGTGGCTCACTCCTTGAAATTTAGTTCTCAACTAGCCCTAAACATCGGAGAGTGCACTAGCATTCTCTGTGTAGGGGTGGCCTAGACGCCCGTATTAAACAATACAAACTACATCTAGAGTTTCTTCTTTACGGGTCATCAGAAGCTAGATATGAAGAACTACCTGGCATATAAAGAACTTCCCAAAGACGAAAACCGGCGAATAGCCAAAACCGAGATTTCTTATTCTCGTTCATCATCATCTTTCTTCAACAGGACTAGCGCCTACCTAGTCCTAGCATTAACAATAATTTTATCATCTTTTCATAGAGCAAAGCCGTCTTCACGATCTTTGAAAACCTATTTTTTATTATTATTATATTCAAGGTTTTAAAAAAGAAAAAATCATAATTCTAGGGTAAACGATATTATCATTACCCCTGGAAGTTAGCTTCCTTACAGAAATCTTGTGTTTCTATAAAAAGCTGAAGTACAGGTTGTTTGTTTGTTTGTTTGTTTTCGAATTTCGCGCAAAGCTACACGAGGGCTATCTGCGCTAGCCGTCCCTAATTTAGCAGTGTAAGACTAGAGGGAAGGCACCACCCACCGCCAACTCTTGGGCTACTCTTTACCAACGAATAGTGGGATTGACCGTCACACTATAACGCCCCCACGGCTGAAAGGGCGAGCTTGTTTGGTGTGACGGGGATTCGAACCCGCGACCCTCAGATTGCGAGTCGAGCGCACTAACCACCTGGCCATGCCGGGCCATTGTTGTTGTTTGCTTGCTTATAGTGCAAAGCTACACAATTGGCTATTTGCATGGACTGAACCTCAGATTTTAGCGTTGCAAGTCATTAAAGTTATCGCTTACCCACCAGGATACTCTACGTGAAGTAAATGAAATTCATCTGCTATATCTGCGGACTTACAACCCTAGAAACTGGGTTTCGATACCTGTGGTGGGCAGAGCATAGATAGCCCTTTGAGAAGTATTGTACTTAACTACAAACAAACAACACATCTAACATAATAGTTCGAGACCGAATTCAATTTCCTGTATAATTCCGGCCAGAAGTGTCACTACTTTTTTCGGCAGTTGTAAGATAATATAAGTTTAAGCTTTTTAAATAGAAATATTTAGAAAAACTTATCCATTAACATAAAATAAATGCAAGTATATTATCCATCCAATAATATATAATCACAAAAATATTTTAACCGTAATAATAAAATAAAATGTTTATTTGTGTGTCGCTCTCACAGAGTTTGAAACAAAGTTTCGGTATTATCAAACGGAAAATGTTTTCATTTGTGTAAATTAGTTGGAAAATTGAAAGAGAAAGCAACCGTTTTTTAAATCTTTCGGTAAACATATGATATGAAAAACATACCAGGTGTTGTTGATTTTTCTCTCTTGTAGTTTAACGTTTCTTGTTCACCAAATTTTCAAATTTTTTACACTTACACGCTTTGCCGCACGTGTTAATATGTAGATACCGCCATGTTTCTTTGTTTGTTTTAGAAACTTGTGCAAAGCTGTCTGCTCATAACTGTCCCTTATATTGAACTAATAGATTAGAGGGAAGTCACCTTTTCAATAGCAGCCATCGCTAACTCTTATGCTATTCTTTTTAAACGACTAGGGGAGTTTGGCCGTCAATCTTATAGTGCACCTATGGTCCCAAAATATAGGGCACGTTTTTGCGGCAATATGTTATGAACCGTGAATTCTCGGATTCATAATCCGAGCAAGCTAACCACTATGACACATCTTGCCCTCAATCGGCTTAAAACTATGTTTATCCTGTTTTTGTTCTAGTTACACATTGTCAATGGTCACTCCTCTTTTGTATTTCTGAATCTTCCCACGGAAGGTGTCGCTGAAGAATTCCTTTTGAAATATACTAATGAGTTCCCTAACCTTTAGACTGTGTAAAAATTTATAAATACCTGAAGACTTTGTCCTCCCTAATTTTCTTAATGGGAATGACCATGAAGCGTGAATGCATATGCACACTGTAATGACCAACAGTTTTGGATACAACAGACAGGACAAGACTGATTCAGACCAGAGCAGCAACTGTTCACTGTATCGATATACATCTGTAAACTGTACCAACTGAAACATTAGTGACTGTTTGCAAGTTTTGCTCCTATGAATCACTAAAATGTCTTGTTTCATTTTCAAAGATTATTTTCCAGTCTCTATCCTTGTTTTAGACAAGCCAAAATTCAGATTACCTCTGCAATACTTTTCCTGTCTAACCTCATGTTAGAGCTCTTACTCTTCTTGTCTGTCGGAAATCAGTGTACATGAGAACACCACAAAAGTAAAAACTGAGGTCATATTGACATAATTTAAAGCTGTCGAAAAAACAGCTATATAACAAAACAGTGAATATGTGACGTAAAACAAACATTCGTGTTTTTAATAATGACATAAAAAAAATAAGTAATTAAAGAAAAGTAAGATATACTGATAAATCAAATATTTTAAAATATTGACAGTTTGGTGTGAGACTACTAAATCCCCCGGGTTCGAATCCTCGTCATACAACACATTCTCGCCCTTTCAGCCGTGGGGGGCGTTATATGTGACGGTCAATCCCACTATTCCTTGGTAAAAGAGTAGCCCAAGAGTTGGCGGTGGGTGGTGATGACTAGCTGCCTTCTCTCTAGTCTTACACTGCTAAATTAGGGACGGTTAGTGCAAATAGCCCCCATGTAGCTTTGCGCGAAATTCAAAACAACCAATACAGTCAATGGAAAAGAAACGCTAATCACAAGACTATAATATCGTACAGAAACGTTAGTTACAAGTCTCCGGGTAATACAATGATTGGAAACGAAACTGGTCAGAAGACTATAGTACCATACATAAGTAGAAGTTCCCTGGTTAGTTAGTGATAAGTTTGAACTTACAATCCTAAATTCCGGGTTGGATTCTCCGCGATGGACAGTGTGCAAATACTCGTTTTGTGTATTTGCGTTGAAGAAATACCAACAAATCACCTGGTAATATAAGGAGAAGAAAAACGGGAATATAATATCATACATAAACAATGTATTTATTATAAAATTACGAAGTATAGAAACACGGAATTAATTAGAATAATACAACAGCGTACAGAAATGTTATTAATCATAATAATAATATAACCACGATATTAATTACAATAATGTGGCAGCGTACAGAAACATTATTAATCATAATAATAATATAACCACGATATTAATTACAATAATGTGGCAGCGTACAGAAACATTATTAATCATAATAATAATATAACCACGATATTAATTACAATAATGTGACAGCGTACAGAAACATTATTAATCATAATAATAATATAACCACGATATTAATTACAATAATGTGACAGCGTACAGAAACATTATTAATCATAATAATTCAGCGCATATAACCACGATATTAGTTACAATAATACAACCTAAAGAGACACTGTATCACAATATAACGTCAGCGTACGGAAATTTTATTAAGCACAATAACATAGCGTATAGAAACACGATATTAAAACATTCGCGGGCGAATGCAACATGTCTCCGACACGCAATCCCAACATGAGCAATTTTAACACCAGAAAAATCAAAAACTGTCCATATCACTTCTTGGGACACGCAAGAAGGTATCTTTGTACCAAATCCCATGGGAGTTGGTTGACGTACACACTGTTCTGGATTAACATGTAGGGCCCCGCAAGCCACCCAAATAAATAAATATATGGTTCGTAAGACTAGCAGAATAGAAGCAAGAGTGAGTTGTTATTATAATTATTCCCAAATATTATCTGGGCCTGGTGCCCCACTAAACCTTGATCCGGCCCTGCATACACATAAATAGTTCAGGAAAACCCCAAATTTTACTTTCCTCGCTGAAAAACTGAACAAAGACAAAAACTGTCTATACACCTAGTTGGAATGTGCAAAAGTTATCTTTGTAACAAATTACATGTAAATTGGTCGAAACAGTGCTAAGTAGTTGACCAAAACCCCTAAAATTATGGGTTTTTTAACCTTTTGACCCTCTAAAATGGGCATATTCCACATTTTTGTATGCATATGTATGGTACCTGTAAAAAAGTATCTTTATACCAAATCTTATGTAAATTGGCCGAAAAACGGCGGAGTAATTATTACAAAAACCTAAAATTATGCTTTTTGTAGCATATTGACCCCCTGCAGTTACTAAAAATGGAAAAGTCCACAACTTTTGTTTGACAATGTGTGGTACCTGTAGGAAAGTACCTTTGTACCTAATCCCATGGTAATTGGTCAAAATATGGCCGAGTAATTGACCCAAAACCCCACAATTATGCTATTTTGTGAGCTCTCTTCTCCCCCCCCCCCCCCAAGAAAAAAATACTCAAAATGGGCAATCTAAGTTTTTAAGCATTTTGTTGTTTGTTTTTTTCTAGAGCAAAGCCACATTGGGCTATCTGCCGTGTCTATCG
>NW_013665686.1:802505-803849 GCF_000517525.1 Limulus polyphemus
TTGGTGGTAATGACTAGCTGCCTTCCCTCTAGTCTTTCACTGCTAAATCAGGGACGACTAGCGCAGATAGCCCTCGTGTAGCTTTGCGCGAAATTCATAACAAACAAACTAACTAACTAATTTGCCTGAAATATGCATCGATTAAAAATATATTATGCTTTACTTAGCTATCACTAGACAGCGGTGATTTAAATCAACCAAGCGGTTGTTTCAAGATATTGGGTAGATTTGTTTGTTTTATGTTTATTTGAGCACAAATCTACATAATAAACTATCTGCACTCTTTACACTGCAGGGAACCGAACCCTATATTTTAACATTCTAAGTTCATATACCTTCCGCTGACCCACTGACCCATAACGGGTAAACATCAGCGAAATAATCTGGTTTAACCAATAATTCTATAACTTTTATTCACTTTTAAACACAATAAAGGTATTTTGTAATTTATTGTATAAGATTTTTGAAAAACAAACATAACTATCAAAATAGGTAGCAAATGAATGTTTTCCAGTCGAGTATTTTGACTCAAATATGTATTTGATAAAAATTGTGATCCTAGTTGCAATTAAATTGCTTAGAATGTTCTGTTCATTTTAAAAATGAATAGCCTTTAACTGCAATTGAAAATGAAAGTATATTTCATCTATTTTCGAGCGTTTCAGTTTTGCACTTTCATCAAAGGTACACACGTTGGCGAGAACCGACTAAAACTTGAGATATATGACTAAGTTTTTAGTAGTTATGTGATTCTGTAAGATCCAAAGTCCAAAAAGAAACCTGTATAACCACAAACTTTCACACCTGGAACATTGTTTAAGATCTATAACTTTAATAATACCACAGTCCGGAAATCTAACTGCTAGACCACGAATGGCCTAGATCAGCGTTTCCCAAACTATGGGTCGCGTCCCACTGGTGGGTCGCAAGCGGAATGTTAGTAGGTCGTAAAAAGTTATACTAGAATTACGCATTAGCTTCGATTAAACGCTGTCTGTCGAGATAGTTCAAGACTCGGGCTTTCATTGTCAGGCTGTTGTTGTATCAAGCAGTATGTGGTTTTGACGAGCTTAATGAATCAGGGTTCATCATGCTCTCAATTTAATCATTTGTCATCGTAAAAAGGAAATCAATTTCCACCTGTTCATACAGTACTTTAGCTATAGTACCGGTTTTATCAGTTGATTGCAGAATTTTAACTTTTGATTATAGATATCTATAGTTTTTCTATATTTCTAGATATCCTTTGATTATATGTAGATATAATGTTTTGAGGCTCACGTATTTGGCAGATATTTTTTCAAAACTAAACGAACTGAATTTGTACTTGCAAAGAGCAGAAGG
>NW_013665686.1:804657-813346 GCF_000517525.1 Limulus polyphemus
CCTAGATCTCTATGGAACTGGAACAGTAAAGAACATGAAGTTTGTTCAAAACTGGTATCTAGCCGTCAGTTATGATCGTTACTAAGTATAATCGTTTTCTATTTTTCACAGTTTAGATACATGTGCATTAACACTGCGATAGCTAAAGGAATTATCAATATTATATATATATATTATCATTCTTCGTCAGCTTCTTAAAGTTAGAACTGTAATAAACATAAAAGATGGCAGTTACTCTGCGCGAGATATATGAATTGTGTAAGATCGTGTGTTCTGTGTCTGATAAACATTACGTCTAATTCGGGATCAGATTATAACAAATGTATTGGTTTTCGTTTTAGAGAAGGGATAACATTAAAACTTTTTCGGTCTCCAATTTACTTTACTTTAAGCCATTTAAGGTTATTACAGTTTGATTGTTTTGTTTTTTGTTGTTGTTGTTGTTGTTTTGGGGGGCGTGGCATAGTGGTTAGCACATTGGAAATGTGAATCTGAAGATTTGTGGGACTTCGCTGTAAAAACGCGTTCAGCAATTTGGGATGGGTTATAGGAGTAACTGTTACTCGATCTGACAATAGTAGCCCAGGAGTTGGTGCTTTATGGTGTTAACTAACTGCCTTCCTTATAATCTATCAATTCAAAATTAGGAATATCCCTTTGTGTAGCTTTTCGCAAAAACTCCGAAACAGTTTTATGTGTTTGCCCCTACTGATTATTGCACTGTTTGAATTAAGATATTGATATACTTATGTTAAAGGCTTGCCTGTAGTTTATAAATCTCCACTTTAAAAGCTAATTTTTATCATAAAACATTTGCTGTGCTTTCGATATATATTGTTTTATTTTATTGAGAGGATTAATGTTGATTTTTTATTGAAAATATTGATATAAATCCCTCTCTCAGTCGCTGACTGTTAGTGCTTTCTTTCGGAAGAGGAGTTATTATAAATCCCATGGTTGTGCCTCTGCAAATCATCATTCTGTATCCAAAGAAGGGATTATTGAGGATCCTAAGGTTTACTTGTGCTGACTATTACCTAACCTTTGAAAGAGGTCACACCGAGTTATTATTTTGATCCTAGCATTTGCCTCTAGTGACCATTACTTTCGAAACCAGTTACTATAAATTACTGCATACGATTTATCTCTTATGATCATTACTTAGCTTTTATGTTTTTGGTGTATTTCCAGTTACCACTATTTTATTCCAAAGGGAAATTTATTACAATTTCTACGCTCATTTTCTGAAGATCGTTCCTCGCTTAAGGGATAAGTTATGATTCTTTATTAATAAATTCTGGAAACGTCAATCTGACGATTAGCTCATAGCTTCATCCTATAATTATCCTCAAATCGCAGGATTTGAAGTGGAGTCAGTAGTTTCACAATGTGTGTTTGTCACGGACATACCATGCTCGACTTTATCAAAGGTTAAAATGATTAAACAAAGAAAATCTTATTCAACGACCCCCATTATCCAGTACCAGTACTTGACGCTTAACTATGTAACGGACATTAACCTCCCTAAAACGCTTAAAATTGCTAGAGTTCGTTTAAACAACTATTCCATAATGCCTCAAATAAACAATGCCTTTCTCAGCCTTGCTCCCGTAACTGAAAAGTGCTGTCCAACCATATCACTAGTGCTGGTGATAACTTTTGATATTTTGAAAGAGGGAAAGATACGAAAACACATAATTAACTTTTTACGGCGTTCAGTAATTTTCTATTACATAGAATCTCGTTTCAAATTTGGTAATCCCTCTTTTGGGGGACGAGACAACATGTTGTTATGCTTATGTAAAATGCAAATAGTATTAACTGTAATATTTTAAGTTGTTTAACAGACAAGAACGCCTTTCGTTAAAAGATACGAAAATAAATCAGCAATATGTTGAAAACCAAGCTAAATATCCTTTACTGAAAATATGGATATCAAATATTCAAATGAATATAAATCACAGAAAGTACGTAGAAGTGTCATCTGGCAGAATCCATGATTCTTTTTGTAGATATTATATATTAGCGAGTTAACTACATTTCAGGTACAGTAAGTCACGAGAAAACAGTGGATAAAACTCTTCAGGAGTAATGGTGTATAAGTCTCTTTCATACTCCAAGACGAGAACACCATTACACTCAGTTGGTAACTTTAAGACATTGTAATCAATTACTTTAACATCTTATCAGTTAAACTTTTATAATAGTAATATATCAATTTTGATTTTAAAACTTGAAAAGTTGAAACCGTAAAGACAAGTTGTACATATTTATGGCTGGGCTTATTCTTTTGTCTTTTTTTTTTTTCGTAATTGCACATTAATTCATAAAACTTAAACCATTTTCTTCCACAAATACCAAGAAAACAAATAAGGTGTTTTCCTCTTACGTAACCGAAAGATAGATCTGAAGAAACATATATCTGACAGATATGACTTCTTTAAAAAAAATCAGCAGCACGGAAAAGATAAATCGCAATAAACATTCAAAACGCATATAGTTTTTAATAAACAAACAAAGCATAGAATTTTCTCAACTTTATTTATCGGGAGTGTGCATTAAAAGATGGCGTTTCCAGATGATCTTAACGTGAGAAAACAGTTTCTTTGTAGTGCGTATTTAGTGAGAAATTTCTCTTTCTTTCCTTTCCTGAACGATATTTTCGAAACATCCAAAAATTTGACGCCATATTTAAATTTCAACTTTTTAATGTAACATTACTTCTACAAGTTTGCTTGAAGGTTAAGTTCAAAAAGATAGATACTGTGACTATAAAGTTACGAAACAAAAATGAGTGTGAAAAAAAAAGGTTAACATGAAACTGTAAGTATAAATCAAAAAGTACATGCGCACGGTGACTACGTAAATAGAATGTGTTATATGTCACTTTTACGTCTCGTCTACATGTAGTGTGAACTTAAAAAAACTGTAAAACCCTTTTGAAAATAGGTATAATTAAACATAATGACATTTTCTTGCTTCTTTACATTATAAAATAGGTGAAGTGGAGTATAATGACATTTTTCTGCTTAGATTTTTAATGTGCTCCACTAATAAGTTCTTCAGCAAGTTTTTCTTTGTTTTCAACATTATATTAAGAATGTGACCATATTAATATGTCTATATTTGATGTATTTGTTAATAGAAATAATAATAATAATACAACTGTGTTTTAAACATAAACTAGCATTATTATTACTAACAGAAAATATATTTTGCGGATATTTTAATGCAATTAAAATATGAATATAACATTATTTTAATAGTGAAAAATGTAAAACATTATCAAATAAGTATGAAACATAAAAAACAAACTAAGTCCTCAGACAAAAGTATTCGAGTGAAACATTCCAGTGACGATATTTGGTCAATCGGTTGCTTGACATTATTCAAACAATGTGGCATCTAGAAACACGAAACTATGTACATAGAGTGCAGCATCGGTTTCTACGTGGCAAGAAAAGGTGCACCCAAAGAAATAAACACGTGAACACCTGTGATTACTCAGCAACTGTTAAATGACATTAATCCCAAATTATAGTTAAGAAAAATAAAGAAACAACTCTGACTAAGTTGTAACATTTAATACGAAAATTTGCACCTTTAACGAAACTAGCAACCATTATGAAATTCTTAGTTAATGAACATTCGAAGCTCCACTTTTCATAGGGGGTGTGAAGGTCACTTATGCTTCTGATGGTTGACTTTCCAGCCAGGTCCAATGGTGGAACATTCCAATCTAACCATATTGTTATCTCCCTTACTATCTGAAATGAGAGCTACAAGAAAGAAAAAAACATAAGTATCATCTTACACAGCCTAGCAATACAGACTCAAAAACGAACTTTTATTGAATCCCAAAGAAAAAAACAAAACTTACAATATCTAACAGAAATGCTAACGCACAGTCCAAAAATATATACTCAAATCAATATTAAACAATATAAGATCACTTTCGGATATCCTCGCAAAGCTACACAGGGACTATATACAGCACCTACCGCCATCTTTTCGGCTATGCTAATCCAACAGTGGGATCTGACCGTCACTCTTATAACACACCTACATCCCCAAAGTGCGAAGCGCGATTTTGCTTATTCCTTTGTCTCGTGCTCCAGGTCCAAATCATTGTTCCATGTTGACTTCACTTGTCAAAAGCCATACACGCGAAACTCTTGCGTACTGGAACACTCATGATTCTATATTTTTCGAGAAGACTCTTTTGATATTCCATGTGAAACGGTTTTCCCGCAGATCAGTCAGTTAGATCCGCTAACTTAGAATACCGGACTATAGAGTGTAGTGATCTTTTCGATATAAAACCGAGATTGTCTAGAAAAAGAGACCCGACACTAATAATGTGGCAAGTACACAAATGTTTATTTACAAAAACACAATCACAATACAATGCAAGAATAACCCTAAATAAGAACAAATGCTTATTGGTGTATGTCGAACCGATAAGATGAAGACCTTACTTAAAAAGCTTTAATCAGTTCGGTGTGTTCACCCTATAAGTTAAACTAAATCCTACCCATAAAAACAAAAGTGAAACCCCTAAGTTCAACAAAAACCAAAGAAAAATCAGAATTAAGTATGGATTTCAGACGAAAAAGATAAACCACAATCTTATACAACAACTAATATTATCCAAGATTAAAACAATGCAAGTCACTCTAACATAAACCCTCAAGATAAAATTAAATTCAAGAGATTCTGTAAACAAAAATTACAGTTAATAAAGTTATACAAACTACACGAATTGGTTAGTTTAACAAAGAAGAAGTTTAGAAGAAAGTTTGTTAAACTTAAAACTTATATTTATATATAAATCCGAAACTTCTTTTATAGAGGCGAACATGGCTTTTATACAAAAACAAGATACACAAACAAAGCCAAGTTTAAAATAAGATTTAGATCCATTATTGCGGAAAAACACCAAATTTATATGGATACAAGTTTCGACACTTTTACTTGTCCTCTTCAGTTCAGTGTTTGTTTGTGAAACAAACACATATGCTGTGAAGTTTCAAGTCCCTTAATGGCATATGTCATCAGCTTCAAGTGACCTTTAGATGTGTTGAAGTTTGTCAATCTTTGAATTAACGAACTTTTCATAATATTTCTAGTTTTATGTATTACAAGCAAAAGTATCGTCTCCAGTAACGGGAAAGGTTAAGTTAATCTAGCAAAAGTACCGCCCCCAGTAACGGGAAAAGTTTATATCAATCTATCAATTTAAATTATTTCATGGACTTTAAAATGGTTGATTGTGTTGCACTCTTGGTTTCACTTAGAGCCGAAGCTCTGAGATACTTATACCGTCCACCGTGAAAAATAATTGTTGAACATTTCAGTCATGCTAAGAGCCGCTCAACAATAACATAAGGGAAATCTACATTTTTATTCTTTAAGTTACGTCACATTTTGAAATATGAACAATGATGTGATTAATTCCTAACAATTTACTTTAGAATATCCTGCTTACGAAATAAAATGTGGCATAAACATTAATCATGCCTGTTTTCCCGTCATTTCAAAAGTGAATGTTGAGCTTTACCTGCGTGCGCAGCTTTTTAAGTGGGAGACAGACGAACGTTCGATCAGGTACCACAGTTCGCAATATATGTAAAATTTTGGCTGATTTACAGTTGATTTTACTATCAAGATTCCTTATGTGTTGAAAAAATATCAGTATTTGTTTGTTGTAACACCTTGTATCCAAATTGCTACCCGTTTCACCAACATAAACTTTTTCGTAGGATTGGCAGCAGACTATATAGCCAACCTGCTCTTTATCTTGGGGTAAGTTATTTCTCTAAAGCCACAATATTATCACTGTTGTTTATGCCAAGTATTCTACTTTTATTTTCACATGTAAATGATGCTGTTTGCTGGTTATTGTTCCTAAAAAATGTCTTCTTTGCCTTTTTGATGGACATTTTGCATAAAGCCAATAGGACAATGTAATCGTTCGAAAATTCTGATAATATTTTTGATTTTTATCATCAAGGGTCGTGTGAGGATAAATTATATAATCTCTAAAAATTTTGAAGCTATAATTGACGTTTTAACCGTTTTATGATGACACGAGAAAAAAATTAACATAGCTTAAAGGGAGTTGTTGGTTTTATATAGATAAAAAGAACTAGTCCTGTTTCTGCTCTAGTTATGAAAATATCTAAAAATTGTAGTGAATTATTGGTTTTCCATTTCACTTTAAACTTAACAGTACTGTGAAGCTTGTTAATCTTCTGGGAAAAGGCATATAAATTATTTTTGTTGTTTGGCTAAACATAAAATATATATCATCAACGTATCGGAACCAAAGGATTTCCTTTGTATTCTTCCTATAGTAGCTCTGAATTCAGATTTTTTTTTTAAATGATGTTGTTTATTTACCTACTATTATAAAACCAAGTTTGCAAACAAAACGCACACATTCAAGATCTGTGCCCACTTAGAGTTAAGCTCTAGAGCGGAACTACCTCTGATCCTTATCTGATTCGACAACAACAACAAAATAAACTTCCTTTATATTACGCCACCAATCCCACATCTTGCATGCTTTCATAACAAAGAATGTTAGTGTTACTTGAGCAAATCTTGGCGTTCAAACTATGAATGAAAAAACGCAATAATTTTGAAGAAAATTATATCATAATTAAGGGGTTAGCAGACATATAGCACCATCCTATACTACACCCTCTGACATAATAAAGGCCTGACATAATAAGGTGGTTCTGGTGCTCTACTCGTAATTTGTTTGTCACGAGTTTGAATTCCTGTTACTGAACATGCTTGCCCTTTTCAGCCATGGTGGCGTTATAATGTGACAGTTAAGCCCACTATTCGTTAGTAAAAGAAAAGCCCAAGAGTAAGCAATGGGTGGTGTTGACTAGCTGCCTTCACTTTAGTCTGTCACTGCTAAATTAGAGACTGCTAGGGCAGATATCCTTCGATTAGCTTTGCACGAAATTCAAAAAACAAATAAACAAACTGGCGTGATAAATGGTCGAAATATTTATTTCTTTGGCTAAGAGTCAATACGTTTCATAATATGAATACTTGTTTTTGGAAAATAGTATAATCATGTGGTTGATATTATTAGTCCTGAGGTAACCACGGTGCTGTAAAAATATTTAGAAACCATTTCAATCGTTGTTGTTGTTTTTGGTCTTGGAAAAATGAATCTATTGGTTTGTAAGATCCGTGTTCTATAATAAAATAGTAGCACAAAGACTAGGATAACATTTTGTTCCGAATGTGTAGTTTATTTTTTACATTCATTGGCTTGTTTAGTTATCATAAAGCTATCTGTACTGTATCCACCACATGGATTTAACCCCGAAGTTCATCTTAGAATAGGCTATCTGTGTTCTGCCTGCCACGGGTATCGAAACACGGTTTATAGCGATATAAGTCTGCAAACATGCTGCTGTGTCACTGGGGGGGGGGGGCTCTTACAAGTTCTTAAGCTGTTTTGTGCACTGCAGGAGTCGAGCCTATAATTTTAGCATTATCATTGAGCCACTGGGGAACTGTTTTAACTTAACAAGTTTTACGTTGAACCACTTAAAGCATAACTTACAATGTGATAAGATAGGTTGCTCGCCCCCTCTAACAATCAACGCAAAATATTTTTTATTAGTTATCACTTTTGAAAGTTCCTTCATTTGTCTGATTGTTTGTTTATTTTAGAGCAGAGAAAGACACAGTGTGCTATCTGCTGTGGTTCTACTGAATTGAATCGAATCTCTGATTTTAGCGTTGGAAATCCGTAGACTTACCGCTGTCCCACCGAGGGACCCTTCATTTATCAGTTGGCACTAATTGTTTACATATTTTTGTATTATTCCCCTACCCCACCCCCGAAAACAAAATTAGCTAGAACTGATTTCCTACATAGGGTACTCTCTATTAAAATGTATAACTTGATTTTGAATGAATGATTTGTTTTGTTCCATTGACAACAGCATTTATATTACTAAAGGTGAAGTTAGTTATAACCTACCAGTGTGGTTTGTGATCTTCGATTTGATTTTATCTTTGAATGTACAAGATATTATTAGAGTGAATAACGCATAATTCGATTATTAAAGTAATTAGAATAAAATACCCAGCTCCACTTCAGAGTTCAAAGGCCCCTTTCCAATTCACAAAGCCACTAATGTACTGATCATGCTCCTCCATTATCCTCACTTAGTTCTGCAGCTACCCCAAGGGTGGTCCGTACAAGAAAAAAAAATCCATCACGACATAGACCCATGATACCTGAGCACGTGTGCCAAGTTTGGTCCTGCTAGCTTGTGAAGGAAGGTATGAACACAATTTCAAACATGGTACTCCAAGGATCCAAAAGGAGGCAAGAACACAAACTCCCATGCCAAATTTGGGCGGGCTTAGCAACCCTGAAAACTTTATCATAAGCTCCCATCATACCTGAGTGACTTTCCTGGGAGCTTTAGCCCCCTCTTCTATCTTTTACCCCAAATAAATAAGGGTTCTGTGAGAGGAGTTAGTTTGACATATATATATATATATATGTATACCCAGCTAAAATATGAATATATGATTTAAAGAACTTTAAGCCTGGTTAGGACGCTCGACTCGCAGTCTGCGAGTCGCAGGTACGAATCTCCGTTCCATCAAACATGCTTGCCTTTTCAGCAGTGGGGGACGTTATAAT
>NW_013665686.1:814346-819697 GCF_000517525.1 Limulus polyphemus
CCATCAAACATGCTTGCCTTTTCAGCCAGTGGGGACGTTATAATGTGATGTTAAATCCCACTATTCGTTGGTAAAAGAGTAGCCCAAGAGTTGGCGATGGGCGATGATGACTAGCTGCCTTACCTCTAATCTTTCACTGCTAAATTAGGGACGGCTGGCGCAGATAGCCCTCGTGTAGCTTTGCGAGAAATTCAAACAAACCAATTAAATAACTTTATATTTTAAATCACTTATAGGATTACAACTTACAATATATTTATGCAACTTATTAAATATCGTGTTCACTTTATCATGACAATCCCCACAAATAAATAGCTCAACAAATGTAAGCAAAACTTTGAATGGTGCAAGGTTCGAGTCGCAATATATCAATAAAAACGCTCTTCACTTTAAAATATGTGGGTGTTATATTTGTGACAGCCAATCCCACTATCCGGTTAAAAGTAGTCGCATAAATACGGGTGCTCGAACTGGTTGTCCTCCGTTTGGTCAGTAACTCAAAATTAGAAACAAATGAACCTGAATATATAAGTCTCTAATTTGCCCACTTAACCATGTGTACACATCTGTCGTTCATATTGAAAATTCCAACTCCATCTCCCCGCCACAAGGATTTTGATCCAAGTACTGTGAATGCTTAACTGTCAGTTTTATGATGAGTCCACAGCTGAAAGTACGGAGAGTATGCTCACCGGCATCACATCTCAAACTCTTGAACGTTCTTGAACTTTCAAAGCCGATACGTTAGCCCTAGGCCATGCCTAGCCCAAATGAGGAATGACTATGCCTGAATCTTAGGAGTTTCTGACCAGACAGTTTAAGCCTTTGAGTTACATAAGGTGCTGTTAGTTGAAATTACCAATTCGAGTGGTTCATGCAGCTTACTTTGAGTTTCAAGTCTCACCTTTTCAAACTTATTACACATAATTAAACAATGAGTCAGTTGCGAATTAGGATATTATACTGAAATATACGATCTTAGGTTAGCAATTAAAAGAAGACAATGAGCCTATCTGACTGGAAAAATCAAAATAATTTACCATCCTTTTTCAATGGCATAAAAATTCGGACATGCTTTGATGATGAGACTCTACTGTATTGCTTTCAGTTACATTTGCAAAGTTGTATCAAATGTACTCGCTGTATCAAAGTACTGGCCCCCCAGTGGCACAGCGGTAAGTCTTCGGATTTACAGTGCTAAAATCAGGGTTTCGATACTCGTGGTGGGCAGAGCACAGATAGCCATTGTGTAGCTTTGTGCTTAATTACAAACAAACAATCAAAGTACTGGCTTTTAGTTTCAAATGTACAAACTGTATCAAAATTTGACAAAATGTCCAATGTAAATCATACCCCTCACAGGATCAACTATCCAAAGGGCCGTTTGGACTAGCTATATAGCAGTTAATCAAACAACAAACACTTTCGCCATCTACCAATAATTTTAACTTTTTACTAATTTACTGCTTCATATTAGTTCCCTAGTTTCTCGCAATTATGGTTATTTTGGAAGTTAAAAGGGTTAATTGTCTGTTTGTTTTTAATTAAGCACAAAGCTACACAATGGGCTATCTGTGCTCTGCCCACCACGGGTATCGAAACCCGGATTCTAGCGTTGTAAGTTCGCAGACATGCCGCTGTGCCACTGGGGGGGGGGGGGCTAAAAGGGTTAAACAAATACTGAATCTATTTTATTTTCAAAAACGCTTGGTTTATTCCAAGTACTATTACTCATGTGCAGAACGGGCAGCAGCCGTACCACAGTAACAGTTGGGCTTTTCAAACATTTTAACTTTAATTTCAAAAATTGTTTCTAGGGAAATAAGTAGACTTATAGTAGTTCACCTTGTTAAATCTTTAAAAAGTAATCAACAAAACAGATTCATGCACTTTCTCGTTTAATTCATTAATCACAAAAGTATTCGAATCGTTTTCCTTTTTAATTTTCTTCACAAACCAATTTATTGAAACTGCACCAGAAGTATGTAAATGTATGGAAGGAAATACTGTCAATACGTTTTTCCAGGATAGTAATAAATTCAGGGGAGGATTAAGAAATGTTGTATCACTGGACAAAGACAACCTGGAGGCTCCCCATGATAAATCACACTATGTTATGGTATGTTTCTAAAATTTATATTTGAAAAATATCCTTTAGAGTCTTGCAAGGTATTTTTTCCTTATAAATATTCAAATGGAAAAAAAATGATTTTGTGACTACCGTGTAGCTAAGTTAGTTTTCTTAACTTTCCTTAAATATCTGGGCCTGGCATGGCCAGCTGGTTAGGGTGCTTGACTTGCAATCTGAGGGTCGCGGGTTCGAATCCCTCTCCCACCAAACATGCTCACCCATTCAGCCGTGGGGCGTTATAATGTGACAGTCAATCCCACTACTTGTTGGTAAAAGAGTAGCCCAAGAGTTGGCGGTGGGTGATGATGACTAACTGCCATCCCTCTAGTCTGTCACTGCTAAATTATGGATGGCTAGCGCAAATTGACCAACCTTGTATAGAATTAGTGTAGAGGAAACATGAAATAAAATATAGTTTTACTGAAAGAAAACGTTTGAAATGTACTTAGGAGGTTTTATAGATTACGCACAAATCCTTAGTAAAAATACTACATAGAAAAACTTAGTTTTTGTGTACAAACGCCTCGTAATGTTTAGTAAAAGTGTACCAAATTCGGCGAATATACACATACTGTATTAAAAGTTATAGTATTAAAACTATATACAAGTAAAAATGGTCACGTGGTCTGTCCTTGGGACCGAGCTCGTATTTAGATAGTTCGTAACCCGTACAATACTAAATGTACAGTGCATGTACCATATATACATAGTCTCGTCTAGTTGACCTGGCTTGGGGGCGAATTCCAAACGTCATGAATAGTATACCACCAAGTGTATGCGATATGCGCATGACAAAGTGTTTTGTTAATTATAAACAGTAACTTTATTACTAATTACTGGAGTTTAATATCTTATTGTTTTATTTGGGCATTATGATTGTGGACTTCACAATTTAGGGAGGGAGCAGTGTTGTGAACTACCTTTTAGTATTTTAATTTAGATGTTTTGTATTATTTGCTAGAGGGGGATTAGGCATGATGTAGTGATAATGTGTGACATCTAGATATTTCTCGAGTGTCTAGACTTGGTGATGTAAACGTGACGTCTCGAATTTTCTAGAGATCTGGGGGAAAATACTGTAATAATATAAAGACAAAATTAAGTTGTTGATTAATGAGTCAGTTAGTGATTCTGTTACAATGTTGTTGACCAGTTATTGAGTTAATGGAATGTGTTAGTCAGCCAGTTTTGAGTTTGTGATGTAAATACCAGATGAAATTTAAAAAGTACGTGGCTTGTAGTACTTTTGGTAGAAAAACTAAAACGTTTTACTTCTCGTTAAGTGGACTTGATTTTGCATTTATTTACATAATGATTAAAAAGAACCCGCCTAACTACAGATATTATAAAACAATATAAACGAGAAATATAAACTTTATCATTCAGCAGAAGCATATAAAATCACTAGAAACGTCAAGCATAATTGTATGTTTACGAGAATGACTTGCATTAAATTGTGCACAACTATAAGGCAGTATAATAGCGTTATTTTGCTTGCCTTTAATTAAATATTTCTAAAAAGAAACTTAATTTCAACTATTCCCATTTGATGTTTTCAATGTGAGCAGTGCCTTATAATATATGGGCCAAATGAAAAGGTCAGAAATCCCCAAGATTCAATATATTTATCACTGATTTGAAAATGATAACCAAAAGGGTAACAGCTTTGCAGCTCCTACTCTCATCCGAGTATCGAGATTAACTGTCTCAGTTCTAACGTCTTAGTTAAAAGTACGAATCGTGTTCAGTGGTATATGGTACATTGTATCTTCTGATTTCCATCCCGGCACACTTATCACTAGACCACGCCCAGTCTAATTTTTCTCATAGTTTAAATTCTTACAAAAAATGTAATGCTTTATCTTCATCACATCGTTATCGCTAAAGCAATTAACCTATCTAAGTTTGAAATAACTAATGAAAAGTAAATCTACATTGTTTGTAATAAAGCACAAAGCTGCACCATGGGCTATCTGTGCTCTGCCCACCACGGGTATCAAAACCCGGTTTCTAACGTTGTATATCCGCAGACATACCGCTGTGGCACTTTGGAACATCTACATAGTTGATTTAATCGGAAAGTTTGTTTGTTGAGTTGATGATCTGATACTGAGAATTTACATGTGTTTTTCACGATAGACATTATTTGGATTAAAACTAAGTTTATTTACTTGTTTAGAAAAATGGGGAGAAATACATCACCTTATCTTTTATTCATTTTTTAAAACCTGAAGATGTACAAGAATGTTATATGAAATTCAGAAAAATTCAATATGAAGACATTATATGTGTATGTGTATTACAAGAATTAGGAAAATCGGAAACTTACTTCTTTGTGGCGCCATCCAGTGGTCAAAAACCAATGTTTTAATGGTCTAAATTGTAACGGGTTGTGCCTAAATAGAGAAAAGAAAACGTTTGGTTTTTTGCTACTGAATGGCTTCAAAAACCAAACTTTTTTTTTGTAAATTTAGTTTTATCAAGGTCTCGCACATTAGGCACAACTCGTTACAATTTAGACCAATAATAAACAGTATTAACAACAGTTTTTAGAGTTTCCTGAACTAAAAATGAATTACTTCATATAAATAAAAGTTTACCTATTTTCAAAACAAAAAATTTGAGTTTGAGACTTTAAACGATTCCCTAGCAAAGCATTTTCATTAATTTAAAAGATTTCTCTGAAAAGCTTATCCTTTAAATATAAAACAGATGTTTAATTTTTTTAACAACTCAGAATATTTCTTGTAACAAATATCTATTTATTGCAATAATCAACTAATTTCATTTTCTTTACTTGTCCAGTTCCTAGGTAGTTTTAGTAACATAATAAATGCTTGGAATCTTATTCTTTTACATCAATTTTCATTTAGTAATATTCTTACAATAAGTATAATATATTTTTATTATCTGTCCAAATTACCTCCTTTTTCTCATTTCTAAGCAAATTCTGAAGATTGCAAAAATATAAATGAAGAATCAAAGCACTTGTCTATTTACTCTTACAGGCCTAAAAATCAATAGCTTAGGTGTCTCTGGTTCTTTAATGTTTATTTGACGTTCTCTTATTTATTGTTGTTTGTTTTGATAATATTCTACTGATAAGCAAAATTAAGTTGTTTAATATTCTTAGCAATCTGATACTGTCAGAAAATAAGGGTTAGAATATGTGACAGATTTATTATTATATATTTATTTTAATATCGATGTTTGTTTGTTT
>NW_013665686.1:820208-837999 GCF_000517525.1 Limulus polyphemus
TTGGGCTACTCTTTTACCAACGAATAGTGGGACTGACCGTCACATTATAACGCCCCCATGGCTGAAAGGGCGAGCATGTTTGGTGTGAAGGGAATTCGAACCCGCGACCCTCAGATTGCGAGTCGAGTGCCTTAACCACCTGGCCATGCCAGGCCATCGATGTTTGCTTGAATTAAATTTATATTTACAAGTGTGCATAACTTATACAGTTAAATATGTATTGCAAATCTCCCACCTATTCTCTTACGTAATCTGAATTTTCTAGAAACTCTCCACACACACCTATAAATATAACCAACGCGACATGCCAAAAAAGTAGTATCTATTATTAATTTGCTATAGTCAGTGTGCTATAAACTTTTGAAGCTATAACTGTGATTGTTATAATGCTTATTAATCAGAAAACTTCAGATATTTGATCAGGAGCATTTACAAAGTTCAAACGTTACAAATAATTTAACTTCAGTGGATTCTCATCGGACATTAGTATTTTTACGAAAACATTATATAACTTCATCATGGAAAATTTGGCGTGTGTGGCTGGTGAATAATGAAGGACAAAGCTAGCTAGCTCCCCGTTAAGTGAATCGTACCTACATCAAATCATAATTAACTTGGTCATCGTCAACCCTCGATAAGATATAAAGGAAGTTCCAGACTAAAAAGAAGACTTTATATTGCTTGTAAGTTTGTGAAACTTTTGTATACAAATCCTTGTTTGTAATAACTATTTCTAATAACTGTTATTGTAAATTGTATTATTGTTTGTATATTAAAAAATATTTGTATAAAAGAAAACTGTGTGTATCAATCTTGCTGGCAAATATCATAAACTGACTATATATCGGCTTTTACTTAACTGCTAAATCCAAAGTATCACTTAACTCAATTTCAAGCTATTTGAAATTCCAATACTTAACAAATAGAAATCTTACCTTTATCTCATACAATGAAAACAGATGTGGGTAAGCAAAACACTTGTAATTAACAAAACAAAAAACATGGCAAAATTTCTTTTAAAATTAAAAATAAATAGACTTAAACTAATACACGTGTCATTTAAATAAACTTTGTGCATTTGTCATTTTAACAATTATTCAGTACACTTATAACCAGTTATTCTAAACCAGCCATTTATTTAACTGATATGTATAAGTATACACACATTAAATGCATATGTACAAAGCTGAAGGAATTATCATCAAATTTACACCATTCCCTTTCTTTCACGTGCTTAGTGATGATGCCCAACAGACAACAACATAGGAAAAATTGCACCCCCAACTAGTGCAAAGAGCTCCATTTTGCGGAATCCTTTATGTTCGGAATGCACAGAGTCTGAACCTACAGCATGGCTGTGGGACTGGCTGACCACCTCTGGCAACACATGGACTGTTGCAACATAGAGAAATGTTCCTGCACTGAACAACATGGCAGTCCCAGTGCCATTGAACGTTGACAAAACTTCTTTTGTAGACTGGCAAATATAAAAATATTATAGTTTCAATGGAGTGGTACGTGTATGTTGTGAAAAGAAAACAGAAATATTATACAGCATAACACTTTAGTTTTAATGGTACACATATATCTTGACAAGGATTTTTAAGTTGACAGAAAATAATAGAAATTAACATCAGGATAACACAAGTTTCACTTATACTGCATGTTAACAAAGCTTCTTAAAAAACTGAAATTAATAAAAGTTACATGTCAAAATAATTAAGCAGTTTCATTAATTATATACATGTTGGATTACACATCTTTTTAGTAAAACATTACACATCAAAGCAATATAGATGCTTTACAGATATATTTACAGAAAATTAATTATAATTGTTCAAGATGATAAAACCCTATAACCTGAGTGCTTTCGAAAGGTGGACCTTTCTTCTTCAGGGGCACTCTGTTCAGGTAATAGTTACACAAATAGACCATTAAATGATCAATTCTATTTCAGATTTGTAAACCATATATTTTCACAAACAGCAAAGTTCATCTAATCTTTGCTTTCATTCTTTCATTAAACTGCTACAAAACTGAAAGAAGGTTGGAACAGAATAAACTTTATCACTAATGTTTTTCCACTGTAACCATTCAAATTCAGTAACTCTAAGCCAAACAAATGGTGTAGCTTCATATATACACATTACAATACTGCTACCAATCAAACATTTTTAGCAAGATATACAGCACATTGCTGCTAAACCTTTTTGTAGCTCTTAAAAAATATTGTATTACTTTTCTGCAGCTATGCCAATAGTAGATGTACATTTTGAAAGATGTAAAGAATAAACTGTTACAATTGTGTTATATGATCACCCTATCCACACATTAAAGTAGAAAAGGATTAAACCTACAAAACTTAAAATGGATACCTAAATGGTCAGGAGATTGGGTAAAACACTGTTTAACCTTGGCAAAGCTCCCGTAGGTTCCAGTCACTTACAAGCTCATTTAAACCAATACTTTTTTAATAAGCAACAATTTGAAACTATACAATATTCTACAAGGCTACAATATCACCTTTAATGCAAGTACCACAAGTCTAAGTAAAACTTTCTAATTTCTTAGTTCTGTTCACTTACTTGACTTATACTAAAGTATGTAATTACAGCTAACAGTGGAGCAGCTAGAGCAAATATAAGAAGGTGTTTTCTTATTCTGTTCCTATCCAAGCCTTCATGCAAGAGAAAGGTCACAAGACCAAATGCTGCTGGTGCCTGCAAAGTAATACAACTCTGTTACAGCATACACAGAAAAGATTCAACATTATAATCTTCATAATTGGTTTCAACAATTGTGTTCTTTCAAACAGTATGAAAATAAAGCAAGAAATGACTATAAATCTACACAAAATAATTTTGTTAGAAAGGTTTCAGTACTTTTCAACAAGCATCAAACACAAAAGTCTAGTACAAATGTAATACCACTGCTTTACATCCCAGTTTTATTTTAGCATAATCAAAATATACATGTAAAATTAATTCAAATTACGAGAAGTATGTATGAAAATATTGAAAATTTGCAACATCACAAATAAACCAATTCTTTCATGACAAATTCCTTTTTTTTAATAAGGCTGCCTGCAGAGAAAAATATTAGTTAAAACAAGAAATCAGTAGTAATATTTAAAACTATTTACACTTTTTTTTTGATATTACAATAACAAAGTCTAATATCTGACTTGAAAACATTCTGGTTTATTCTGAATTACAGCTTCTTGTAGCCTGTCATCTATAAATATACCTACTCTAGCACCTGGTAGAACTGACGTAACCTAAAAGTAACAACAAAGCAAACAACTGGCAATGATACATGGCTGTTCTAATACAGAAACATCAATAAAGAACATAGTGTAATCAGTTTTGTTTGTGTGCCTGTTGGCTTTTATGCACAAAAACAGCCATCAGTTTTAGAATAAGAGTTGGATCTTTTATCAAATATTGTTAATTCGAATTACTAATAATGCAAACATGAAAGCTATGTTCTTTTAATAATCTCATTTGGAAAACAGACAAAATAACTTAACCTTTAAACTAATACAATATGCAAAAACTTATACATTAGGGTTTTTAGAACCACAGTATATTACAAGTGCACAAAAATGAGAACTGTTATCTGACCTTGTGCAGCATAATTGCTAAGAAAACAATCATTTCTATATCTGTATGTGAGGTAGTAACTGCTGCTCCAAGAGCTATCCCATCAGCTAAATGAACAAAAAAAACATTTTTGTTAGAGCAACTCGTACAAAAAACATTATCTGTGATAGGGTGTAAATATCATCCTTAACCATTTTAAATTAATAATAAACTTACAGGGCTGGAGACAGTGGTGGCCATAAGGCATCTGACAATCATTAAAATTTAATAGCTACACAGTATGAAACACATCAATGAAGATCATGGCTAAGTATGAAAAGTTTTTGATACTGTACTGACTCTTTATAAATAATTAGCATTTAACCTTAAAAATATGAAAGGGATACAAGATATGAATATATTTATACCTTTAAAAGTTTTTTCACACCAGATACAAACTTCCTTAATTCAGGAATAACCACTTAGTTAAGGACTAGGCTTTTTTATTGCTTTAGAGGCAAGTTTTCCACATATTCAAATAAGATTGTGAAGTTCTATTTCCTCCTTCCCTATGTTAAGTACAACAAAAATGCAAAAATGGAAAACTATTTTAAGTTGCTTTAACTTATAAACACTGCTTAGTTCATTTGATTAAGGAGGTTCAGACTTCAATAATTTCAGAGAAGAGATAACTAACAAAAAACTACCGGTATCTATATTCCACAAATTCAATAAAACAACTAGTATTTTGTTTTTAAATAATGCATGGAGTTTTGTTATATGTGATATAAGTAACAAATAATTTATTTCCTATTTTAAAATCATAATCATTGATAACCTTGCTATCTACCAGAAAACATTTTAAATAAAAGCCAGATAAAATGTTATCCAAAAATTGTAATAAGCAACAGTTTTAATTACTAGAGAGTCTGAAGTTGTAAATTTTGAAAAGGTACAAGTAAACTGAAATGACTTCAAAGTCAATTCTAAGTGACTTATCTTGGCACCTTGAAAGGGTAAGCTTACACATACCAGAAATTTAGTATATTCCTCAAAATGTTTTTGATAACTTTTCCCAATTAATAAACATTTCCAAGTCTACTAATTCAATGCTCTACCAAAGTCCACAGCACTACAATTAATTAAATTACATTTTTTTTGTTTCTCTTCTTAAAAACTAGAAACAGTAAACCTCCATGCATTTTTATGGTCTACTTTCATATATTATTTCCATCAGTGTACTCTTTAAGACTTACTCCTGAAAAACTATTTTAAGTTGTATACACTTGTAAACAGTTCTGAGGGAAAGCTTCAGAGAAAATTATTTCTTTTGGTCAATCACTGTAGCCAGATAAATTCTTCACTTCTGCATTTATTTCATGTTGTTTTCTCATTAATTTCTTGTTTTTAACAACCTAACACTGAAATTTTCGTTTTGCTTTTCTTAACATTAGCTAATTATTTTATAGCTGATTGACTGGACTGGCTAAAGAAATGTTTCAATGGTCAAGTCAGTTTGGCATCAACTTGAACATGAAGAGAACTAGAAATATACATTATGCCTGATTTAATATTGAAGTTAAAACATTAGTTAAATTTCATATATGTACTAATTATTTAATTCTTTGCTAACTTTTGGGGATTACTTGTTAAAAGCTAAATATGACCAATGTATATGCACAGAAATAAAAAAATAAACTAAACTACATAATTTTGTTGCAATATGAAACTTGCTAGCTCTAACTGAATAATCATTTTATGTCATGACAAGCAGACAGCTATAAAAAAATAATAAAGCGAATAGGGTAAAATTCATAACCCCAGTGACCATTTCAGTAAAAAAAATCAAGTTGTTGAACACAACAACAGAAAGAAAGGAGTAAATGATGAATGAAAATGACTCTTTTTGTGTATCTAGTAATCAACATCATGTTTTTAGATTTATATCAAAACCTGATTATACCAGCACAAAGTTTTAGATCAGTGTTAT
The DNA here is from genome assembly GCF_000517525.1 of Limulus polyphemus. Lineage (NCBI taxonomy): Eukaryota > Metazoa > Arthropoda > Merostomata > Xiphosura > Limulidae > Limulus > Limulus polyphemus. The sequence continues at coordinate 825,780 of NW_013665686.1, forward strand.
AGTTATCATAGTTAACTTCCTTTGACTTACACTAGAGGAGTTTGGAACTGGACATCTTACCTCCAATTACGGAGTCTCATCACAGCACTTTTGTCAGTGTGCAATCCAAGTATCAAGGCACTGTTTCTAATTACAAACTATACAGAGGCAAACAGTTGGAAGTAAACATTTTACTTTTAATTTTATTATTATTTGTTATTGTGTAATTTTCTTTTTTTAAATACAAAGTACTCAATGTAAAGATGACAATGCTAAAACTATTAATTCTATTTCTGTTATACACTAAGTTTGATACCAGCCTTGGCACAGGCTCTCCTTTTCTCTAATAATCCCCTCAAGGTTCTTATAATAACAATGACCAATTAAATTTAATTTAAATAGTACCTGTCCTTACCACTTTCCATAACACATGGGAAATTTACCAAGCCAAAATTCCTGCCTTTATTAACTCTTGCTATGTTATTCATCAAATACTACATGTCATACATTAAATGTTAATACTACAATAAATAATAAGATCTATAACATACAGTACATTTAATGATTGTTTAGTAGGTCTGTTTGATGAAGTAACTATCATTCAGGAAAGCTAAATATAAAATGTGTGTTTTGCACTGCTAGGCCTAATGCTGCCACTTTAGGCCTAGCTGTATCTATCTGGATACCATAAAAGAATGAAATCCAATTTAATTTTGGTCAAAATACTGGGACTTACTTAATCCAGCTTTTAAATGACAAATAAAATACTTAAGTGTATCAAACTTGTATATTGTTGTGAATTACCTACTCCAGGCTTTAGTAATAAACAAATAAGATACTTTTATTCTAATATCCCTTTTCTTCGGTACTTACCATTGAAGTCATTTTTAATAAATGCCAAATTAAAATGTCAGTTTACTAACATTTTATAGTAATGATCAAAAAATGAAAAAATTGATGTAGCTAAAATATATCTGAAATTAAAAAGTAAAATCTACTACATGATATTATATGTTTTATGACATTTTCTTGAATTTTACTTAAAAGTATTTTTACATGCCAGTATCTTTAGTTTATTTACCTGCTGCATGTACTACTAGACCAAGTGTGGCTGTTATTCTGTATCTATCTTCTTTAGGTCCTGCTTCTGCATCTACAAAACAGTAAATTGTATTATCATCAAAAGAATGCATTTCCAAGCCATTCAATCTAATATATATAAAGCTAAGTTTGTGTCTGTTTTTTTGCACCTTTCAGCCATTTGTTCCTTATATATTTCCATATTTCTTGATCAATTAGCAACAAACTTGAGAATGATATAGGATGACATGAGGAAGCTCATAAGGGAGAGGGGGCTTAGACCCCCCCTCCAATCTAATTTTGAAAAAAAAACTACCATATCAGCACAACTTGACAGTTATACAGGATGACATGAGGAAGGTCATTTTGGGTTGGGGGTTCACCCCCAACCCCATCTAATTTCATATAGAATTATTGAAAACATTATGTCTTTCTTTTCAGTATTGGTACCTTTATGTATTTTGATTGCACTTTAATGTTTACCATGTTCAGAACAAAAATAGAAGCACAATTTTCTGTCCTTTGTCACAAATGAGTTTTTACTTCACCCGTCCAGCAAATGGGTACTCCAGCTAGCGAAATATAATAGACAAACAGAAAAAATAAACAATAGTAAAATTACATTAAGTTTAAAATAAATGAGATGGGTTAGAATAGATAAAGTCTAAGTTCGTAAAATTTAATCCCTCTTATCCATTTACTTTATCTATTTTGAAACAAATTTTACTAAACAAACAAACAAAATTATTATATATCGAAATTATTACAAAAGCACATGCTATAAACAACTGATTACTTCTGGTCATCTGTAATAATGTGTGTTAATATAACTCATTTTCTAGTGAACACTATTAGAATATGTTAATATCATTCAAGACTTATGGCAAATTGTATTTGTATATGTTAATACCACTCACAGTTTCTGGTAAATCATATTAGTATCTATTAATAATATTACTCATGATTTCTGGTCATTTGTACTACCTTGTTCCACTTAATTTCTGATAATTTATATTAGCATGTGTCAGGTGAGGTGAAGGAGACCTGTTTTTGAAAAAGAAAAAAAAATCTATGGTAAACATAAAAAAACAACAAAGCAGCTCAAATAAGTTCCAGTACTAGTACTGCTTTAAAAAAAAGTTCCAGTACTCAGTACCGGTGTGAACTGGCAGAATTTCACCCCTGACATCTGTTAATATAATTTAATTTATCTGGTCATTTGAATTAGATTTCTTTGATAAGGTTCAATGACTTGTATGATAATTTCACAATTTTCCAATTTACAGTATTGTTTCATTGTATCTGAGTTACTTCAGTAGCAGCAGAAAACAACTTTTTTATAGCATGATTTTCATGTTGGATAACAAAAACAAAAATACAACTCATCTAGTGAATAATGAACTATGTACTAATCTGTAGGTTATTCATTACCTGCTTTTATAATATAAAAGTCCACAAATATTTTAAATCTTGTATGTCCACTCAGCACAGGAGACCCGCAGAAACATTTAAAACCACTATACTCAAAACTTCAAATTTATCCTTTTGATGCTGGAAGGTGATATACATTGTCTCATTTTGTTATGTAGAAGAAAAAAATTTATACAAGGTTATTTTTCTCCATATTAACTTAATCACCTGATCGAGGGCTCAGTCAACCCTGAATGTATGATGCTATGCATATTAATTTTTACTTTAGATCTAAATTTAAATCTTTACAAAATATGGCTATCTTTCAAGTACATAAAACAAGTCTGTTGTACACAAAAAAAAAACAATTTTTCTGATAAAGTAGTTCTACTAAAAACTTGTCTTTAAATTTCTAGTCTTTACTGAGTCAGTCTGAGCAAAAGGTGATTTTCATGCTAAATAAAAAATATTTCTTTTCATCTTATAAATTTTCATATTTCATTTACATAACCTATAGAGCCTCTAAATTATGAATATCAAGTTTTTTTGGTATAACTTAACATTACACCTAGTAATTGTATTGATTTCAAATTTCAAAGAATCTTTAATATGACTGTAGTAGCATTTGTGTGCAATAGAGTCTTCATAAGGTACTGTAATTTAATTAGGTGTGATTTCTTGTTGGTAGGTAGAGCTCCTTTGCTTTTGATGCTAGGACTATTGCTCTAGTGGGTACAAAGTACAACAATATAATCATCAATTAAAAGTAAACAGATGTGAAAAGGTTAAAAGTTTAAACTGTTAAGTAATTTGGAACTTTTTGATCAATATTGCAGTCACTGCAGAGTAAAAAAAAATGGAATAATTAATTTTACTTCATCTTTTTAAACTTTTTGCTTCATTATACATTATAAAATTATGCCAAGTTAAATTCAACATGGAAAATCAGATACCAAACATTGTAATAAAATCACACATTTGCTATATTTTATTAGTAATGACACAAGTGAATAAAAAAAGCTGCTGAAAATAAGATACAAGTTGTGAATGTAGTCACATCTGCCACCAGCTGCAGCCAACACAGGTGATATCTGCCTTGATGATTGACTTCAGCTTTGTATTCAGGTCTATAAGTAGAAACTGATAGGTGGAACAAGATAACACCTGGTTTTTGTGAACTGCTAAGATCATATTTTATATTCCACCATATATTATAAGAATAAATGTATATTGGAAGATATGGTGTTAATTACAGAATAATTTATAAATCTCCTAACTCAAGTTTGACTCTTAAACATTAATTTAAGAATTATATTAACAATGAATACATTTCAGATAATTATAAAATAATATTTTTAGACATCAAAGTCATTTCATTCTGGAAGGGAAATGTAAACAAACAAAATATTTTGTATCATACCATTAAACACATTTTTGTTATTTTCCAAAATTATGATTGCATAAAGATAAAGATCAAATTTCTATGTTGTTTCTAATACTTATTCATCAATAGTCTGTAGAACAATTTAGCAATGTTTTATATAAACTTTATAGAACAATAGGGGCTGTGATTTTTATTTTAAATTGGTCATAAATGCAAATATTAAATTTCCATATATGTAAAAATATAACTAAAATTGACAAGATTCATATCTTCAAATTATGAATAATTCTGACAGGCTAGCTGTAGAAAAAAAATGTTTAAATTTTGAATACACAAAACAAGCAGTGCATAATCCCAAATTTATTTGCAATGAGTATATGCTTTAGATATTCAGTTGAAAATTGTTTTCAGTCAAAAATTACTCCTCTCTCAAGCTATAATTCTTTCAACAATTTAGATGATGATTTGAATATCAATTATAAACTACAAAAGGTTTTAAGACAAGTTTAAAGGTAAACAGTTGTATTAATATTTTTATTTAAATAATGTGAATATAAGATTGAATTGACTGTTTATTAGTTTATTACCAGTTGCTATGTTCACGTGCTTTTCCTACAACAGTAAGAACTACATGCATTTACTCACTACTATTTAAAAAAACACAACTTTTATACAAATCATATGAACAAATAGACTTTCACATTGAATAGAACATGAAAAGAGAAACAAAAGAATGTACCACAGACATGTGATATTAGTAAAGTCTAAACTGTTAGATGCCAGAAGACTGAAAGCTGGCTAAATATTACACCTACTTTTAAGGGAGAACAAACACAAGAATTGCATAGTTGCTAACTTGTCAAGAACTTTAAGAGGGGGTGCTAACTTTATCTATATCACAAATTAAGAAAATATGACTAAATGAAAATGGGTCAGTTGTTTAAACAAATGCCTGCCTAATTTAAATAATCCCAAGATCACTTTAAGCTAAACAATTTCCTGACCTCCTGTGTTCTGAAGGGAATTTGAAGTTTCAGGATCACATAGACATTTCTGACCACTTTTCCTGCCAGAACACAAGGTGAGATTGAACAGAATATAAGAATGCTCAAAACTATCTCCAATATCAAGACTTCTGACAACTTGTTCAATTTACAATGGTTTTTTGCTAACCATGCTACCATAAGAATCATAAGTTATTACGCCAATTCGTGAAAGTTGTTGGGATCACAATGATACGACAGTTATTAGATCAGTACAGTAGCTTATTTGGTGGATTTACAAAACATCTTTAATTAGCCTTTCTAAAACTTTTGCCACCACAAAAGTAAGACTAATTGACCTTTAATCATAAGGCCCTAGTTATTGGGAGAAAGGGAGAATTTGACTGAGTAATTCTTATTTTGGGAGGACATCAAAACAATTTCTAAAATATTTGCATTTAGTATTCCTACAATTTTGTTGAATAGCCAACATTGTTTCACAATGTGAAAATCTTCTCACAACTCTTTCAAACTTTTTTCAAATATGTCACTGCCTATGTTGATGAGGGTAAATGTGTGAATTAAGTATATCTGGATATTCAGAAGGTTTTCAACAAAGTGCCACATAAATTATATCTGTGGATAGAACTTGGTGATAAACTTGGCTAATCGACATAATCAATTACCTATGAGCAAGAATTATATCAATTAGAATCTCACAAAATACCCAATTCATCAAAATTACAATTAAATCAATAAATTACTTTTATTAACAATACTGCTCATACTATTTATCATGTCAAATGTCATTATTTTTCATTAAATTTACTTTTGATAGTATGCTTTTCAATTATTAGTTTTTGATCATTTAAACAGTGGTTCCCAGACGTTTGGTAGTCACAGACCAGTAGAGTTTAAAAAACATTTTTGGGGACCAACATTCCAAATAAAATATTAGTTACATAAGTAAAATACTACAATATTTCCAAAAAAAAAACAATTTATTTCAAAAACAAAAAAGAAAAGGTAGAATTAAGCGACTTTTAGTCAACAAATATTGAAAGGATCATAAGTAAGTGTCAGTGCTTTCAACAGCCAAGACACGTTGCAGACCGGTAGAAATGTCAAGGCCCATTGTTTGGGAAACACTGATTTAAACTATCCAAATAATCGAAATATCATCAGTATGATTTCTCATTGTTATTCTCAATTAATTCAGTTATTCAGCTTAATCGATTACTGGGACAAGCAACAAAAATAACCAACTAATCAATATTACTATTTTGATTATTCCATCTACATATCATGTAAGAATAATTGATTAGTTGAATGTAATTGATTAACAAGCCTGACAATTAATTATCAATTGCTATCAACTGTCCAGCTCTATCTATAAGTATGGAAGAAAAGTTAGCTAATTGAACTAATAAACAGAGTTCAGCAAAACTGAATTGGAGTTGCAAGTGGGGTACCTCAAGACTCTGTAATGAAATCATTACTGTTTTTGGTATACATTAATGGTATTAAGGGAATGGCCAACAAAATGGTCAAGTGTGCTGATGGTACTATCATTTTGGTGTAATTAGCTGTGAGGAGTATGCTGTTGTTCTACAACGGGGTTTGAATAATTTTGGTGAATTTGACAAATAAATGGTCATTTAATTATCTACATGCAAGGTAGTGCATATGGGTTAGCTTAATTTAAACTATAATTATTCCTCTTGATGTAAATCAATTCACTAGTGCAACATTTTCCAAACATTTTCAGCTGCAGAACACTTTTGAGCTCTAAAACTATTGGTAGAACCCTTAAGAAACATTCTTATGTTAAAAAGTTAAATCATAAAAATTTACTATCAGAAGAACTTGTTTTTCACTTTATAGTTCCTTCTTTTAGTTACTGATCCATGGCTAAGTAGTATCAATATTTGAAATAACTAATTTTTTAATGTTACGAAATATTCAAAAACTCAAGACTAGCTTGTTGTTTCCTTGAAACACTGCACTGAACTATCACTAGCAACTAACTTACAATGAGTCATCAATAAAGCTTCATCCATAAATGAAATAGCCAATGAAAAAGGGAATAAAGAATGGTACCATTTATGGGCTGATGAACGTTTAAGCCATATATATATATACCTGGCCTTTAGACCAACTACACTAAAACTTTTCTCGTGGAACCCTGGATATATCATATGGGACCCCAGGGTTCTGGAGAACCACAGTTTGGGAAACATTGCACTGGCATTGTAAAAGAAAAGAGCCTTGGTGTTTTAGTTGATCAATCTTTTAATACTTCTAGTTAGTATATTGTTGCTAATGAGAAAGCAAATGGGATTTTGGGATGTATCTTCATAAATATTGAATACAGTCAAATGAAGTTGCCATTTCTTTGTACAGAACTCTGGTTAGGCCTCATTTGGAATACTGTGTTCAGTCAGGGCTTCTTACTTCAAGAAAAAGGTTCAAAGAATGGCTACAAGGATGATTCCTGGGATGGAGGAACTATCATATGATGACAGGTTAAGATCATTCAGATTATTTTCTCTTAACAAAAGAAGGGATAGAGGGGAGCTGTAGGAAGTGTCACAATTATAAATGGAATAGACAGAATCGATATATCACCTTTTTTCTGTTTACTGGTAGGACTAGAGGACATATTAAAGAACTGGGAAGGTAGAAGTCATCTCAATTATGCAGTTTTGTTTTTCAAACAGCGTGGTCAGCCTTTAAAATAGACTGCCTTCAGATGTGGTAGGCACAACAGGATTGAGACAGTTTAAAAGAGGGCTTGACAAGTTCTTATAGAATCAGTCCTGGATACAGGAAGATGAATGTTGAAATGAATGGTATGGCAACAATGCCCTTTGTTGTCCCTTAACAAAAGTACGGATGTTTACTTAATTCACATTAAGCCAATTTGGCTCTTCCTAATGATATATAATATAGTGTTACTTTCTATAATGCATCAATGCAGAAGCTTTTTTTTTACAAAGCACATTGCAGCTTCCTAAATTAAAACAGTAAAATACTCACCTGAATTTGAAATTCTTGTGTATGCTGAGCCAATCTGATCTATTAAAAGCATAAATATAAAACCTAAAACCAGAGTAACACCAATGACAGAATGAGTCTCCCCAATATCTGTTAGAATATGGAGTGAATGTTCTTTCTCAAGACTGCTTGAAAGTTGAGCCTTGTCAGTTGTAATTTGCTGTTCCCTTAGCAGCTGATTACGTATTAGTGCTAATAGTAAGAAACAAAAATCAATACATCTATAGCAGAAATGTGACCTTTTCAAAGCTCTTAAAACAGAATAACTTTATATATGTGTAATTACATGTACTTATTAAGAAATGTTTACTTGAAAAAAAACTATCCAATAAAAAATTCAATATTTTGTCCTAAAGTAATGCATTTTTCTATTCTTACAAGACTGTTTAATAATTAAAAAAATAGGTAATTACAGGTGTGCAAAAACAATGCAAAATAGTCATTACTTAAAAAATTATCTATTTTGAGCTATTTTGCAAAATTTCTGAGATTTAGAGAGAAAAGTTAATGTTTGTTACCATGTTAAAAAATTATTATTAGCAAAGTAATTATATTTGAAAGTACCATTCATAAAGTATTTTTATAAACAATTAAATAGAAATTTCAAAAATTATGTGAAGGATGCTCCATATCCAAAACCATATGAAAATAAAACTTACCTAAATGTGACGAGTAAAGCATGTTGACACCTTCTGGAATAATCACTGATAATGCTGTTCCAACTAACATTCCTGCACCAAGCACTGTAACTAACTGCAGTTTATCCTAAAATTTACATTAAAACAATGCTCTTGAAAAGTTTCTTTAAAAGTACAGACGAGGGCAACTAAAAACTGAATACATTCATAGATTCTAAAAAATTAAGAGCAGGTATGAACATTTAGAATGAAGCACAGAAATCAGGCAGTTAAAATACACATTATACAGGGAAAACCCATCACTGAACCAAAAACGTTGCCACTGCTTTATAACGAATGCATAAAAAAGTAGGCCACTGCAAAAGTATTAAAAGGAATACAATAAAGTATACACACACATATATAAGCTATTTATGACCATAAATATGTACACAAATTAGTAATCTAAAAAATTCAGTGTTTTACTTTTCTTGTTGCAATTCTCCATGTAACTTCTCAAATGTTCTCCATTATCCTAATAATTATTTAGAAATTTTCAGGTTTTAAAGTAACATCTCATAACCTGTTTGATCGTGTTGACTACTGTGCTCAAAATTTCCTGCCTTTTAACAAAACTAGATACATCATTTCTATGCATATGCGGGCTAGAAGGTATGAACAGTTTCACTGACAATGAAAAACCCTACTACTAATTATCCAAAAATTAAAAAACCTTAAAATTTTAATAAACAAAATAAAGACATACAAGAATCATGCTATTATCACAAACAGCACTCTCATAAATAAGTTAATGAAACTAAAATTTTAACTGCACAATAAACGTTTTGTCTTTATCAAATAGTCAGTATGTATATAAGCTACTCCACATAGTAGAAGAAAGACACTGAAACTAAATTCACAAGTATATGGAAATATGCAAGTTTTTGCATACAAATGCCTTCTCCAAAATATTTATTAAAAGATCAGTTTAACAGATGTATATGATGCATTTTTGTGTTTAAATAATGCTGCCATTAAGCTAAAGATGTATACTGAGCAATGACAGAAAAGTTAGAATTAGCATTTTATATTGCATTCATTATTAGAAGAAACAAAATAAAAAAAAACACATTTAAAAACAGGTTTTGTAAAGTAAATTATACAACTAAAATTAGTCTGGTTTTATACTACAGTAAAAGACAAATAAGGAACAGTGAATTTTCTTTCCCCGTGAACATAAGTTTGTGTAATACTTGTTTAAATCTCAAGATTTTTGTGCTTTGGTCTTCATGTCCAATGTCAACATATATGATAATTGTACAACACAGCACAAATTTCAAGCTATTCTTCCCACCACCTTTCTACATCAGTTATAGCTAACTATGTATCATTAATATATATATATATATATATATATATATAATAACTGTATATTTGAACATTTTTCGCTTTTAAAACTAAGCTATAAACAAGTTTTGTATTACTACTCAATAATAATAGTACTAACAGTTTAACAATAGTAACAAACTGTAGTGTAGTGAAAAATTCATTTTGTTTTTATATATAAATGTTTGTCATTTCATGATTTATAAATGATATGATCAGTCAAGATTGGTGCATTTTTAGTCAAGGCCCAATTTTTTTGTAACATAAAAATTACCTATGCTTTATGAAAATTAAGAAACATAACTACCTACCACTGATAACATAAAAAGTAACATTCCATTAACATGCTTATGAAGAAAACATGACATGAAAAACCATCACTTCATGCATAACAATGGCTATCTTAATTTTTCCAAAATGCAGAAACTGAGAAAGTCTTAACAACAAATTTCATAAAACTAAATCTTCTCTGTGAAGTGAAAGTAAGAACCAATATGTTAGCATTCCCACTGTTGACATATATATATAATCAATGTAAATATAGCTTATAAGAGACACCTGGGCATGATTTTCATGCTACATCCCCCAGCACCTTCCTACTACAATGTATTACTATAACTTATAAGTATCAATATGCATTATAGTAAATAACTAAATCTGTAAATATACTTCCGAAATGTTGTTGCTTTCAAAACAGTAACTTGAGTAAGCTTCAACTTTCAACTTCAAGCAGCTAAGGTTTTGGTATTACTGCCCAATAATATTAATACTAATAATAGAAATCCTAGCACTGTAGCAATAGTATCAAACTGACTACATTTTAGAAGAATTAAAAATAAACCTACCCCTGATAATGTAACAACAAGTGGAATAACTCCTGCCATGTAACATCCCATGAACATGGTTACAGAGAGAAGTAGCAAAACTATCACTTCATCCATGACGATGGCTGTTCTATCTTTATCTTTCCAAAGTTCGTACAGTTTATGATGTAAATATCATAAACTTAAATCTGAAAGTACGAACCAATATGTTAACAAACGGTCCACATTATTGCTATACCTCGTAATTTGAGCAACATTAAGAAGTGTACGTAGAATAAACTCGGAAAATCAACGAGGTGTTCCAGTAATACCTGTCACGCAGCTTTGAATGCTCACAGTGTGGCGCTAAGGCAACCTGTTGACTCTATAAGAAATAAAAATATAACGATACCAGTACATATTGCTACGAAAATACCAGGTAAAAGGTTAATGAGCACGTATTAATCATATCTATGACTGAAAACTACCACATTATTTTAATGTATGTTACATATTATAACATAATGTGTATTTCACACTATATTACATAATATTTTTTGTTAAATCTAACTGAAATTTGAAGTTACTGGGCACATCAGGTTAATAAGCAGTTTGAAAAAATTAGTTTTTCTATAAATTAACGATAAAATCGAAATCTACAAAATGGTATTACTTTTGAAAGAAATTCTAACATTAAAAGTATAAATTATTCTTAACTGCGTGAAACTGCTGAAAAGTATTGTTACGTCTCTAGTCGTTTGATAATTTACGGTAGAAATTCTTCCCGAGAAACTTCAGCGATACAAGTCCTTTCTTAAATAAAACTAGTTTATTCTTTCTCAATACAACTTTGCAATACCTTTAATTTCCACAGTCACTTAAACACACGCTATAATTCTCAACGAACGATTCACGCACTCTACATACTACTGCGCTTGACTCAATTGTCCGTCTATATCTTCAATCTCTCTCTGTCCGGTATTCAATTCCGATTAATTAATTTCGCTTTATCTGGCGCACTTATATACAAGAATAGAGGGCGCGTAGAAAAGACCAGAGTTGCCACGAACAGGCATGATCATTCTAGAATATCATGACGTGTTACTAGCGTCACGTGACTTCCACTGTCGTAACACTGCCCTTTCCTTAGTATTGTTCGTCTCGAACAATAGCCACTTACATTAAACCACTAAATAATTAGCAATAACTTAATTAAATGTACACAATTTACAAACACAAAATTAAAATACAACAAAGTCTCTTAATTTTATAGGACGTTTCTTCTTTTGTACTGGTCTCCGTCTCATTGGCTTCTGCTTCACGTGGTATTCATCTGCTTTATCAGGAAATGTTCCATTAGCGGTAGCAGTCACATCAGTGGTAGTAACTTCATGAAGGGCTTCACTATTTCCCTTCTCAAAAACCGAGTAGAGTTTCTTCTTCGACAGTGGCTTTTTCAGGTGACACATTTTCAGCGGCATCTTTTGTTCAACTGTTCACTTCGTTCCAACTGAAATGTCC
>NW_013665686.1:838961-840499 GCF_000517525.1 Limulus polyphemus
CCTTTGGCCATCCAGCTTTCCTGTCACGTAGATACTATGTGTGCTTGCCATTTTACACTTAGCTGTTGGGGCTTTCACGATGGAGTTTGCTGGGCGTCTCTCAACACCAACCACTACTGATCTCCCAGAGGCTGACTTGTTGGTAGTATTCTTCTTACACTGGCTCCTCATATGTCCTTGCTCTCCACAGTTCCAACAACCTTTCTGGGTAGCAGCCTTTCCTGCCGTGGCATCTTCCCTGTGTTGAAGTTGCCAGCATTGAGCTCTCTTATGCTCAGATTTATTACAGTGCCAGCAAAGTCCCTCAAACTTCGCTGGAAGCTGCCCTTTTCTGGCCTTGAATCCTGATGACTGTACCAACCTTGGTACCTCTGTGCTGAACTTAACATAGAATTCAAATTCAAGAGCTCTGGTCATTGCATCCTGCTTAGTAGAGGGGTTTGCTTGCTTTACTTCTATCTTCAGTTGTGGACTGTCCAAGGTGTCTACAAACTGATCTCTCAGCAACAACTTGAGGACATCGGGTGGCGAAGTTTGGTAGGCCTTGTGTGCCATACTTTCCAAGTCCTGTGCCAGCTCTTGCAGGCTCTCCCCTTTAGCACGGACTCTCGTCCTAAACCTAGCCCTGTAGACTTCTGACTGATTTTGGGTTCCGTACCTGAGTTCTAGAGCCGCTACCAGTGCTCTATAGTTGTGTATGTCGTCTGCTGACAACTGTCCAAGTATTTCCAGTGGTTGTCCCTTCAAGCTCGTTGCCAGATATACTGCTTTCTGCTCCTCTGTCCATCCATTCATCTCTGCCAGTAGCTCAAATTGTGCTCTATATGCTTCCCGCGGTGCTTTCCCATCGTATTCCTGTGGCTTCCTTCGTACTAGATCACCCCTATTGCTGACATTCATATCCGGGATGTGACTTCTGACAGGACTGAAGATGTTTGCATTAGGGTTTAGCTGCGGAGTCTGGAAGGGGCTGGCCAGTGTCTGGTTAATGTATCCTCCTTGTGTAAAAGACAGTAAATCGTCCTTTAATGTATTTAATTCTCTTTGAAATTTACTAATCTTTCCATTTGTGTACTCTGGCTTTCTTTCAACTGTTGGATAGTTTCTTCCTGTTTCCTTTCTTGTTCCAGTTGCCACTGCTGTAGTCTCTCTTGTTTATTTTGCTGTTCGAGCTGCCACTGCTGTTGTCTCTCTTCTTGTTTCTTTTCTTGTTCTTCTTGTTTCTTTTCTTTTTCCTTCAACAACTGCTGTAATCTCTCTTCTTGTTTCTTTTCTTTTTCCTTCAACAACTGCTGTAATCTCTCTTCTTGTTTCTTTTCTTTTTCCTTCAACAACTGCTGTAATCTCTCTTCTTGTTTCTTTTCTCGTTCTTCTTGTTTCTTTTGCTGTTCTTGTATTGCTGCCATCAAATCTGCTAAGCTGTAGTTTGATTTGCCACCTCTCGTTTCCATCTTCTTTTTTTTTTATTTTCTATCCCACTTCTGACACCAATTTGTTACGCCTCCGGTCGTTAGTTAATTTTCCGTAAAAATTCTTTC
>NW_013665686.1:840568-862640 GCF_000517525.1 Limulus polyphemus
AACCAGATAGCTCAATGTGACTTTGCTATAAAATAAACAAACTAACAAAACTTTCTCTTTCCTTGTATATTTATTCCACAGAAATGCTACGGTTATAATTATTACCGCAAACAAGAAACAAACTCTCCTCTACTGAGCTATTCTTCATATAGAAGTTAAACTTTAACTATCTGGCTAAGCAAGACATAAATTACACACCAGTCATGCACAATTAATATTATATAGAACAAGAAATGCCATCGGTCATTTCCTACTAGTTTTTGTTAGAATGACGTTCCAGAAAGAACCAATGATGTGAATGTTACACGCGCCACCTTTTTACAGCTTATTTAAAGGGGTGAAAAGTCTATTAAAATCGGCGTGGGTTTATAAACCTTTGGTTTGTTTTCTTTTTTCTGGGTGTACTAAGACATTGTGGCAGTACTGATAATTATTGAAGCTTTTCTGTCGCCTAGGCGCTGTTCATTTACATTACAATGGTAAGTTTTGTAATACAGTCTACAGATAACATTAGTCATTTCATTTTCACGTTTCGGAATGAAAACAGCACAGAGTGTTACTATCACTAGTAAGAACGACAAGGAGACAGAACTTGGCTATTTGTGCCCATCAAACATAAATATAAAACGGGAAGAAGCGTCATAAGATAAACGTCATAATATAATTTTTAAATTTCTGAAAAGTCTACAGAAAGCTACTGGGTCCATTGAAATTTGAAGGTTATCTTTTAACTTTTGAAACTGAAAGTTTGATATCAAGGGCTAATTTGGCTCGGTACTTTTACTAGTAGTAGTACTGGTACTACTAGCTATCCAAGTTTCTAACATTCCTATTTCAAACTACATAAATAAACTATTTTCTATATCGAACCTTCGTCTCTAAAGTATATATTCATTCTCTTCCTAAACTCGTTCAATTTTGCAGCATCTACCATTCAACTTTCGAGAACTGGACCTCAAAAGGCAAACTGTTCCTTAGACTAATGATCCTATTGAAAAAATAATACAGCCTGTACTAGTTTTGCCTGAGTTATTCCATATTTTAAACTTGTATCCTGTAGTCATATGACCTGCATAATTATTTTATGAAAACATTATTAGGATTTATGGTTTCTAAGGCTCCAATTATGTTAAAAACATTAGTCATTTCACATAACCCCATGTTTTTTTCAACAAATGCACATTAACGTGACCAAGAGATTTCAATTCAAATATGTAGCTCTTCTCCGAAGTTCCTCCAATAATGTGACATCCTTTCTTAAATAAAGCAATTAAAAAGAACACAACATTCCAGATGAAACTTAACCAGTGTCATATACAGTAAACTGATGACAACCTATGAGTTGTACTAAATATTTTTTCCATACAGCTTAGAATTCTATTTGCGTTGTTACTAATTAATGCTTAAAGGGGCTTGTAGGTTTTATTATAGCCCTTTTTACCCTGTTGTATTCACCTAGTTTCTCAACAAGGTTATAACTAATATAAGAATAATTAATATTGTAAGAATTAATGTGTATAATTTTAATGTTTTATTAAGCCATTTTTAACCTTAATGTTAAAAAGGCATTTTTCAGGTTTTAGTTGAGTTTAAAGCATTTTGAATTAAAATACCCATTAATTCAATATAATCTGTAAACTCAACCAATTCTCAGGTTGTTGCATTATCCATGTTGATAAAAATGAAAAATAATGAAACTTATCATAAATCTCTGAGGTATACTACTTGTAATACCAATCCACTGTGTCTCACACCATTAATAACAATCTACAGCCTGACTAACTCTCAATCTATTGTATTAGCCAAAGCCCTGTCTCAATAGCTACAATATTTGTAAGTCTTGTATTGTAATGTACCTAATCAAAACTTTCTGAAAGCCTAACTATATATTAAAAAAAATTCACTGCATTATCTACATTTAGATCAACATAGCATTTTTCTAAAAAAGGACATTCACAAGACATTAGCTTTTCTAAGTCCATTCTGTTGTTCTCTAATAATATGAAACTTGTTTAAATGCTGTTGTCAATTGTAGATGAGTAATTTCACAACCATGGAAGTAACTGTTTGGTAAGTACTTGGGCATTGTCTAAATTCCCCTCCACAGTCTTTTATTCTAATGCTCAGATAATCCACAGGAAGTGTGTTTGAATCCTTGTGGATAAGGGATACATTTAAGTTAGAATAATAATTTATTATTATTTCATTAGTTTTTTGTGGGTGTGGGATAGCCTGGATGAGTTGAATAGTTTTCTGTCACCTTGTTTTAAGTAATACAGAGAATGGATTATTTGATTGTAACTCCTGGCAACTTCATCAGCTTTAAATTTTAGTTAGCATTTTGCATAGTTACATGCCTACACACATCTACTAATAACACTATATCTTGCATATATCTACTATATCAACAGTGCATTTAATATACTTATTAGGCTTAAACTAATGACTGTGAAGCAATAAATGAGCCATGAAAATAATTTACATTCTAATACATTTAATTTTCTGTTAATTTTTTAGCATAAAGTGTTTTACTGTTTGTTTACTTTTTTCAGTTTTAGATGCATCAGACATCCACTCCAGCTTTTTACTGCTAATGGTATAACTACATGCAAACTTAATTATAAACACAAACTGAAATAAATACATGCTTACTCTTTTTCCATTGAATTACCTATCCAACCAATACTTAAAATGAAAAAATTAAATTAGGAATTTGACCTTTTCTAGTCTTTTTGTGAAGCCATGGGGTAAATCTGCTTGTCACAGTGGAAGAAAAGGTTCTTGTGAAGCTGTGAGGTAGATCCATTGTCACATCAAATGGCTATAAATGTCAAAGCAGATATATTTGCTTGTCACATTGTACAAGTTAAAGTCAACTTGTCCAAGTTCCAAAAATCCATAGCATATTTATTTGCTTTTCAAATATTATAACTAAGTTCATGTGATGAAACACTTTAGGAATGTAACACTTTTTAGTGAAAATAGAAAAGTGCTGGTTGTAACAAACTTAAAAAACTGTTGATGGTCGATTCTTCTGCCTTTGTATAAAAATTATACAGTTGCCTGTCATGTGACTGTATATACTACTGAAATGGTACTTGTTAAGCTGTATATTTTCATTGATAACATTGGCCTTTACCAAAGTTTAAGGAAAATGTGTTAGTTTGAATATGTAAAGACTGAAAGTAATCTAAGTTTTATTAGCAATGAATTTATTTTCTATTGATTGTGTAATTCTTGTACAGAACAATCAGGCACTAGTAAATTATAAAGTTGAAATAATAACCCAAAGGATTTCTACAAAAATTATACATGTATCAGTTCTTTATCCTTGAAGAAAAACCATGATTCATAAACCCCGTAAGGTATAAAGTCACCTTGTTTCAAAATGAAATATTCAAAACTTAGGTCATTCAAATTTTACTATGATTGTATAGGAGTCATTACTGTTAAACTAATTGATATTGCTAGCCTTAAGAATAATGTGAAAGAATAGTTAATTGTAGAAGGTTAAATTGTGCAAAATTTGTAGGGTATATGTAAGGTGAGCTGATAGAGATGAAGTTTTTTTGTTTTGTTTTTTAAGATGCTCATGTTGATTCAGTGAATTTATATTTTTGCTTGTAAGAGGAAAAGATTGAGTTTGATTTGTATAATTACAATTAGAGAGTCTGAGTGAATGAAACAGGTGAGGCAAGGGAGTAGTGTAGAATTAACAGATGGAAAAAAAATTGTAAAAGCTATAATTGTTCTTTTGAGTTAAAGAACAGAAAATGCAAACTTTTTATAATATGCAGGGGAAGAAGGTCTACATGCAAGAGTAAGGAAGTCTACATGTAGAACAAAAAGTTAAGGTAGCAAAAGGTAATTTGATCCATCATGATCATCAACTTCTCTAACTTTTAAAATAAAATTAAATATGTTTATAGCAAAGAAAATTTTATATTGTTATTAACCATATCATTAGCCATTATACCAAAAACATTGTCAAAGAAATTTACATATAGGCTTTTAAAGCTTTCCTTCCATCTCTCAAATACACAACTTGTAAGATAACTAGCAGTTTTGAATACTTGAAACCAGTTAATCTTCCTCTTGTCCATTCTCTTGAGTTTCAAAGAATATACAAGCTCAAAAATATGTCTTATTCCGATAAGGTACTCTTCCTCTGCTTACAAGATTAGCTTTTCTCATTTTGTGCTATCCTCTGTATGGGAACGTTTTCAGAAATGCATGCCATAAGCCTTCATCATCCCTCTGCTTGAATTTAAAGTTCCAATACGTCTCTCATGCAAATCATCATGTGTCACGTCTCTACCAATAGGAGAGCACAACTATCACATGATGCATGTGACTCCCTCTATGCGCCATTACCAAACTATCACTTCTGCTTTGGCAGCTGTCGAGTTCAGATGCTCTTTCTTACATTATTCAGTTACCTTGAAGTGGTTTGATTTTTTTATTTTTCTTAACTTTATTTACAACACTTCACATTGTGGAGTTAATATTTTTATTGAAAATGCAAACTTTTTATAATATGCAGGGGAAGAAGGTCTACATGCAAGAGTAAGGAAGTCTACATGTAGAACAAAGCTTTGCCTCTTTGCCTCTTTTTCCCACTTAGGAATTCCGAAGCTACAGTCACCACTTTGGGTACTTTGCCAGCATCTGATGCTGTATTTTCAGCCATGGGCACAGGAGACGCATTAGGGGATATATTGTCACTCATTTGCAGTATATGAGTATATTGAGCAGTATATGAGTCAACCTCTCTCGCATACTTCTGCCCCACTTTCTCCTGAGCCTTTCAGGCCATACTGACGATTATTTTGATCGTTTGTTTGCTGCACCTTCCCGTTCACTACTTGATCATTGGTCTTTTCAGACTTTATCTCTTGGGTATATGATGTTTTGTCTCTTACACACCTTCCCTCTTACACGAAACAACTTCCCAACCCTATTTAGTCTTTTCCTCATCCCCCGATATTAGGGTTCATATGGACCTTTCAACTGGGGAAGTGCGTTAATATGCCTCATCCCCCACAGACTTTGGATCAGTCCGACCTTGCTTATCATCAGGCGGACTTTCCCTTTCTCAACCAACAGTTGTTGGGGTTGATTCTACATGTTTGGGAAGCAAACCCAGATTACCCTGTCCATCTTACCCAAGCCCAATTTTCTCACCTTTGTCTCACCCTCATGACCCTGTTAAGGTACCTTTCCTCTCTTCACCTTCTGTCAGAGGCTCTTCACAGGAACCCTGAAGGGTTTTCTGCTGAAATCCTCTTCATCCTTACTTCTACATTGGTTTGTCTATTGTCTTTGGCTCTCATGCTTCAAATGTGTTTTGTTTGTTGTTGGGACCGCTTGGGCCATGATGCGGTTTTGGCAAGGGCCCATCTCCAGGCTCCTTATCTGAGAGACCTCTGCACAGTGCCATTTTTGTGGTGTTATGGGTTCATGGGGGTTTTACTTCCACCTGTTTGTGGTTCCTAAGATAACCGAGGACTGGTGTCCTGTCATCGATTTATCCCGTCTCAATCAGTATGTTCACACTCTCCTCGCTTTACCATGGAGACATACCATTCTCTTCTTGGGCATTTTCTCTGGGTCTTTGGATGACAAAGGTGAATGTATCCAATGCTTACTTACACATTCCTGTGGCAAAGCGTTCGTGTCCATATCTTCGGTTGGTCCATTGGCGGGTTGTGTACCCATTTTGTACCTTCCCTTTCGGCCTAGTCTCAGCAACATACGTGTTTTGTTGTGTAGTCCACTCCTTTGCTCAGCATATTCATGTCATGGGGTTTTGCTTCCATGTTTATATGGATGACTGGCTTCTTCTTGCTCATTCCAAATGAACTGGCCCATCACACTCGTCAGCTACTGGCTCAGTTGGGTGTTTTCCTCAACACCCATCTTAGTCAGGCCCAACCTCCTCCTCTCCAGCTCCATTCTATGGAACGGGCCGTTCGGAAAACCCTGTCTGTTCCCTCACTTACAGCTCGCAGGGTTCTGTTGCTTTTGGGGATGTGATCCTCCATGTCCCCACTCGTATCCCTGGGCAGGGCCCATATGCGGTTTCTTCAATGGGCCCTTTACGATCAATAGAACCTTGCCCAGGATCCCTTGGAGACTTCTATGTCCCTTCCCTCATCTCTTGTAGTCGATCTCCATTGGTTGTTGAACAGGGCCTACACATCGGCAGGGGTCCCACTTCCTCCTCCATGGCCAAATTTACATCTGTTCACAGATGCATCCCTTCAAGGCTGGGTTGCCTGGGTGGATCACCAAGAGGTTTCAGGTCGTTGGTGTATGGAGGAGAATTCTCTTCACATTAATGTTCTCGAACTCTTGGCTGTTCGTCGAGCTTAGGATCATTTTCTTTCTCTTTCCAGCTGCTGGCTGATTATGATCCATTCCAACAATTGTACTGTAGTGGCTTATATCAATCACCATGATGGCACCAGGTCTATGGATCTTCTTTACTGGGCCCACACACATCAAATTAATTTGGTGTGTCATGTACCAGGTGCTTTGAATCTTGTAGCTGATCATCTTTCCTGACCAGATCGCGTTTATCCCACGGAGTGGTCCTTGCATCCTGCAGATTTTTTGGTGGCTCTGTCTGCAACTGGGTGTGCCCCATATTGATGCCTTTGCCACCTTCCTCAATCACAAATTACCTCGGTTTTGGTCCCCAGTTCCCCATCCTCAAGCCTTGGATTCGTGATGACACATTCCCGGATCCCTGGCATTTGGCTACCCTGTGATTTCCTGAAGTCAAATTTTAGGCTCCATCTTGACTCTGGGACTTGAGGTGAAGATGGTATGAACCTCGTGCTACCCTCGTGAGGATATCGGTACCCAGCGAATGAGGTTTGGGATGTTGTTGAATTACCGAGTATGGTCCATCGTACCCTAGCCACTCTACACCATGGGACACATCCTCACTTGCCTACTTTCCATCATGGGATTGAGTGATTCTAATTTCTATTTAAGATTACATTGCTAAACTATCCTCTCCCATGCGGATGTGCTCCCTTCATGTTCCACCATGTCTTGTTCTCCTGATCATGTCGATGTTCCTGGTGAAGAAATACCTGGCTCAGATGTGGTGCAGTTCCCCTTCTCAGATCGTGTGATCTGGTCTTCTCATTTCAGGGGTGTCCTCTGGACATTTCTGGGGGATACACCTGTGCTTCCCTCTCACTGGTCCCTCCTCCATTTCAATGTTGGGGTTCAAGCTAATCTTGTGAGCGGAGGGAGAATACCTTATCGGAAGTTATAATTTTCCTAAGTGAAAATGTATTTCAAATAAGTACTTCCCTCCTCTCACACTTCCCACCCATCCTCCCCACAATCTTTCAGTGCTCACGTCTTCTGCCAAACTTCAGAGTGATAGTTTGGTAGTGGCTTGTAGAAATAGTCACTTGCATTAAGTGATAGTAGTACTCTCCTGTTGGTGGAGAGGTGACGTATGATGATTTGCATGAGAGACGTATTGGAACTTTGGATTCCAACAGAGGGACGATGAAGGCTTGTGGCATGTGTTTCAGAAAAAGTTTGCATACAGAGGGCAGCACAAAACGAGAAAAGCTAATCTTGTGAGAGGAGGGAAGTGCCTATTGGAAATAGATTTTCATTTAGGAAAATTATAACTTTCATTCTAAAGCTTAAATGATGTAAATCAGGAGTTGTTCTTGTAGTCTGCCTCTTAACTTTCCAATATCTTGATATTCTTCTTGCAGTAAAGGGGATTAAACTGGATGCACTACTATAAGAAAGGCAGCATCTGTGTCTTGTAAAAGGCTAAATTAATTTTCTGGTTCTTAAATTCAGAATTACTATACATGTAACCAAGAAATCACTTTATTCTTTTCACCACAGCTAAACTCTTAGCAAAAGGCACTTTAAAATAGCTTTTTGAAAATCAAAGTACTGTTTCCATTCTCCAAATGATAAGTAATAATCTCAAGAAAATATAATGTATTAGTAAGGCAAGATTTGCTTTTTGTGAATCCATACTGGCCATTCATGTGTGATATCACATTTCACTAAATGATTTTGTAAAGCTACTTTTATTAGATTTTTACCCATCACAGAATTAATACTAACTGGCCTGTAATTTCCAGGTCAACTCTTATCACCCCTTTTAAAAACAGGAGTAAAATAAACAACTCTCCAGTCCTCAGGTGCCTAACCATTGTATATTGACCTACCAAAAATGAAAGAGGGAGGCTCACATATCTTTAACCTGTTTTAAAACCATGGGAAAACCTTGTCTTGCCCAGGTGCTTTATCTGTTTTTAATGATTAAGGTCAGTTACAATATTTCCCATAGATTACTTATGGTAAAAAACATTGCTAATGTGTTCTTTAATAAAAATGGAAAACTCTTAGAATCTCAACCATCTCATCGTCTTCAACAAAAATGTTACCATCTCAGTATTTTTTTTTATTTATCTTTAACATATTTTAAGAAATTTTTGCAGTTGTATTTAACATTATCAGGCAGCTGTTTCTTGTAAACCCTTCTGGATTTCCTAATGTCTTTTTTTCCTAACCAATTCCCTAGTCTTCTTATAGTCCTGTAAATCTTCCAACTTATCTATCAGTTTAAACTTATTAAACCTATGGCATTTATCAATTTTTTGTATTTTAAAGTCTGTCAGGTGTGATTTTCTCTTTCTCTTATTAGGAACATGATTATCTTGAATTAAGAGAAATTTTGTATCACCTTTTAACTCATCTCAATTCACTAATGATAAATCATGTCTCACTGCTTCAAAATAAACTTTCTGAAAATTAAGAATTATAGTTTAATTTCTTTTTATCTCAGTGTTTACCAGAACATTAAGACTGGTTATGAGATTATTACTCTTCTCTACATATTTCTTTGCTGAACTCTTGCAACTATATATTCATTAGTCATTAAAAATCTAAAATGTTATCCCTTTCAATTTGCTCTCTGACTGTTTGGTATAGAAAACCATCCTGAATTACCTTTGAGTCAAATGAAATTTCTGTCTCTCACTGTTTAACTTCAATTAGTGTCTAAAATCAAGGTTTACCATTACTATTCTTATTAATAACAACGCTAATATCATTATACAATTCCTCATTGATCTCATCTGTCTGGTCAGGTGACCTATAGCAATTGCCAATTAAAAACTTTATATCCTGAAACCTGTGCTTGTAAGCTACTTTTGATTACTATTTTTTGTGTCTTCAAACCCAATAACCTTTAGTTCATCTATTATTATAAAGAGCCACTCCACCCCCTCTTAAATTTGAGTTTTTGAGCTTGCATAATCCCTATTAACCTTAAGAATATCTCTCTTATTTTTTATATATATAAAAGCTACAACATCCTCCATTTTACAAGTGAACTTTATTTTTTTGTGTAAGCCAGCATTTTCATTTACTAGAAATGAGATTTCTCTACTTATCCACTTAGAAAAGTTTTTACTTTCAGACAAACATTTTGGAGGCATATATTCCTTTTTGACTACCATGATCACAAACAACCCAAAGTTTATTGACATTTTACTCAATTTTTGTATATCTATATTTAACCATATGCTACTCATTTCTCAGTACTAAAAACAGTGTTACAGGTTGTGGGATTTTTAAATAGCATAGATAACATAATAACTAGAATTAATGATGGTGCTTTTTTTTTTTGTAGTGCATGTCAGAGTTAAAGATATTAACATGAAAGCTATTAAAAAAGTATTAACCAGGTACAAAAAACTAATTGGAGCTTTAAGAATAGAAACCATTGATTAGCTCTTTCAAGAGTTCTACATGTAGGCAAGAAATTGTAAGTAGGCTGTAAGGATAAGATAAGAGATTTTCAAGGAGATTATATCTAGATCAGCAAAGCAGATTAAGTCTGTGAGACCTTAAGGATACAGTAGGCAAAAGGTGTTGCAGGTGATTAGTTCCACTTATGCAGCATAGGACATTGGACTGTTTAAATTATGTTTAGAGAGATGTGAGGAAAAGTCTTGACTTTTGCATAAATAAGGCTGATAATAGAGTAGTTATGTTAGAAGTGAATTAAAAGTTTGAGAGGAAGTGATATCATTAAGATTAGAAAAAATCTATATAATAAGATTCATTGTGTTTGTGTCACATAACTTCTCATGAACTACTGGTCACACTGACTTCTAAATGAATCATCTCATTCCTGAGGTTTGCACAAAGGTAAAATTTTTCACCCACCCCTTGGGGAATTTGGAGATTTCCCAAAAACCCTTCTCCTAAACCTCTGGACTCACCAACTTCTAAATGGTACCAAACTAATTGTCTTAGCCCCAAGGATTGCACAAAGGTAAAACTTTTCACCTAACCCCCTTAGGGAACCCGGGTATTTCACAAAAACATTTTTACAGCATGTAAATAAGTAGGCTTACTAATTACCATTTGTAAATTGGTTAAAGAAATTAAGGTGCTACTATAGCATGAGCTCTACCGCTGCATTATCCATCCCTCATGGATATCACACATTTCCATACATCTATTTTAGCGATAAACACTTAATTTGATACATTTTTATACATGTTTGATAGACCTGGGTAGGCGACATATGGTGGTAGACCTCACGCTATAGTAGCACCGAAATTAAATTTGCATTATAGCAGTAATGATCATTAAACTGAAAAATTGTAGTTCAAGCACTAAACTTGCATTTTAGCAGCCCTGTATATGTGGACCATAGGCTCATGGCTTTGCTAGTGCTTATTGATATTTTCTGTAGACCCAGTAAACAGTTGTTTGACAATGACAATATAGTAATTTCTGGGTCAATTCTAGTACAGTTGTGTGCAACAACAGAGATTCAAAGACCTAGAGTATGAAGAACAGATGTAGTGATTTGTTGTTGTTGGAAGACAGAAACAAGAAACAATGATGAAGTGAAATAAAAATAAAACACCTTATTTACTGAAGCAGAAGAGTGGCTAATCATGAAGTAGAGGATTATTGCACTGTGACGTATGTATTAAACTGAAGTATAATGAACTGTGGTTATCTGAAGTTAAATTGAAAATAGTAAATAAATAAAAATGGAAAAATATAGAAAAACAAAGCATACATGATTAGCAGATTATAGGTTATAACAGTGAAACACCAACAAAATATCGCTAGCATGTCTTGAACCTTTCAAGTCAGAAATGAATCTATCTGCAGATGCCATAAACTGTAGTCACAATTCACTCTCTGTAGCTGACCAATCAGAAAGTTGGATCACAAGAATTTATAAGTATCTCCATTCTGTATGCCAGTCATTAAGCAGTCCATCAAAAGCAATAATATAACTATCCCATGAAACAGTAGGTAGCTTCTGTGATTGTGTGATTGACAAAATGGAAAACTTATGGAATTTGGATGTTTTTTTTCCTTAGTTTCATTAGACTAGCCAAAAAGAGTATGCATTTATTCCAATGGATTTGCAATACAACTAAAAACATTTTGCTGAATGGATGAAAAGGGAAATTTAATTCTGTTACAGGAAAAGCATCTAGTTGTAGGAACACTAAATCCATTTGTAAATTGGAGGATACTGAGGCTTATAGGAACAAACGGAAACTTCAAGGAAGCTATCATTAAGGCTACGGTGGATTATGAAATTATTTTTGGCTCAAATTTAACTTAAAGAATTATTATGCTAAAATGAACTGCAAGAAAAAAGCTAAAGATAATACTAGTATTTTAAGATTATTTAAAGGGGATCTCATTATGGAGGATATGAACATGCCCAAATTGTTTCAAATGTAGAGGGAGAATATTCCCAAGTTGACTAATTTCCTTAAAGGTGGAGAAGTTGTTTTTCTTAAATTCTATTCCTGCTGAAAAAAAACTGTTGGAATATTTTGGGAAACTTCTTGAGAATAAAGATCTTTGCTGTGACAAGGTTTTTTTATGTTAAAACTTAAAAATAAATAACTTGTTTTCAGAAATTTCTCAACTCTTGATGACACTCAATATATTATACATGTAATTGAATGATTGCCATGTGATAATTTGTGTTTTTCTAAAGAAAGTGTTAAGGAAGGAACTGTTTGAATAAAATTAAGCTCTGAAGAGAACACTGGAAAGTGAAAATGGTTGAAAATTTTCTCTGTAGCATAAAAGACCTACGTGACATTATTCAGGTGTTTCAGATTACTAGGGATTTGGTTACACTTTCTGTGAATGATCTGCTTCAGTATGAAGAGTATAAAATGTAAGGCTACATCTAGACTTAGTCATTAGTAAATTATTTCTCTGTTGCAGATAAACATAGAATGGTTTGCCTGATGATGTGGAGTCTGCAACCTCTTCAGACCAACTGGCTTTCTGTTACCTTAATGTTGATGTTCTTACTATGTAGCTTACATCCATTTGTACTTAGTTTGGTGAGACTCATTAGTTTACTGCCAAACTTTAGACAAGGTGGGCACTGTTTATGATGTTTTTAAGTTCAGTGCTATCCTATAAAGCAATGGTTCCTAACCCATTTTAGATAGAGATCCAGCAAGGCTTGCATCAAAAACCCTACAGAAACAACAAAAAGAAAAAGGGTGAAGAGCATACATTGTACTTAATAGGGAAAACATGGTATTTACAATAATGTCAAAATAAAATTTATGTATTCCAGGGAGAAAGAATTATTACCACTTTTACCAGTAGATGTAATTATATCTTTCACTTATTATTATATTACTTTACATATATATATATAATTTTTAATTATATTTCATTTGTTTATTATATTGAAATAGCTTACATGGTCCTATATGTATTTATGATGCTATTTTGCAAGTTTCTTGTGGCTTGATGTGAAAATTAGCAGAACTTAGTTTTGAGCTGGGGTCTGATGGTTGAAAACACTGCTATGAATGACTGTTTGTAAATCTCTTTCACATTCAGAAGTTCACAACCTAGTATGTTTTTTTTTAGAAACAAAATAAATGTTCTTTTGAAGTATCTGTCTTAAAAATGTTTTAATTCTGAATTCTTTTTCGTTAAAGTTGTTGTAGGAAAACAAACAGTGCTCCAAGTTTTAACTTTATTTGTATTTTTCTTTTCAGTCACATACCATCTTGTTGGTTCAGCCAGGCAAACCAGAAACCCGAACATATTCTGATTACGAATCTGTTAATGAGTGCATGGAAGGTTAGCACATTCCATCATTCACAGTTTTTTGTTTGTTTTTGATTTTGTATCATATATACAAATGTACACTGGTAACAAGTCATGAACTGAAAGATGTGTACTGTAAAGAAGCTATATACTGAT
The DNA here is from genome assembly GCF_000517525.1 of Limulus polyphemus. Taxonomy (NCBI): domain Eukaryota; kingdom Metazoa; phylum Arthropoda; class Merostomata; order Xiphosura; family Limulidae; genus Limulus; species Limulus polyphemus. Next base: position 853,856 of record NW_013665686.1, read on the forward strand.
GTATGATTTGATTTTTATTAATAAATTACTAAGATGCATAAAATACTTTAAATGGGAAGTAAGTAACTGAGTGTTTGAAACAACACATGAGCAAGAAATGAAACCATTTTTACTCTGTGAAATGAATTATATGATCATTTTGTGTGTGACTAAAAACAAAACATTATTTGGGAAATAAATTAAAGTATTCAATAATAATAATAATAAGCTCAAAGTGACACAGTTCAGCTCTTTTAACATTGAGTAACATGTTTTACTTTGGGGCTGTTAAATTTGGCCAAACAAACTTAAGTATGGGATATTAAAAATTTACTAGATTTAAACAAATTTTTGCCAGTCTTCTCGGAGAAAATCTAAAACAAATGCATTAAATTGGGAAAAAGCAATGCACTACCAGTTAGTATATGTAGCTTAACCATGAATAGGCTTATCATTAAATTGTTATCAAAGCATGAAATCAAGTGAACTGTAGAAATGATTCAAAACATGTTTTTTAGGTAATGGCTTAATTTACCTGATTTTATTTTATTTTTTAGTTGAACTGCTTTGCCAAGGATATATGATCAAATTCCTTAGTTACTTAATTTGTACTATAAGAAATTACTACATCAAGGACTCGATAAATATTTTGGAGTCAAGATACAGGCTTGTTCTGATAAGCTGTTAGTTGCAGTTTTTCATGAGATTTGATTTGTTGAAAATGTGTGTGTTGATTGACTTTTGTTTATTTTTTTAAAAGATTGAATGCTTAGTATTTTTGCCTTCTGTAAAATACTTATTTGAATGTTAATAGCAGTGTAGCATTGTCAATAGTTTCTTGTTTTTAATAATAATATTTGTAACATCAATGACCTCGGATCAGAAATTGAGAAAAAGTGTTCATTTGTTTTTTATATGTATATAGATATTCGGTTACTCTTGTAAAGCATGATTCTTAGATGCTATACATTTGCAGGTGTCTGTCACATATATGAAGAACATCTGAAACGTCAGAACCCAAATACTCCATCCATCACATATGACATAAGCCAGTTGTTTGATTTTGTTGATCAGTTACAGGATCTCAGTTGCTTAGTGTAAGTTCAACCTGTTTCAAATATAGGAAATACTGGTTTAAAAATGTAGTTCTTCTTAAAAACAGAAAACAATGTGTGTTTCTGACACTAATTTTTATTAAAAAAAAGGCTATATTTGAAGGGTAAGACCCCCCCCCCCTCACAAAGCTTGCTGTTTTTTTTAGACAAAAAACATCATTCTAAAATCTTATCCTTAAAAGACTGTAAGAATTAATTTATGGTAAAGGTCATACCCTTGGAATGTTATCTTTATTGCATTGGTGTTTTATATATCATTGGTTTAGCCTAAGATTTGTGAATGCACCATGTACCTTTTTGTCTGTTAATACTATTTCCTTCCTAAATTACTTTTTAGAAAATTTTATCATGTTTCATGTGTGGTTTGATCTTGTTGTTAGGTACCAGAAGTCTACTAATACGTATGCTCCTTACAACAAAGATTGGATCAAGGAAAAGATATATATTCTTTTGCGGAGACAGGCTTCAAAGAACCAGTCTTGAAACCTCTTTTTACATAAACATTTATAATTACACATTTGGCATAGTTTCATCAGTTTAGTTTAGTTTTACATTCATCTGACTGAAAAAGAAAAATACTAGTGTGTATTAGTTATTGCCAGGGCTTTAATATATTAAATGTTTACTAAAGTATTTTCCTTATTATCAAGTGTTCATTAAAGCCATATGTTTGTGATATATTCCTCCCACTGTCTTTATTCTGGTTCAAAACCTTTTTAAACTCTTATATCTGTCAAAACTGTTCCTGAGTATGTTTCACATGTATTTGTAGTTTTCTGTATCCTGTATACCATTACTAAGAAATACTTTGTTATTTTGTTTGTTTGCTTTTGTTTTGTATTTTCATTTTGTTCAGTCTTTATTTTTTGAATTTGTGGAAAGTTCCCCAAATGTAAAAGTTTTAGCCTTTATTGATTTTAGGAAAATTAAAGTCTGCTTCTGTGTTAACTTAGGGACAAGTTAGTCATGAAACTTGGAGTTTCAGTTATGTGCTAGATATATTTTTTAGGCTACATTGTCATGTGGTTTAAATCCATATTAAGACGCATTTAAAAATGTGGAGAAATATGCACAAGACAATTCTCCGTTAAAAGTACTTAGTAAAATCACTCCCATTTATTTCTACCCCATAATATCTAAAAAAAAAGATCTTGGATGGGTTGCCATATTTCAGTTTTCTGTAGGTTTTATCAGAATATTTAAAATTCTGCAAACCAAACATATGAATACCAGTGCTCTTTAATTGCAAGGATGTGAAGATATTGTTCATCACAGCAAATTTTATACATTTGTCCCTCAGATACATCTTGCACATGTTAGTCATTACTATTTTTTATTCACTTTACCACATTCATTACTAAAGCTATAAACAAGATAAGAAAAAAAAAGTCAAATTTCATATAATTGGTATTTTCTTGTCAGCATTTATTGAAAACTTTATCTTTTTCTGACTAGATATTCTATCTTAAATAAAGAGACAATAAAAAGTTCATATTTAACAATGAGGTGAAAATAAAAGGGTGTCTGAAATCATTAGCTTGAAGTCAAAACTAAACAAACTTTTAATTAGAAAATGTTTTCATTATGGGATTTTTACTATCTTTGTGGATTAAGAGAAAATATATTTTTACCTAAATTTTATATTAAACCAACCATCTGATCATCTGTAATAGTTGAGGTATTTTCTTTTTGGAAGTATGCTTTAAATCTTTTGATCTAAATTAGTACTTTATCAGATGTTACTGAAACTAAGTTTAATGTGATCATGCTTCGGCATTTCCATGTAAAATTATTTTTTTTCAAAATACTTGAAATATGGAGTACAAACAACTGTTTTAACAGATTGATCTGTGAAAATGAAATAAAACGATTATCACACTTAAAGTATTGTTTATTTATAATTACACTGTTCTTAGTACAACTCTTTTGGTGATCAAGTGGTGACATAAAATTCTTTATCATTGGTTGGTACAGTATACCATATTTTTCTGAATTTTCTGAGCTTTATGGCTAATTTGAAGTTCAGTGCTGCCTCCCCTCGACGTGGATTCCTGTACGTGGTGAGGGGACCTCCCAGGGAAGGTTCTGTATTTTCAGTTACTTCCTCTGGGATCTAAACATCCAAGTGTTTGCCGTGCGTGGCGACCTGTGAAGGGGAGGAGAGGATCCTGGTGGTTGAGTGGTGTCTGGAGCTCTGCAACACACCACTTTGGCCTTGAATTCCTGTAGACGGGTAGCCTTGGGGTGGCCCCCCAGGGTCATTTAGCTGGTCCACTCGGGCTAGGGTCAACTGAGTACCACTGTGAGCATTCTCAATGGGTGTTGTGGACATCTTGTCTGATGCTGGTGTTTGGGTATAGTGCTCACGAACCCTGGCGTTGCTGCAGTGTTCTTGTTTGACATTATAGTGCGTCCTCTCCTAGGACTCCATGGCGGGTGGGGTCAGTGGACACTAAATCTTTCTCCTTAATTATGGATCCCCTCAATCCAATAAAAAAAAAAAATACTAAAACTCTGCTAATCGGTAAACGACCACTCTTAAAAGACTCTGACTAGCAGTCTCCATCACAAAGTACACCTGTACCTCACTTCCTGATCCTGCATTCACTTTCTGATAAATCTTTAGGGCAAATGTCTCCCTTTTTTTATTCAGAAGGGCTTAGAGGGGCTTGCTGGCTCTCCAAAGTCAGTTAAGAAGCTCCGTTTTGGACACTTCTTGGTTGAAACATCCACAGCTAAGCACAGTGAACTCTTCTTGAATTCAAAGGTCATTGGGGATATACCCATTGAGGTTACTCTCCACGCTTCCTTGAATATCTCTTCTTTGTCAAAGTTCACAAAGGTGAATTCAATTGATATAGAACACCCTTTGACAAGACATTATTCTCCTCTATTATGTTATTACAATATAATTAACAGTAAGTTCACTTACTTTACCTTGTGAGTTACCACAGTTGTATACAGAGCTTTAAATAATTCTCTTTTACGTCAAAAGTCCACACAAGCTGATTCAGTTACTTTAGAACCCACTTGACAAGACGACTAATTATTTACTCTATTTCTTACAATCTGTGATTATAATGCTTTAAAAGTTGCCACTGTACACTCTTTATGGCTAAATTTACAAACACAGTCTCTCACTTCTTACTTGCACTCTGTATCTGCACATATTTATAACATGCAACAGACAAATCTAGAAATATCTAGCCCTCTAATAACCAATTTTCACATAAGAAAAACCTAGAAGCTTCGAGTAAGATGACGTCAACAGCCTTGCAAAAGCCTAATATAACAATTAAACTTCATACACAGAATCACGTAAGAAAAACTTGTCATAAATATTGCTTTTAAAATAATTAACTTTTAACACTTGTTATGAAAAACTAAATAATCATTAGGTATTAAATCACTAAATAATAACTTAAACTAAACAGTTTTGTATATCCAGAAAATAAGCCCCTCTTCAAGAAGAATATTTACAATATTTGTTTACACTATATATAAAGACTATTTTCAGTTCATACACAAAGTCAACTCGTACAGCATGCACCAACATATGCAGTCCCCTTGATAGCTTCAGTGTGGGACCTGTATTTCTGGAGGTACAACACCCACTTCATGGTCCTTGCACTACTGTCGATTTTACACCTCTCGATGTATTCAAGTGGTCGATGGTCCGTCTGGATGATGAACTCCTTACCATGTAGGCAGTTCTGGAAATTCAGGATGGCAAATGTGATGGCCAGACACTCTCGTTCGATCACAGAGTAGTTCTTCTTACCACTCAAAAGCTTTTTACTTACATACATTATCAGAAACGGCCATTCTTTATGTTCTTGTAGAAGTACTGCTCCAATTCCAATGTCTGAAACATTGGCCTGAATGGTGAATGGTTTGTTGAAGTCTGGCATTCTAAGAATTGGCAAACTTCCCAACATGTTATTTAACTTCTGGAATGCCATCTGCTGTGGTTGTTCCCACTTCATTTGTTGGGTAGGCCTTTCTTGGTCAGGTCCATCAATGGTGCAGCAACTTCAGCATAATTTGGGATGAATTTCTGTAGTATCCTGCTAACCCCTGGAAGGATCTGACTTGCTGCTTTATCATCAGAGCTAGTGCATCTTGTATGCGAGTTAGCTTCATCTCTTCCATGGCTATCTGTCAGTTGCCCAGTCCAATAAACTCAAGCTCGGGATAGCCGATGTAGCACTTAAATGGTCAGATCTGCTGCCCTCACTCATCTGAACAGCTCTTTAAGTTTCTCCAAGTGGTCTCCCCATCTGGCTGTGTGTGTGTCAGAATGTCGTCCACATAATGCTCAATGTTTGTGGTGTTGTGCAACATCTTCATTGTGGTTGAATGTTGCTGCTGAGTTGACTAATCCAAACAGCATCCTATTAAAATGGAAACATCTGCCTGGTATCACAAAGACTGTCTTCTCTTTAGATCCCATTTCCATTGGAATCTGCAAATAACCTTTACTAAGGTCGATCTTTGAAAAGAACTTGGCTCTGTCTAATTTTGCCATGATAGCATCTGGGTTGCTCATAGGTTTGAAGTTGAACTTCATCACGAGGTTCAGTTTTTGGAAATCTATGCAGAAGTGGTTTGATCCATCCCTCTTCTTCCCAGTTACTACTGGTGAACAGTAAGCTGAATTCGAAAGCTAGATGATTCCAGCTTCTAACATTACCTCAACTTCCTGCTTTATCAGCTGTATCGTTGCATAGGGCTTCACCTTGACTGGATCCCTGGTCGTAGTCTCGATCTTGTGTTGCATAGGTTCTGTCTTACCTGGTTTATCTGTGCAGACATCTGCATACTAGCACAGTAGATCTCGTGGCTCTTTCTGCTGCTTGCCACTCAGTTCTTCACTAATGTTGATGTCTTTGTCTCATCTCCACCCAGTGATCTTAAATTTAGTAAGTCTTCATCTTCTATGACAAAGTCACCATCTTCAGGTTCTGTGTCTATGAAGCTACACCTGCAACATCCATCTGTGCCTCAATAGCTGTGCCCATTATATCTTTCTCCCTCTCAAAGTACAGATTGGCATGGTAGATATTGGTCTTCCCATCCACATTCACCTTATAGTCCATTCTGTTGACCACTACCTTTACTTCAAAAGGTCCTTTCCACTGCAGGGTGAGTTTGTTGTTGTCTGTTGGTAGCAGAATTAAGACCTTCTGTCGGACCTTAAAACGTCGATCCTTGGCCTTCTTGTCATAGATGTGCTTCTGACTGCCTTGAGCTGTATACAAGCTCTCTCTAGCGAGTTGACATGTCTCCTCCAGTCGGTATTTGAGGTCTAACATGTACTGGTATGTGTTCCTGACTTTTGACTCTTCTTCTCCTGTCCATAGCTCTTTCATGATCTGCATAAGACCTCGTACTATTCTTCTGTACAGTAACTTGAAAGGTGAAAATCCTGTACTTGCTTGTGGGACTTCTTGATAAGCAGATAATATTGCCTGCGGTTACCTGTCCCAGTCACGTGTTCTCTCTTGGCACATCTTCTCACCATGCTACTTAGGACTCCATTGACTCTCTCACAAAGTCCATTACATTTGGGGTTGTAAAGAGCTGCCTAGTTCTTGTGTGTCTGCACACCTCTTGTGACAGTTTTGAGGTAAACTGGGTCCCTCTATCACGCAAGACTTCTTTTGCAAAGCCAACTCTGCAGAACACTTCCAAGGAGGTTTCTTCTAGTCTCTCCATTTCTATTTGTAGCAATGCTATAGCTTTGGGTAACGTCTTGCATAGTCCACTACTGTCAGCACATACTGGTTCTTGTCAGATACAACTGTTGGTGGTCTGATCAAGTCCACAGCTACTCTGCTGAATGGTTCGTCTATGAGAGGTATCTCATCCAGTGACACCTTGGTTACCTTCCCTCTAGGTACTGTTCTTTGACAGATGTTACATGACTTGAAGAACATGGTCTCATCTTCAATTACTTATGGAAGTTGCTGATGATTCTGTCTGCCCTATTATTTCCTCCTAAAATCGACTCGTGAGGTAACTTCATTACTTGAGTCCAGTATTCTGTTGGTACTATGATCTGTTTACCTTCTCCAGTACAGCACTCCCTTCCAGTTCTCTATTATGTAAGTCACTTTGTCCCGTGTTCGACTTTCTATCAGGCACTGTCCCAAAGTTTCTACAATGAAGGGTCTTTTTTCTGTGCTTCCTTTAGTTTCTGCAAACCTTTATTCAGGATGTCGCCTCTTCATACTTGCAGGGACTTAATGTCTTGCTTGTTCTCGTTTTCTTGATGCTTCATCCATCTTCTTTCTATGTAGTTTGTTCAAACTTCTACTGCCTGGTATATTTCCAATCACGAAGTCATAGATGGTGCCTTCATACACATGGCCTTAAGGTCTCTCACATAGTATGGCGTGTCCACCTTTATTTTTGCTATGGGAAACTTTCTCAATGTTCCATCAATAAGCACACAAAAATGTACCTTGGTCATATGGTCATCAGATACAGGAGTGGTTCTCAATGCTGTGCTAAAGCACCTAGTGTCTCGTAGGACGTTCACTTTTTTGTCCTTGACATAGCTTTCACCTTCTGGCATGTTGTGATTTGTTGGCACCTCTTGATGTTTGTCACATACTTCAATCACCACTAGCACTGTTGACTAATTTGCTAACTTGAGCTGACCATCAGTCATGCACTAATTAAATATGAAAACAGTACTTCTTTCTTATGGTGAATTTGATTGGTTGTTTCTATTCTGTTTCGTCTGGCAGCAGCTTCCATGGTGATAGTCACTCTTATCTTGTTTCTTGCTAGCACCATCTTTGTAGGTAGCTCCAACTGTTTATGTTGAGATTTCTGCTGTTGCTTGTTGGTGATGGATTTGCAATGTGTCCTATTTTCTAATAAATATGACATTTCTTCTCCCATTTGTCTTATTAACCTCCTGTCACCTTTGGTGAACACCTGATTTTGGTCAGCCACCACTGATTTCGACTTTAACTGGTTATTCTTGGGCTTGTCAATTATACTCCTTCCATTGGGCTTCTATATACTGTGTTGCATCAGCGAGTCACATGACTACTGTGACGCAACGTTTCTAGAACTATCATGTACTTTGGCGAATGCTCTAGTATTTACTAGATAGGGTAGGCTGGTATATATAAGAGGGGGAAAACGTGACGCGGGAAGGTAATGTAATGTGTGTATAGACAGTGAGTAATTGAACTGCAGTCAGAGAGCACGAGAGACGTTACAGCGTTTGTTTAGCGCGATTGTTGAAGTTGAGTGTATCGGTAAAGTTATATTCGGAAAGAATAAACCAGTTTTATTAAGAAAGGACTTGTGTCGTTAAAGTTTCATCGGAACGAAGTTACGGAAAGTTAATTAACAAACGGAGACGTAACAAATTGGTGTCAGAAGTGGAACAAAAAAAATGGAAACGAGAGGCGGAAAATCAAACTACAGTTTAGCAGACTTGATGGCAGCAATACAAGAGCAGCAAAAAAAACAAGAAGAGAGACAACAGCAGTTGCAAGAAAACCTGCAACAATGGCAGCTCGAACAAGAAAAGAAACAAGAAGAGAGATTACAGCAGTTGTTTGAGGAAAAAGGAAAGAAACAAGAAGAACGAGAAGATTAAACAAGAAGAGAGATTACAGCAGTTGTTTGAGGAAAAAGGAAAGAAACAAGAAGAACGAGAAGATTAA
>NW_013665686.1:863558-864698 GCF_000517525.1 Limulus polyphemus
ATGGTAGAAAAGTACAACTGGACACTGGGACAGGAATTGGCTAAGATTTGTAATAGCCACCAAGATGACTGGGATGTCTTACTGTTGATGGCCTATAGGACAGCAGAGCATGAAACCACTGGATACACTCCAGCAAAGCTGATGTTTGGTCAGGAACTTCGGGTGCCAGTGGATCTGTTAACAGGACGCCCACCTTATGAAGAGTTGTCTGAAAATGTGCTAGAATTCGTGAAAGTGTTATTTGAAAGGATGGATGACATTCACCATCAAGTGTATTCAAACTTGAAAACGTCTGCTGATTCGATGAAGTTATCTTATGATAAGAGATCCACTGAAGTTAGTTTTGTACGAGGAAACAAGGTGTAGTTGTATAATCCCAGGAAGACCAAAGGAAAGTCTCCTAAGTTGTCATCTCCATGGAAAAGCCCATATGACATAGTGGATCGTCTCTCAGACGTGACTTTCCGGATAAAATGTGGGCGGCAAGGTGAGACAAATCTGGTGCATGGCAACAGGTTTTGGCATTATCACACGGTCCAGGACATTTCAGTTGGAATGAAGTGAAAAACGGAACAAAAGACGCCGCTGAAGACGTGTCACCTGGATAGGCCACTGTCGAATAAATAACTCTACTCGGTTTCGAGAAGGGAAACAGTGAAGCCCTTCATGAAGTTAATACCACTAGGTGACGATAGGAAAATTCCTGATGGAGCAGATGAACCTCACGTGAAGCAGAAGCCAGTACGGAAGAAGACGTTCCATAAAATTGAGAGACTTTGTTGAATTCTAATTTTGTGTTTGTAGATTCTGTACATTTAAGTAAGTTATTCCTGATGGAGCAGATGAACCTCACGTGAAGCAGAAGCCAGTACGGAAGAAGACGTTCCATAAAATTAAGAGACTTTGTTGAATTCTAATTTTGTGTTTGTAGATTCTGTACATTTAAGTAAGTTATTGTTTATTATCTATTGGTTTAATGTAAGTAGCTATTGTTCGGGACGAACAATACTAAGGAAGGCGCAGTGTTACGACAGCGGAAGTCACGTGACCCTAGTAACATGTCATGATATTCTCGGAGTTCGTGAATGCTCGAGTGTTTTCTAGATGTGCGGTATTCTTGTATATAAGACCGCCAAGTAG
>NW_013665686.1:865395-869911 GCF_000517525.1 Limulus polyphemus
ACTTGTATCGCTAAAGTTTTTCGGAAAGAATTTTTACGGAAAATTAACAAACGAACAGAGACGTAACAATATTAAGAGTAAAATTGATATTATAAATACTAACTCACCTACCAATTTATTATCACTTTAAAAAACGCTGTAAACTATATGTAAATATTTTTATGTCTTCTAAAATTAAGTTTTAAAACATAAAGGTTTTTCCCCTATATGTATTATAGTCCTGGAATTTTAGACATAAATTTGACCAAACTTCAAATAAATTATTTAAAGCTGAAAATATCAGTATTAGTGAAGTTTTATGGTGAATAACATATCAAACGTTCCAAAAAATTTTCTTGCAACTTAATTTCTTGGAAATACGGCCAACATCTTGAATTTTAGCTCTACCTGCTATAACTTATGACTCATATAAATGCATAGTTTAAAAAAAAAACGTTCCTAATTGAATAATTTTCTTACAGGAAGAGCTTAGATTCCATATTTCATGTGTTTTTTTTTATACCTAAATTTCATGTTCACAAGTTCTAGCATTTTAGTGGCATCAAATTAAGAAACATTGCAAATGTAAGTTTTAAATCATTACCCGAGCTATTTATTAATCTAATCTATAACTTGAATCCTGTGCCAGTGAGAGTGGAGCTATGGCATCCCAAGTACACCCATCTCGGATTAGCATAGAACTCGTAGATCAGCATTACTAACATAATACACTCCACTGATGTTGCTCTACCACAAATGTAAAATACATATTGGGTAGCAAAATGTCTTTACCTTTTCTCGGTAACGATTGTAGGTGATTTACTGATTGTCTATTTCTTCATTATAAATCAGTGTACTTTATATGCATTTAAGTTGGATATTGAGAGAGCTAAAATTTAATAAATAATTAAAACCAACGTTTCATATTTACACAATTTTAAAAACTTAATTGAAGCCGTCAACAGCTTCCTCTTTAAAAATACACCCTACATGTACAATGTTTCGACGTCCTCTTCAGGACTTATCTGCAAGACATACTAATTTGTAAATTTTTTTCCTGCAATGTGATGTTACATTGTCTTTTGTATTTACATAATACCTCAGTCAACATTTATATTACATCATGCCAAATATCAATGCTTTGACTTGATGACCCTTCATCTCTGTTTAATACTTCTTTTTCGGATTTTATTATTTTTAGTAATTCACTGACATTCAAAGCTGTAATATAACGTGGTTGAGCTAAAATTGTAGTTTTTTTACCCATAAAATTTTGTGTTGTTTTTACATATTCTGCAATAGTCAAGTTTTATTATTTTTTATTTAACCTGTATGTTCCTGTCACCTCTATTTTAAATTCCTTTAAGTTTGATAAATAATGCCACATTCTATTTTGTAAATCCCAGTTTTATCTTCTAATTCTATTTTATTCTTAGTATTCCCCAATATTTCTTTAATCTTATTTGTAGGTTTAAAGATTGGTTAAAAGTGTTGTTGCTTCTCAAAAGCTTTAAATAGTTGACCTGTTATTCCTTGAATATAAGGTAAACTTAAAGTTTATTTTGTATTTTTTTTCTTCCATAAACAGATTTTTACGTAGTATTTTTAACTAACATTAAACCTTTGTTAAATTTCTTAAATACTCTTACCTAATATATTTGATTCAAATCCTCTTTCAACAGCTACATATTTAATTAATAACAATTCGTTATTTAAATATTATTGTCTTTTTAAAAATTATTTAATATGAAACGTTGGTTTTAATTATTTATTAAATTTGAGACAATACACAAGTGCCGATCTATCATATTTATTGAGAAAGCGGTTATTGTGATGTAGGTTATTTTTTTCTTTTCAGAAATGGATGTGAATTATAATTTCCTTCTGTGTGGGCCCTCTTTGGAATTCAGAGACATTGTTAAGATTAAATGTGATTTTGAAATCATTTATTGGTGTAAGTGCTGTTCAAATAGATGGAATCTCCGAGTAGTTCCAAACTGTATGAAGGATCAAGTATGCCAAATGTTGCAATTTTTATACTCATCTAAAAATTTCATGAAAGTTCATAACACCCAGTCTAACTTGCTGAGCATTGATGATGCTCCACATCTACAGTTGGCTGAGAGTCACTTCAGTTAAAGGGAATTGCCTGTTTTGTGTTGAGAAAGCCAATACATATTTGCAAAACAAGGAAATGGTAAAACATTATCAAGTTACTCTCTTCAGTTTAAGGATAGCATTTCCAAACAAGCAAATATGGGTGGAAAAAAATGGTGAAAGACAGTTCTTGCTTGAGTAGAAAGTGTTGTCAACCTCGTTGAAACAGAAGGGAGGTGTCATCATCATTGTTTTCTTAACTTTTTCTAACCTCAACAATGCAGCAGGCCTGAAAACATGTGGATTTCTTGGGGGGAGATTAATATCAATATTTGCATTCTGGGCTAAAATATCATGAATTCTATTTAACCAGATGTTGCCTCAGGATATTGGTCAAGTCAAACTAGTTTCTCACTGAGGAAAGAATAACATTCAGGGGCTAAAGTAATAACATACTTTCTGTAACATGGTACACTGATAGAAAAGCCCATGAAACTGATAAATGCTTGGGAATTGTGGAGACAGCAGCAGCTATTTCACAGGAGGACATATAATTTCAGTTTCATTCACTGTATCATTATTTTCCTGCAGATGAATTTTTCATGACTAAGTTGGTGCCTGAAACTCTTGCATTTTGTACAGTGTTTTTTATGTGAAGACTAGATGTGTACATCACCAAATGAAAGTGTTATGCTATCAAATAGGCAAATGTATCTGCTTGCAGACCACCGTCCTACAAAGCCCAATTGGCATTATACATCTAGAGAATTTGTCAACTTTCTGAGCAGAATGGGATTTTTGTTACCATCAAAAGAAATGAAGTGATAAAAGTAGTTCATCATGACTCAAAAACATCAGATATCTGGGGATATCAAATACTCGCAGTTTCCCTTTTACAATGCAGACTTCTATATTAGGATTCTTGAGGGTACAATAAAATCCATGGTATGGGCGAGTTGAAATGCTCCATACCCGCTGAAGGGATCTGCATTTGCCAACTACTGGTTTGAATGCATCCATGGACAAGATTGATAGTGATACAAGAATTACCCTTCCTCCATGTCTGAAGAATGTTGTAACCAGAGATGTCCTGCAAGTTTCATAACAAATAGCTAATAGTGTCCAAGCTGTGGTGGCAATTTACTGGATGTGAATGAGTGGTAACTGGAGTCAAATGCTTATTAGTCCATCTTAGAACGGTTACACGCAGTCCACTTTTGAAAATTGTGGCATGTCTGAGGTGTCACATTGATGTGTTATGTTAATACAGTCTATACATTGTTTTCATTCTCTGCCAAAGAGTGCAAGAAGCAAAAGCAAACCAGCTGCTTGGTTATGTTCTGACAACCTCTTTATATTAAGGCTGCAACTATGATCATGGCCTCTGGTGAGCTCTCTACCATCATGATGAGGTTCGGAGGATTCCACCTCCTTATGTTATTCATAGGTGCCATTGGGTACATTATGGGTGGCAGTAACCTGGATAACTTGTGGACTTTGGTGTATGTGGAGACTTCTGTTCCCCACATGATATCCAGAGATGTGTGTGACCATGCTTTCACAGCACTTTTCCTTCCCCAACATTCTTTGGGTACTATTCTGATGAAGAAAAGTGACAACTTGAGTGATGATGTCCTTGAGCAAGAGACACCTGAAGAGGTTGCAAATACTAAAGCTGCTCTTCATTTCATAGATTCGCTCACAGGAACAATCAGAGTTCTCGCTTATAACAGCTGCACATCAAAATTGTGTCTACAGTATTTCAAACAAGTCCAAATAATACACTTGTCTGTGCTAAGAGAACTCTGCATACTGTGTAAGAAATGCTACCTCACTTCCAAGCAAATGGGCACCTGCAGTATGTGAAGTCAGCTAGTTTGTATGTCCAGCAAAGGGAAAAACTGCCTCAGAGAATGTATGCCAATGAATATGAGAAATTTGTGGTGAGATGAAACTTCCAGAGAAATCATGCATTTTGGATTAGTATCTGGATAGATGTGATTATTGAGCAATGGCTCATGTACACTCTAAAGATCTCTAGAGAATTAATTCCTGGGCTTGGCATTAGTGAAAGTAAGCTTGCAAGTCGGGTCTTCTCTCTTCTGGGGTGTATTAATCTATGCTGTGCAATAGAGACGATTTGTGGAGTCACCTCAGGATTATCAGAGAAGCATGTAGATCTCCAAGGTTCACATCAGTCTCAAAATAACTGTGATTTGCAAGTTTAGACGGCTGAAGAAGCACACATTATTTGAAGATGAGCTACTTGACCAGTTGCTGTGTTTATTTAAGGGCTTGGTTGCAGATGAAATAATAATGTGATAATGCACTTGAGCTTGGTAAGGAAGCAATGATGGCTCTAACTTTCATGATGTAAAGTTGAAATAGTTTGGTTTGTTATGAATTTCGTGCAAAGCTACACAAGGGCTATCTGCACTAG
>NW_013665686.1:870050-902338 GCF_000517525.1 Limulus polyphemus
AAGGGCTATCTGCACTAGCCATCCCTAATTTAGCAGTGAAATACTAGAGGGAAGGCAGCTAGTCATCACCACCCACTGCCAATTCTACTAACGGCAACTGTCTACTGTGGCAAGCAAATACATTTTTCAGTTTCTTAAAATAAAGATTATTTAGTCTGATTGTATATTTGTGTTCAGTCCCATTATTTCTGGTGAAAATAGTTAGTCAAGGAAAACAGAATTATTTTGCAGCAAATATATTGATAAATCTCCCAATATTCAGCAAACCTATCTTGTCACTATTATAGGAAGTTAGTGGTATCTGAAAATACCACAAGTGTTTACCAACAAATAGTGGGATAGACCGTCACTTTATAATGTTCCCATGGCTGAATGGGCAAGCATGTTTGGTGGGATGGGGATTAGAATCCGCAGGTTGCAAGTCGAGTGCCCTAACCACCTGGCCAGTTCAAATAGAAAAAGGTGAAAGCAATGTCAATTTTGAAAAGTGGTATAAAACTATGAGACAAATTTGTACCGGATAACCCTCAGCATCTCTTCATGAGGATTACCTGCATGCTGAGATCCAAGGGTAATTTCTCAGACTATATGCATTATGAGGTAGCTCCAAAGCCTCCACGTCTTTCTAATGAGACATCTATGAGAAAAACAAAATCTTTGTTAGCTGCCTTGGTGAATTACGTTGTACTACACAGCAAATGATCATCTTCAAAAAGTTGTGTGGACACACTTGTTCATATATGAGCAGGTGTGCTCTTCATATGTCGATTATGTCCTCAACCATTACTCTATATTGGCGTCCATAGTTTTTGAAGGATAAGATCCCAAAATTAGCACAAAGATTGAAGAACAAATGAAGATGATTAGAAGAAAGTATTTAATAGAAATCAAGTTTGACCAGCATCATGCTGACAATGGCCCATACAGAACTTCTAGGTAGCACACAGAATAAAGCACACCTCAAGCTAACAGTATCACTGTGAACCTAGCAGAGATAGATGCCAACAAGTATATCATGTCCACAGTAAGCACACAGCCACAAGTGGACATGAAATTTCAGTAGTAAACATGTACACTGACATCCCAGTCATGCTGGTGGCATACACTATGCTGGATACCATAATTGGCATCTTCACTTCTAGCTCAAGCAACAAACTAGAAAACCTGTTCTGTGTTGCAGACACACAATAAGCAATTGGAAAAGTGAAGAACTGTATCCTCTTGGTATTTGTGATGACAAAATGTGATAGACATCTGTTATGTTCCACAAAGAGACGAAACTTGCAATTATATTGCAAAACAAGAGTGCACAGGTTTTCAATAAACCAGTGGTTGATCTGAAAGAACTGACTTTGGCTGGAGAACTTTTTATTCATATTCTATATGGTGAAGCACTCTAAACTTCCTTACTTGCTACATAATCATGAAACAACTACTCACAGCATCCTCCAGTTTAGCTATCTTGCCACCAGTCAGCATGCCTTTTAGACCATACTTGCAAGTACAGGAATGGTTGCAAAATAACTTGCTGCTAACTGACTGGGGATGGCAATTCAGCAACTGTAGCCTCATTCTAGTTTCTAAAACCTTCAAGCTGGCTCCAGATAAGCTATTGCATTTAATATCCTACAACTGCAAAAGTATCTATCATGTGGGATGTGAAGGCAGGCATTCACAGGTGTTAGAGGAAACACCTGCAGCAACTTATTTCTGTGCGAGAAGTCTGAAGACGATGACTACTGAAGTTCACAATTCATAGATTATTATGTACAGTTAATACACCAGTAATCTTTCATTATTTCCGGTTTAATGCTGTAATTGTTAGATTGTGCTGTCATACATTTTTTTAGTGTATGTATAATAATACTGTATACTTTATCATTCACTACAGCTTGCTATTTCATACTTAATATCTAATGCAAAGAGTGTTTTAATCGCAAGTTAGTTTTAAAAAGTATACCTGAATGAATATTTATGACTGTTAAAGATTTTAAGTTGTCTTCAAATGCATATTTCTTTAATGCTGACCCAAGAGTTCTGCATTTGAGAAAGCTGCAATGAAGGCTCAATATCTCCATTCTCGTAGGCACTAGATTCAAAGGTTTTATATCAAATCAATAGCTCGGATGATGATCTAATACTTTTATTGGGAAAATTTTCCCATCTGTTGCCATTAAAATGCTATGAATTGCAAGTAATAGAAAATTTATGTATAAAATATGCAAAAAAGTGGAACTTTCAGAATTCTTTGCATGGAAATTAAATTATTGTGCAAAAATGGTTAGCTGTTGATGGATAATTTTATTGGGTAAATTTCTGGAAGCTTCTATGAAAATTGTATGAAACTACAAGCAACAGGTGACAAGTTATAGAAAGTGGCAGTTTATCCAAGAAATTTATGAAGCAGAAATGGAACTTTTGATATGTTATTCTGCAAATAAAACTACCAGGACTGATATTTTCAGCTCTAAAATAATTTCTTTAAGTTGGATTCAAAAATTCCTCGGCTATTAATCATCATTGTAAAATTAAAATTTGTTATATAATCCAGTATTCATTTCTAAATCAAATGGTACTTTAAATAACTTCTAAATTATTTATTTTTGTAAATGCTAAAATAAGGAAACCACTGTAGGTAATTTGATTGTTTTTTAGCATAAAATTACACAATGGTCTATCTGCACTTTGTCTACCACAGGGAATCAAATTTTAGTGTTGCATATCTGCAAACCTACTGGGGAACTAGATAATTTGAGTGTCATGAGAAAAAAAAAAAGAGGCCAATCAACTCTTTTTTTCTTTTTACAAGTAGTGGACCAAATTTACACTTTCTAAAAATACATATACAATTACAATACAGTAAAGATTCATACTGTAATGTATGTGGAATGTCAGCAAAAAAAACATTAGCACACAACAGAATTTGTAAATTTGTAACAAATGTAAGCAACTGAACAGCATTTATGTGGATCAACTGAACTCCAAAATAATTAAATCTTCATTTGTCACACGAATATCTTACATAGTATTATTTCACAGTAGATAGAAGAATTTGAAAAGTTCTATAACTTTATAGCACTTGTACAAAAGATATACATATCTAATTATTTATTTTGAATCACGTGCTTTTAACAATTACATTACAGGAACTAAAAACTATATATACACATATATATGATGAGGTTATCATTTTTAAGGTGCTTAAAGCATCAGTTCTTCAGAAATTAGTGAAAAGTATATAATGTGTTAAGATATATCACAGCTAATTTGTGTGGATACCACATACATGTCCAAAGTTTTCTTTCCATTATAGCTATTTATTAAGATTTTTTACAATCATAATGCTGAGCCTAAATTTTTTGTCATATGAAATACATAAATATTAACCAGATCTGTAATCATAATTTCATTACACAAGTTTTGCATCTATAAATACTGACAGATAAGAAAATTAAAGCTCCACAATAATTTCTATATAAGTTGAACAACCACATTTATTGTACTTGTGAGGACTGTTTAAAAAAGGCCATGGTGTGAAATCTAATATTTTACAGAACATCTGAAAAACAATGTGCTAACACATTACTATTTAATAATTTAAAAAAATTAGTTTTCTTTTCCATCTAGTCCACTCTTTATATTTTTATGCAATAGATTAAGACATACTCAACTAAATATGAACAATTTCAATTTAAAAAAAAAGAAAACTACCCTCACGCTTGTGTACGTACAACTCTTAAACTGGTGAACTCCACAATTTAAAGCAAAAATGAAAACATATAATAAATTTATTTTAATTAAAATGTCTATTTCTTAGAGTTTATCAGTAAACACCATACAGATAAACATATAGCACAATATATATTTCAATTTAATGATTATTTCATAGTTAAGTCCAAGAAAACATTACCTATTATACAAAGTAATGTAATTTTCAATGCATACTTTTCAGTTAAAATATTATTCTGAATTTGAAAAGTGAAGATACTAATAAATAAAAAACTTTAATTGACAATTTCAACAATGAATTATGTATATTTAAGAAGACTATACTAGATATAATATTCATTAAATTCAATAAAACTTGATTGTGTTAAGTTAGATTTTTTTTCTCCTGATCATCCATAAACCTACTATCACATTAATTAATAACAAAGCGTTGTGTAAAATTAATTTGTGTTGATGTTTTGTACATACGGCTATAACATCCTTATTAATTTTAATAATTAACTCCCACAATTTACAATTTTAAGCACTAAACATGATTAACATCTAATTTTGTAATAGAAAATTTAACAGGATTTTCAGACACTTATGTCGAAAATATGCAAGTACATGTTATACATTCATTGTCATCTCTATAGTTGAACATGTTGTTATGATTGAAGTAGTATGGAAGTACTTAATAATAAATTCAGTTCTACCTTTCTGGAAATTTCAGTTGCAGTGAGAAAAGACTTCAGAAATCTCTAATACTTTTCTCAGTGATAGGAGCTAATATTGAGAAACAAAGTTAATATAAAAAAATCCAAACTTTTCCAATATACATTTTTCATGCAATCATCATGGGAAATAGAAAACTGATGTTAATGATGCAATTGAAAGAACTGCTGATTTCACTATTCCATAACTAGTAAAGAATATATCTCTATGTAGGTATATCCAAGTACATATTTTCACGTACGTGATCTGTATGCAGAAGATGACATTCTTGTACACTGGATATACAAAGATTTTAAACTTAATGCTATTCCTTTAATATGTGCTATATAAGCATACCATGTGTTTTCTACCTTCTTTTCAAAATTTAGTCATGCAGGTATATTCAGTTTCGATATAACACATTCATCATTAACTTACTGTTGCTCTAGCTACCAACTGTTCTGCATTATCCATCACCTAAAGTAGCATGTTTTGTGTTCCCATGATAAAGATAGCTGATAGATCCTCTGTAGTGTGTGAAGTTAGACAGTTGTCTTTTCCACTAGCAATCAGATGATCTCTTATAACCTCTCTTATCTTTCATTGTAAATAACCAGTCTCATGGATAGTGCTAGCAACTATGGGTCAGTCTGATATTAACAAATTAAGTAAGTAACATGACATTTATTCATATTAGAACAGAATGTTAACAAAGTTAGTCTTGCTTATGATCTGATCTGAACTAAGTTAGAATAACTTCAAATCTAACTCTCTACTAAAGGCAACTGTCCATTATGGCAAGTAAAATACATTTTTCAGTTTTTTAAATAAAGATTGTTTAATCTGATTGTATACTTGTGTTCAGCCTATTTCTGGTGAACATAGTTACTCAGGGAAAACAAAATTATTTTGCAGTAAATATCTTGATAAATCTCCCAATATTCAGGAAACCTATCTTGTTACTATTATAGGAAGTTAGTGATATCTAAAAATACCACAAGTATTAAACAAGTGTTACGTACCACAATGGTTGTTCAACAAGTCTTATACTCACTTGACCTTTTTTCTAGTCATATTCTTCCAAAATGAGGTTGTATTCATTTCAAGGCATGGTCAGAGATTTGTAGAAGTTAGTGTACATTGAATGTCATCTCCAATGAATATTTATAATGGGAATGATCATTGATGTAAGTAATCAAGGGGTGTCAAATAACATAGTAGGATTTTTTTTGGGTTCACTTAAAAGAAAGTGGATTATCATTCTGGCTCATATCCCTGTCTTGTACAATGTGTTTTTTACAGCTCCAGCAGCACAGCCATAAAGGTCATAATAACAAGTACTGAAGTTAGACAGTACTGGTAAAAGTCCCCAGTGCTCAGTGTAAAATGTATGAATAAAAATTTATTTTATTTCTACACAACGTTTCTGGAAGCTGCTGTATTGTGGATACTTGTAACTTTATGGCAGACATCAGTGTACTTGAATACCACATTAATGCACTTATTCATAAATTTTTTTATCTGAAAGCTCTGTATAAATAGTAATCACAAAATTTAAAATTGATACATCCCAGATTTAGAAGATAAAATATCAAGTAGTTTTAAATAATCTGCAAAGAACAATCATTCTTAAAGAATTTTAAGAGTGTGAAGGTGACGTAAAAAGGATCACCAATTAATATATATAAAAATGAAAGATGACAGTTAATGTGCTGAAATGGAACTCTATTTAAACAATTTAAAAATTAAATTCTTAAGTATTCAATAATTTTAATTTAAAGTTGAATCTACATGATTTTACTTCCTAATTATTAGTATTACTTTTACAAAGGGTCGTAACAAAAAAGAAAAAAAAAGACTAATTATAATGATTTTAAAATTGGAAAAAACAAAGAAATCAAATATATAGTGTTTACAATAATAAAAATATTACAGGCTAACAACAGTAAATTTTAAGTCTTAAGAAAACAAATATTATACTGTTTTGGAAACATTGAAAATATTCCTTTAAAGTTAATACATATGTGCACTTGGGCCACCAGTACACATCTCTTTTATCAGTACATCTTCTTTTTGGTTGCTGTATACCGCTCCATGTACTGTAAGATTATATAAAATTGATTCAGTAAATTCAATTCATACACCACTAAAATTCATCAATACTAAGAGTTTACATATCAATCCTGATAAATTATTTTTATATAAGAAGCCTAAATCTTTGAGTAGTTTTCAACACTAAAAAGAAAAAGATTAAATGGAGAGTGAATGGAAAACAATTTAGATGATGATAGCACTGGAAGCAGAGGTGAAACTCCTATATGATAAACCTGAAATTGTGTAATGTATGCATCTATATATACATAACCTGTACCAAATAAAACAGCAGTTAGTGCAATCAATGGGCCAGTACGACAGTTTTAACAGAGGACCAGCCTGCTGGACTATTAATGGAAATTGAAAATAAAAATATTATTTACTTTAGTATAAAGAAAGTTCCGATTTTTAAGCTCTGCATACAATTGTTACTTAATCTAAGTCTTGACCTCCCAAAGAGGATAGGGCCAGTCCAACAGCCAAATCACAGGGCCACTCTAAACCTCCCCCCAATCTGCCCTGCAATGAAATATCTAGTCAATGTTTTAGCACATATAAAATTTCAACCAACATGAACTGCTCAATTTGAACACATTAAAACACGAAACTGGAATTAGATATGTAAAATGTTAGACTCTTCAGTTTGGGGAAACATTGTTAGAACTCAAATCTGCTATAAATTATATAATCCATAATTGCATATATTTATATGCTGAACTATAAAAGTTTGTACTATTAAGTACAGCTGAGAGAATTAATCAATTACCTATAAGTAGAGATTAAAAAAATTAGTTTCATAACCTAATCAATTAATTGATTAATGTAACAAAACTAATCACTAATCAAAATTAGTATTCAATATTCCAACAATTAATTAATCAAAATTATGATCAAATCAATTGTCATGAAAATAATCAACTAATCAAAATTAGGGTTTCCAATTATTTAATGTTTGACAATTCCAACTATCCAAGTAATTAAAATATTGCCATTATATTTATTTTTTGCTAAGCAAAAAGAAATATAATGATTCGAGGATATTGAGTTCAATTTCCATTGTCATTAAACTTGCTCATTACTAAAGATATCTGCAAATGTCTTAATTTTGAGGTACTAACTAAAGTGAAAAGCAACTAGCTGTCAATGCTCATTGTCAACTCTCTGGTTACTTAAGTGTTAAAGAGAGTGTAAATGTACTGTTTTTTTTTTATATTGTTTTTAGGGCTAAAACGAATATCTTAAGTAGTGCTTCGAAGCTTCTTGCAAGATAACTACCGAAGCTTCGAAGCTTCTTACAATTGAGTATACTTGTTATATTATAACAATGTATGTATTTAATTTGTTACAGTTTGACCTTCAGGCATTTGACCTGTTAAAGTTTAATATGACTGGACAGCAGTTGTGTAGTCTGAGCAAGGAAGATTTCCTAGAGTTTGATTACAGGCCTTCTGAAATCTGGAAGCTTTTATTTAGTAGCATTACATAGTATTGTCAGTCACAAACCATCCAAATTTCCATCAGCAGTACCCAGTAATAATAGTCAGTATAATGCAGTAGTTAAAATAGTT
Organism: Limulus polyphemus; assembly: GCF_000517525.1. NCBI lineage: Eukaryota > Metazoa > Arthropoda > Merostomata > Xiphosura > Limulidae > Limulus > Limulus polyphemus. The sequence continues at coordinate 878,135 of NW_013665686.1, forward strand.
AGTACAGTACAATACAGTAGGTTTGAATAGTGTAACACACATGCACTATAAATAATATAAATACTATTGTAATGACAGTTTGCTTAAATTTTTGTTCAAAAAATTAATGCGTGAACATTTTTTGGTTTTAAAGAACTTCGTAATTTAGTGACTGTTAAGCCTGCCATAGAGAAAACTCTTTCTGAAGATGTGGTTGTTGCTAGTATGCACAGTAATCATCTAACCACAAATGAAACAACTTTGAAGCGACCAGCATTTAACTTCCACCATACAAGTGGATTATCTCGTCTAGATGGAGGAGGTTCGGCCAGATACTTTTCCAATTCTGAGCTGAGAGAGGGTTCTGCTACCACTGCCTCCTCACCTAGGAGTTTGTCCAATGCAGTCAATCTCCTTGGTCGTTTTACAACAGATGGAGAAGGCTCGTGTGAAGCAGGCTCATGTTCTTCATACTCTTTATACATCTCCATCAGCTCAATGATGCCTTTCTTTAGGGCTTCTTGTTCAGTTTCTGCGTATCTACCCAAGGTAAAATTTTTAAATCGAGGGTCAATAATAGCTGTCAACAGCATTGGGTGTGCAGCATGCAAAGATTTGAATTCAAATCTCTCAGAGATCTCTGATGACACAATATCTTTGAATTGCTTGATTATGCCAGAACCCGACACGTCTGGCTCTAGCTGGTCAAGAATACCATGTAATATCGGAAACACAGCTGACATTGACACATTTTCTTCATAACTCAGAAAGGTCGTTGCAGTACTATAGTTTTCCAAAACCTCCACTAATTCTTCGGCTAGTTTCCACTGTTCAGATTTTAAATCCAAGTATCTATCACTGGGTTTTGTTACTTGACTATCTGACAGAACAGCAGTTACAGGCCACCGGAGTTTTAACAGACGATCTAACATTTTATATGTTGAGTTCCATCGAGTGAGACAACTGTTGATTAATTTTTTACCAGACATGTTCATGTCGACTTGTTTCTGTTTTAGAGCTTGTGATGCCACTACACTGTGATGAAAGTGTGTAACAATCTTCTTCCCAGCAGCCAGCAGCCTGTCAATGGAATTGATTTTAAACCCTTCTAGTATACAGAGTTGAAGGCAGTGAGCAGTACAATGTAAGTTTTGCCAATTTAGTTCTTCGTGCAAAATTTCCATGGCAGCCTTCATGTTGGACCCCTGGTCATGGCTAACCATGAAGTAATGAGCAAAAAGAAGATGCCTGAACTCAAGCACTGACAAACGAGTAGTGATGGTATGGTAGTGGCTCATAGAGAGAGTCTCATGCATCATGGATAGTAGTGCTCTCCTGTTGGTGGAGAGATGACACATGATGATTTGCATGAGTGACATGTTTGAATCTTTGATTCCAATAGGGGGGTGCAGAAGTTTGTGGCATGAATTATAAAAAAAAATGCATATAGAGGGGCAGCACAAAACAGGAAAGGCTAATCTTGTGAGGAGTGGAGGGAACTTGTATTTAATGTTGTATAAGTAGGAACAGATCTATCTTCCTCCCCCTACACTTTTTTTTTTCAGAAATAAATAACAAAAACAGCTATTTTTAGAATACCATATAGTATCAAAAAGAAACATTTGATGTCAGTGTTTTTATGTGACTAGGCTATTAACTACCATAAAAGCTTTTTTTTTAATGTTTTCTTAAATTAACACAGCTGGAGTCTATAGTTAAGGCCTCAGCCAGTAACTGATTATTTCTAAGCTAATACAATATTAGTGCTAGATACACATTACAATGGTAAATTCTCCTGCTTTGGCTTTTTCTAAACACTAACAATATCTCTAGATTGTTTTTAGATTTTTTCTGCCCATTCCAAAGAATAACTTTATCTACACTAAGAACTTATCACCCCTTAAGAATATATTATTAATTTCCTGATTTTCAAACATTTTCTTTAGTTTTTTGCACAGGCTTTCGTTGAAACCTTGCTACATCAAATGATTTGATTATTTAATAATGAAACACAGCCTTGAAAATAGATATAAAGTTTCAATATGACTGGATAGAGGAAGTATTAAGAGTACCACATAATAGTAGAATAAATATACAGTTCTAATAGGTTGTTGTCTTTTTTTATAATTTCTGTAAACATTTCTTTGCATTCTATTAGTTTGTGAATTGTGAAAATACTTGTGTATTAAATTACATCTGTTTTAAAGCTTCAAAAATTGTCATCATGTTCACCAAATAAAATAAAATTGTCATCAAATCTAATAAGTTAAGTTTATTGTTTAGTAAGTATAGTAGGTGACTACAAAATATTTTGATGACTCAAACCTTTCTTGAATATTATTTTCATGTTTATTCAAACAACAATTAAATAAATTGGCTAACTGGCTACCTAATAATTTATAATTGCAATTGTGATATGTTTAGAATAAAAACATTATTACTGTTATTGGTGATAGTAAAAATAAGGTAAAAACAGTTTTTTTGCAAAATGTGCTAATGACAACTTTCAGAAGAGGCCTATGATATGAAATCTGGGGTAATTCAAAAATTACTTTAAAAAAAATGTAAATAGGAAGAAAACACCATGATGAAATAATGCAGTGGTGAAATAACGTTATGAAAACAGCACACGTACGTACGTACATGTGTGTGTGTGTGTGCGCTAATCAATTAATTGGCTCATGGATAATAAATTAGCAAATACCATTACTCACCTAGCTCTATTATTAAGTTTTCATGCCTTGAAAACATTTGCAACATGAATAATTTATAACATTCAGAAATCTCATGTTTCATTACAAACAAGGTGGGGAAAAAGTTACAATACAATTTGTATTATATAGTTGGTACATGTGGTATTATATGGTTGATACCAAAGACAATATTTCTTAAGACAACGTAAACTAAATATTATTATAGTTTTCTGAGTAATACTTAAACTATGTCCTAAATCAAGCAGCAGCTGTAGTATAGTCACTTTTGAACCATCTATATATTTTAATGCATAACATTTTAATAACTGAAACTCACTTTTTCGTAACCTTCAAGACCATGAAATTCTTTCATTTCAAAAAGATTACCATCAACAGCTAGTAGAGAGATCTGTGAATCTGTTAATATTCTTCCTGAAACTGCAGATAATGGTAGGCAGTTTTCCTCTACCCGGAGGACTTTTAGTCTGGGACAATCAGCAATAGCTTCTGACAACAGAGAAATCTGAAAGTCCAAAAGATGTAGGATTGTACACATAGAGCAAACAAACCAACACAGGAATGGACTTGTACATTTTTTTTTTCCTGAGACCATCAACAAATCAAGAGAAATATTCTGCTCAGTATCCCACACTCCTCAAAAGTAAAGAAAGAAAAAAATTAGCTAACATAAAAATCATAAACTGAGCAAATTTAAAACAGAGTATGGTTTTGATTTCTTGAATGCTTTAGTGAGAAATACTTGTGTGCATGTTCCAAGATTCTAGAAAGTAAGCAGAGCTCATAAAACTTGTCAAAGTAAAAACTGAAAACTAATTGAAACCTTTTAAAAACCAATAGTAAGATTTCAATGACATATTAATAGAAGCATAATGTAACATTTTTGCACTTTAATAATGAACATTGGATACAATAGTATTTATTTAAATAATGATGTCTTTCATCTTGAGGCTGCAAAGGTCAATTTAACTCGCAAGTTTACCATTTACAGGTTATAAAAGAAATGGACTGACAAGAGATCAGCTTTTCACCCTATGTCTAGAAGGTAGACATTAAACCACTTGTTCTGTTGCATAATTCTAATGTATCAATAAAATCAACAAGCAAATTGTATAATGTAGTTTCTAAAACTGGGTTAGAGCTGGGCAATTAACTAGATTAATTGATATATTGAATTATTCATGAGTATCGATTACACAAATTAATGTCATGTAAAATAACTAATTAAAATTAGTGTTTCTAATTATTATCATTTTCAATTATTTCTAATATCCAAGTCTCATGTGAAAATAATCAATCAGTTGGATGTAATTGATTAATGAGCCCAACGAACAATCAATTAAAAAATTCTACTAATCAACCAGCTATAAACAGGATTTAGTTATAAGGGCATAGATTTTAATGACTACTAGTTTTAGCAGGGTTGGGTATTTGAGTGGTTTAAAAGAATTGGTTAATTGACCAGTGAAATATTTCATTATTAGTTGTTTTTTTTTATCTCAACTGCATATACTGAATATTTCTTAATTTAATAAAAAATAAAAAAAAACTAACCTTATGGTCTGTCTCCAGCTTTTTGACAACAATAAATCCAATGCTACATACAGAGCTGCCATTTCAACGTTTTGTAATAAAGCATAGTAAACCATCATTCACTATAAAGGTATCAATAAGTGATGAGCAGGGGCCCATTAAATTCATGCATATTACACATACACACACACACACACACATATATATATATATTACTCTTATCGGTCCAGGTTGTCAACTTATTGCCATAACGGATAATGTCTGTGATAATAACAGCCACATGCATTGGCGATATCCCATCTATCAGACAAAATCCAAATGCCGATATAAAAATAATCATCTAATCAAAATTAATGTTTCCATTTATTACCATTTTTGATTATTTCAACTAATCAAGTAATAGAAAAGTTGCCATTATGATTTCTCATTATTAATTTCAATTAATTAAAGGTTGTTCAGTTTAACCTACTAGTGTCACGACTCAAAAATAATCAACCAATTGAAATTACCGTTTCCCCATTATTACCAATTTGGTTTTGTTTCCACTTTCCAAGTCTCATGTGAGAATAATTGATTAATAATCCTGATGATTAACTGGTTAGCAAATTCCATACATAACTAACCACACATAAACATACAATTATCTCACTATATTTTGCTTTTAATAAATATGTGAATTATGAAAAATATCTCACCTGATTTTGATTGATATTTAGCTCTGTTACATGAAGATTCTTCACTATTTCTGGAACTTGAGAGATTTTATTCTGAGAAAGATCCAACAGCTCTAAATGGCGAAGATTACAGAAAACTACTGGAAAGTCCGTAAGGCAATTGCCACTAAAATATACTGATCTCAAATTGATTAGATCAGAAATGGATGAAGGAAATGTAAGTATATGATTGTTGTTCATAGAAAGTGTCTCGAGTTTCTTCAGTTTTCCCAATTCTTCTGGCAAAAAACCTATATAGATAACACTTCTAGTACTTGAAAGACTGAAAATGGCATTTTAAACTATTTTAGGTTAGTTTTGGAAACAACAACAAAAATCAATGCAAAACATAGTAACTATGAAATTTCAGACTTTAACAAAATAAAAATGTTCTTGCATGGTTGCAAAAGAAATAATAAAACTAATTTAATCTCAGAGTTCTTCAAAAACTTAAGCAACTCTTTCATTTTAACCTCTTTAGTGATTTGCCCAAAATAATTCAGGCAAATTAACTCTCACCATATTTTAGTTACTTGCCCAGACTTATTTGTATGTTAAGTATTACAACCAAATTGGCTGCGAGATAGCATTGGAAATGCTGTTTGCGCTGATCTCTATTGGATTAATGGGCACCTCGAAACAACAGGCACCATGCCATTAAAAGCAGACCTTTTCAGTTTCTTTCTTTTTGTAACCAAAATAAATCTTACAATAACAGGTACCTCAATACTCCAAATAAGGGCAGTGTTTTTAGTCTCATTCTCTATACGGGCACTCGATAAAGTGAACAGTTAACTTTGTATGTCCGTACGGTATACTGCCAAATTCCAAACATCCCAGAAGGATGACCAATATTCAAACACTTGCAATGTATACTGGATTGGCTCCAAACCATATACTGTAATAAATATTTTCACACACATTCAAAGTGCAATCTTATTACTCTGGGGAATTCTAATTGTAAACACTGTGGGATACATAAGCTGAAGTATTTATGAACTATATTTTGTACAGAATTATAATAACAGATCATAAAAACATTTTTGCTTCATTAATATAAGTATAGGCTATCAAAAATCAAAATAAAAAATGATTTTTTTTACCTCATTTCCAAAAAAAACTGATACAGAAGGGGTTAAAGAGACTAAAACATATATATATATATATATATCTCCACACACACACACACACTATATTATAATAGCTAAGTGCCACTCTTACCCTACCAAATTTATGTGTTCCCAAGTCCTACTATTCTCATATATCAAATATGAAAAAAAGATGATGCATCAACACCATCATATCCCTTAACAATCTTATACACAACCAGATAACCTCTAACTCCTCTTCTTTTCTCAAGAGAAAACAATTTTAGAGATCTTAACTTGACCTTGTATGACAACCCTTCCATGCCACATATCATCTTAGTAGCCCTCATCTGAACCATTTCCAACACTTCAATGTCCTTCCTAAAGTATGGAGCCCAAGACTGAACACAATACTCCAAATACAGCCTAACCAGTAACTTATACAACAAAATTAAAACATCTTTACATTTGTATTCAAGATTTCTTTAATGCAACCTAAAATACTATTTGCTCTTCCACTAGTAACAGCACACTAATTGGATGGTTTATTAACCTACTGACAATGGTCTATCTATGGTCACGGGTCAAATGCCATGTCATCACATTTATAGACTCACATTCAAAATTTTATTGAACTACTATTTTATGAATGTATGTCAATAAGTTTGGTATCAAATTGTAGATTATAATTCAAATTTTAGTATAATACATTAGTTAACCTCTTAATTTAAAAGCAATATGAAAAAAAACAGCCTACACATCGTTTTTTTTTGTGTCACATGGTATGTTGAATGCAGCATTGGTTCAAATTAGATGTTTGTGATGTACAAATACAAAGTCTATAGTTTTTTAAGAATTAGATACTCAAATTACCGACATTTACAAGCTAGAATCTAAGATAAAAACCTCCTATCTTTTCTATTTTCCGAGATATTAATACATCTATTGAATCAACCTCTTCCATTTTTTGAAAATACTTGCTTACGCATACCTGCTTCACCTAGTGTATAACCTATCAAAAGCTCAGAATGTCCACCTAGTGGTTTTTTCAGCCTCTGTGAAGTATTTGCATGGGAAACTCTTTCTTTTCATGCTATATGCCAAGTGTTAAGGTAAGACATTAGTGAGCTCAAAAAATCATATTTTTTTAGTCCCAAATACACCTTAGTTACAAGCTTGATAAATTATAGTGGAATTCTACAGTATTGATACAGTAATTTATGATTTTTTGTTATTTCAAAATGCATATATAAAACCTAAAAGAAATTATTTTGTTTTACATCCTCCATGTGCAAAATATGATAAGGCTTAGCAACTTACGGCAAGCAGCAAACAAGTACAATGTTTGTAACTAGAGGTGATAATTGTTTTCTATACTTCTATATTTACTGTTCTATGTTTTAAGAAAATAATTGAAATTTAAGAACGTGTTTGTAAATAGTAATAATGTATATACATATATGATGTATTTTAACCGAAATATGACTGTATTTTACAAAATACTGGTCCACTAGAACACAGGTCACTTTGTGAAGGCCAGTTTTATGTTCTTGGATACGGTAGCACGAGTGCACAAGCGCCACATCATTGCAACTTCTGTAATGCTAGTCAGACATGGCTGAAATGTCAATAAAATAAAAATATATATATAGATGTATAATGTTATGAGATTTAAGCTATTTAGAATGAATGTTTGTGCTTTTGTGTTATAATTTGTAGTCATTCTAGAACGAAAAAACATACTTTATATCCATTTCCTAATTTTTTATGGTGGTGATGAGGTCAGTCAAATTGACCATATCCATACAGAGATACAATTGTTAAAATAATAGATAAAATATAGTTTTTCTAAAAAAAACTTTTGATAACTATCGGAAGGTTATAAAGGTTTTTCATGTGAAATTTGAAAATTTCTGATCCATAAAAATATTTTTAATCTTAAAATCAAAATTACTTTGCATAATGGACAGTCAACATTCGATAAGAAAAAATGCATGAGAAAAACATTACCTAAAAAATCTTAAAACTTAATAATAAAAAAAAGTTGATATTTTGCTTATGAAAGCCTTATAATGTTTACAGACAATCTGCAAAATTTCATGAAGATATGCTTACTGTATTAAAAGCTATAGCATGGAAACAATAACAAGCACAAAATGGTTACAAGGTCGGTCCCCGAGACCGAGCCCATAGTGAAAGAGTTAAGAGGACTGATCAACCAGGGACACCAAGATCTTTCTCTTCCATAACACGGTTAAAAAAATAATACTTATAATTCAAATTATGATAACCCATATGCATTACCCTGCATTTATTATAAGAAGCAGCTTTATATTTGTATTTGTTTTAACCACACTCATTTGCATTAAGAAGAATTATATCATGCTATGCAGAATATCACAAACTTTCCCCAGAAGATAATTACTACAAAAGACAAAAGTAAACAAATTATTATTACTTGACAGAACAATAAGAAGTAGGAAATGGCATACATAAAGTTCAATAATACCTACTGCATATATTCATTTTCTTCTTTATTTTTTTAGCAATGTTATAAATAAGAATTGAAAAAGTAATGCTAAATAGAACTTTAGTTACATTAAATAACACCTTTTTTCCCCAATATCATCAAAACCATTAAGTTAAAATTTTTCATAAAAAATATTCTATACAACTTAAACCAAATAGTAAGTTTAATTACAGGGAAGTACGTTTTACTTATGAAAAAACAGTACGTTAATTTTTGTACGTAATATAGAATTTTAAATATAAAAGACAACTAAATCATTCAAAAGTTCAGAGCTCTGTATTTTGAAAATACTAAAATCAGGGAAATGAAATGCCAGCATCAAATGACAAAGTAATGAAAAAAATAATGGAAATGTTGAGGATAAAAGAGGTATAAAAAACTAATACTATGGTATTACCACCCTTTTGCTGTGTAGAAATGAACTGCACCAATATAAAGCTTATAAAAGTACAAGTGGTCATACTATGCCCAGTAGTAGTGTGTATCCAGTCATTACTCACAAGAAAGAAATTCTATATAACAAATAAGTAAAAATCAGTTTTGGCTACCCAAAGATACTTATCATAAAAAATGAAGCAAGACTATATGCCAATAGGAGCTGTACACAACTCTGAAGAGGGTATATGAAATAGGTGCTGTTAACAACAGAAGTGGTTGAAATGGGAAAACAAAAATTCTCCAAAAGTAATGTTCACTATCTCAATGTACATGCTTCATAAGATAGCTGACAAATGAGTAGAGATCTTATTAGTATCCTTGCTGTAAATACACAACAAATGTTACCCCAAGAATAACAACATATATACTAATATGAAATGGTCTCAATGGATGTGCAACTGCTTAAAAACTGCAAAAAAGGGGTAAGCAAACAAAAAGGTTAAAATAGGCATTAAATAAAAACAATGAAATGAACAAAGTTGAAGACTTGTGCCCTTTATAGATAAGTCTAAGCTTAAACTGTTTGGCAACAATCAACAAGAGTTAGTTTAACCTGCTTAGTCTACTGCAGTTAGCAGGAGAATATTATGCATATATAGAACTAATCTCCAGCTCCTTTTCTCTGGAAGAAGAAGAAGAAAAAAAAAACCTTCCACCAAGCACAATCATTTTAAAGTTAATGAAAACAAGACCACAATGTGATAGAATTAAGATGTCTAGCCTATCAATATCATTACAGATGAATCTAGTACTGGAATGTAAAAGCCGTAGCCTACAATTTCATAGGTAAAAAGCTTCAAAAGGACAGTATTTTAAAAAATAAGTTATTATTGAAAATGTGAATCTTGTGCTAACTTGCAATGGAATACTAAAAATATGCTGAGGTTGCCATATGACCCACCAAGAAGGGTGGGATTTTGACAAGAAGAGGAATAGAACAAGTTTAAGGCTGTATCTCAATCAACAGTGTTGATTATCTATATAAAATTGATGGTACCATGAATACTAACAAGTACAAGCAGATTCTGATTCATCGTGCTGTTCCGTCAGAAATACAGCTCGTCAGGCAAGCATTCATATTCCAGCGAGACAGTGAGCCCAAGCATATAGTAAATGTGATGAAAAGATATCTTGATGGTAAAGAGGGTGATGGAACACTCACAAACATGACTTGGCCTACACAGAGTCCAGATATTAATGTTTGTGAGGCTGTACAGGCATAATGTAAAAACTGAGGTCAAAAGGTGACCAATCAATCTGGCTGAAGTTTGTGAAGTAATACAGGGTATTTGATACAATATTCCACAATTTTACATTTATAAAGATGAAAATAATGTATAATGCTCTGTGTAAAGCAAAAGGCTCTCAAATAAAACACTAGTGAATTGCATAACTCATTTGCTTTAGTATTTTTTGTGATACCCTTTTGTGCCTCTTTCCATAATTATTTCCAGTACCGTATATACATGAACTAATTAGATACATTTCCCTTTAGTTTTAACTTTCCGTCAAAGTTCAGACTTAAATAAAAGACTTTTAAAAACTTTGAGATGTTTAGTTTTATGTAATAAACAATAAGAGTCATAACTCTACTTAAGAGCAAGGCAAAACAAATCTAACATATTAAACTTTAATTTCTAAAAATAAAACAATTATTGATTTTTAAGAAAGGTGAATCAGAAAAATTAAAATTTTAAATAACTTACTTATTCTATTGTTGTTCATAATTAAATGTTTCAGTTGAGAAAAGTTCCCAATTGCTCCTGGCAGTGTTGAAATTTTATTATCAGATAAATCTAAGGTCCTCAAAACCTGTGTGAGTGGTAATAATTCCCGGGGAAACTAGAAAAAAAAACAGATTTCTTTACTAAAAAAAAAAACATTTCATGTTATTCATTCACTTAAAGTATTGTATAAATACATGTAGACAATAAATTTCAATAATTGAAAAACAATAAAATTAAGAAAAAACTGCCAAATTCTCCCCACAAGAATTGTAAATTTATTAGCTAATTCAATTTCTTCAGAACCTGATGAAGATGCAATAAGTAACATCCAAAGGAAATGCCAGAATAATATAATTCAAAAAAAATTCACATGGTGACCAGACATAACATTTTTTGGAATGTTGTCCTGGTATCCCAATAGATCCCTTTCAGTTGCTTAAATGTCTCAGTTTTCATATTTGTGAGCATTTTGAGCCCCATACAACCATGAATCAACAGATATGAATATTTTTAACTGAATAGGGAAATTATCACACAGCTCAGAATAACTAAGTATGTCTTTTTTCTTACTCTCAAGTTGGCTTTATCATATGTCAATTTTTTTAAATTTGAAGAAAAAGATAGTGCAATATGGAAAATTCATATTGGTTAAACATTTGCAGGACAAGAAGGTAAACAATAGAAAATCATATGCCCACTTAGAAAAAACTCTATGGCATGTGAATTGATTTTAAGTTCTAACAAGGTGACACCATCCTGAAATATTTTATAAGCTATATATATCTGATAATGGATGAATTAAAATAGCCTAACAACACTTAACTACATTCATACTGCTATTGGTATCTATACAGCTTTAATACTTGGTAGACATCTATTTAACCTAAATAGGTGTAGAGTAATGGAAGACCATTTGGTCCAGTCAACAAATAAACAAAACATCTGAATCAGGTTAAGCATATTCCTGCACATACGCAAATTCATTCAACACAAATCTTTAGTTCAAACTACCAGCATATAGACATGCACACACATCATCATCTTACAAACCATTTCACAAGCTCAAGTTCATAAAAATCACTGGCTGAGAATAAGATGACATCTGACATTTCAAAGTTTAATATTCCAAGACATATTACCAGCTTTGTCATTCCAGCACTCAGACTGCTCATTAGAATATTTTTACTTCTGTGCTATTGATGAAAAAAGTCTAAAATGGGGAATATCCCTCTGCGACTTCAGTTTCTTAAACTACATATTTTACTAACCTGTCTCTACATTGTTTCCAACATATTGTAAAAAAAGTGGGCCAAAATTGCTCACAGTGCTTCACATGACATCTCAACAGTCTCACAAAAGTTATGATTTTCCTATACTGAAAATATATTTCCGATAGGTACTTCCCTCTTCTTACAAGATTAGCTTTTCCCGTTTTGTGCTGTCCTTTATATGCAAACTTTTTTTATAACACATGCCACAAGCATTCCACCCTCCCCCCATTGGAATCAAAGATTCCAACATGTCTTTCATGCAAATCATCATGCATCGTCTCTCCACCAATAGGAGAGCATTACTACCCTGTGACATGGGACTCCCTCTATGTGTCACTAACGAACGATCACTTTGAAGTTTGGCAGATGACATAAGCATCAGAAGATTGTGGGAAGGAGGGTGGGAAGTGAGAGAAAAGGGAAGTACCTATCGGAAATACATTTTCAGTATAGGAAAATTATAACTTCCAATACAGTACTTCCCTCCGCTCACAAGATTAGCTAGAATCCCACATTAAAAAGGAGGAGGGACCAGTGGGAGAGAAGAACAGATGTACCCCCGAAATTGTCTGAAGGATACTTTTGTCGATGAGAGAAACAGATCAGATAATCTGAAGAGGGTCACCGCACCACTTCTTAACCAGGTATCTCCTCGCCATGAACAGCTACGAACAAGCATGGTAGAAAAAGGAAGGGAGCACATCCAAGTGGGAGAAGATAAGTCAGGAAAGTGATCCCAACAAGGGATCCTGGAATGCATCATCCAGTATCCGAGGTAAATCCAATCAACTCCCGCAACCATGAGCATATAGTTCAAAGATCAATGAAACCCCATTTGTAGAGAGAATGAGGAAGTGCCCATGACAGAAATGGAAACATCCCACGTATACCCATCGTGACCCATGAAGGAAGATGGACAACCCCAAATCTGTGTGAGTACTAAAGTTGATTGGTTCACTCAATATCCAAGATCAGCCCGTGGGGTACCAACATCTGCTTGAGGGTAGGATGAGGGCACCCAATCGAAGGGGTGAACTGCATTTAGATGTCTCACTCTGTGGTATCTGTCACTCAATTCGGAAGATTTTACGCCTTCTACCCCAGCAGAATACCACTGCCATACTCTGAACTGAATGGTTATAGCCATATATGTGGAACCCATCCAGCAGTGGCTTGGAACTGGCAAGGACTCCTATATTCCACTGGAAAAAGGGGGGAGAGGAGAGTGCATTGGAAAGTCCGGAGGAATGGCTACACCCAAGACAGTGCAATGGATGATCACGAAACCCTATTTTGAAAAGCAGATCATACCAATTTATTCAATCGAGGCATGGCAGGGATGGCCAGCTATCCCCTTCTGCTTTACCCATGCCATCCATGGGTAGTACAATCTGGCATGGGCCTATTTATGAAGTAAGTATCATGAGGTTATTGACCATCCAGTGATCTTGTGAAACACCCCATCTCAAAGAGAGCATGCAGAGCCATGGAAAGAGTGTGTGAATCAACATGGTTTACAGTGTGGATTTGTTTGTGTGTGTAAAGAATACCTGGTCAGGCACAATCCAAGAGATCAAATTCGAAGCCAGGGCCACTGAAATAAAAGAAAGCATTAAACCAAGACTTCCCTAGTGTCATAGTCACACCGAAGTCTAAAATATAGCCACAGGCAGAAAGCAGAAAGTGCAACATGATGTAAGTAATGGGAGATGAACATCTGAAGGGTGGTCCACATGCTGGGCTGCAAAATCTCCTCCAAATGACAATGAAGACGAGGAAAGGTGAAGTTTCGGATTTGATGGGAGGTAACATTGAAAAAAGCAAGTTGGGAAGGGGACAATAAAGAATAAGCCAACTAGATTAAATAATGAACCCAACTGGTAAAGGGACAAAGATCCTGAGAGGAAGAGGAATAAAGAGAAGGAAACTGGAAGCCCTGAAAGAAGTGTTGTGGGCAATATAAAAATGAAGGGCACGTACCAGGCATATAAGTCTATCCAGATAAGGACGAGGGTAGAGATGAGAAATAGAGAGAAGGGATATGGGTGAAAAGGAGGAGTTACCCTCGCAAGCCCCTGAGGTTTTGGGAAGGAAGGAGAGATCTGAATAAAGGAGAAGACAGGTTTGGTGGTACAGCGTGTGAGTGACGTTGACAGCAAACAGATCTGACCGATGATGCCCACCAGCCAAGAGAAGAAGGAAATTTGCCTTAAGGGATAAGTGAAATAAAGAGCACGAAGCATTGGGCTCAAATGGAGGTAAATTAAGGGAATGGAATACCATGTTATTGTCCCAATCTGGAAGTACCAGACACCTAGTTGTCATGACCAGATGATCTCTGGAGATGGGAAGAAAGTGATCTAATGCCCGATCAACAGCAAGAAATTCAAAGAAGTTGATATGAAGAGAATGTTCTCAGTCAGACCAATGACCCAAAGCATCCTGATGATCAACCCACGCACCCCAGCCTTGAAGGGATGCATCCGTGAAGAGATGTAAATCTGACCATGTAGGAGGACAGCTGATGTATGAACTTTGTCCAACCACCACTGAAGATCGTCTATAATGTAGGAAGGAAGAGTTATAGGAGTATCCAAGTGATCCCGAGCAAGGTTCCATTGGTCATGAAGTGCTCATTGAAGGGATCACAATGAGCCCAGCCAAGGGGTAAGAGAGGAGTCATAAAAGACCACATGCCCAAATGTAATAGCACCTAGTGATCAGAAAGTGGAGGAGCAGACAGGGCATTCTGAATGGCCAGTTCCATAGCACAGAGCCGGAGAGGAGAAGGTTGAGCCCAACTGAGATGAGTATTGAAGGAAACACCGAGATGAATGAGGTACTGGGTAGGATTAAGGAAGGACTTCTCCAGTTTGATCAACTAGCCCACCCAAGCAGCTTCGAGAAGGAGCTGACAAGTATGACAGGCCAACTCCCATTCAGAATGAACAAGAAGAAGCCAGTAATCCATGTAAAAGTGAAAGCACAAACCCAGGGCAGGAAGATGTAGAGCAAAGGTTCACACCACCTGACAGAAAACATATGGCGCTGATTCCAGCCCAAAGAGTAGGGTGCAAAATAGGTACACCCCACGATGGACAAACCGAAGAAATGGACGAGAACACTCTGATATGGGAAAATGCAGCTAAGCATAGGAGACATCCATCTTGGTCATCCAAAGACCCAGAGAAAAAGCCCACCAAAGCATAAGGTAGGATTCCATGGTGAAGTGTGGGGTGTGCTCATGTCGATTGAGACGGGAGAGGTCGATGACCGGCCTACGGTCCCCAGTCTGTTGGTGAACTACAAACAGGTAGGAGTAAAACTCCTGCAAGCTACATAGAGCAGGTTCGATAGCCTGTTGTGTGAAAAGGTCTTGCACTTTCTGAGGAGGAGAAAAGGAAACAGGCATGTGGGACAAGGGAGGAAGGGTTAAAAAGGGTATGATGAATCCCCCTGACAAAATGTGGTGAACCCAAACATCAGAGATGAAAGGGTTCCACCGATGAGCAAAGGTTGCCAGACGAGCTCCCACCGGACCCCAACCCACCAGGTTGCCAAACAAGAAGTGATGGTTCAGTAGTGGCACATGGAGTCACAGGTGTCATGTGATAGTAGTGCTCTCCTATTGGTGGAGAGATGACGCATTATGATTTGCATGAGTGACATGTTGGAATCTTTGATTCCAACAGGGGGTGTGGAAGGCTGTTGGTATGTGTTATAAAAAAGATTGCATACAGAGGGCAGCACAAAACAGGAAAAGCTAATCTTGTGAACAGAGGGAAGTACTGTTTCAGAACAATTGGTAGCCATTATGTAAGAGAAACATTACTCATGTACATGCAGCAGTCATAGAATTATGGGTCATTTTCTAATTGTGATAATGACATCACTTCTTCAAGTTCATTCAGTAGCAAGCCTAAAAAGTTCCAGTCTAAATGACACTGAGAATTCATATGGTTTCACAAATTGCAGTAGATTGATATGAAAAAGCATAAACTGAAAAAGAAAAGTTGAATAGTACTTCAACATCATTTTAGTTATAAACACTAGACAAACTGTTTAGTATTGTACACTGAGTAATCAACACTACAGTTCATCTCAACACACAACATTAAAGTTTTACCTACATGTAATATTGATCCAGCTAGACTACTGTAACCCAAATAGATGCAGACTGATCTTTTGTAAAATTACTTAAGGGTTAGAATTATGAAAATGCCTGATAATTTGTCTAACACTATCATAATTCTCTAAATTTTATATATTTTTAACTTCTGTTGGATCATTAGTGTTAAGAAGTGAAAGATTCAGAAAAGTGTGTTGAGGGCATCTTCGAGGAGAAGGGGGGGGGGGGGGTAAGGGCATTTTCCCCAAGGAAAAGTTTAAATGTCAACTTGTACTTGGAATTTGGAGTTTCCCCTCTCATAGTTCACAACCAAATATAAAATGACAACTATATGTAATAAAAAATGGTATGATCATTGTTTTGGAACTACATGTAATTTCATCTTTTTTTTTTCCTAATTAAGGATTTTGTTAATTACATTAAAAATTACTTAGATGAATTAACCAAGCTATCTTCAAATTAGATATCTGCCTATAATTAGTATAAAAGTACTAACTTACAGGTTGTAAAATTGTTTAAGAATTTAGGAGTAGTTAAATGATTTGGCCTTATACGTTATAACTTATAAGTATAAATGTTTTTAATTCTTACATCATTTAATCCATTTTTCACCAGCTGACAAACACCAGTCTTTTCTGCGGTTTGAATATGTGGCTTGATTGAATTACCCATTTTGAATGCTTAATCAATCAAACTCAAAGTAGGCTTAAGACTTAAATTCTTCAAGTTAAGTAAATTTTAACTTCCAGTTTCACCAGTTTGCTACTGCCTTGGTAAATGAACGTAGTTTTAGATACTGACAATAATAGTACTAATATTAATACTAATAGTACTAGTAGGGCCTAATGACAAAACAGTTTACTACCGCATTCCACAATTGCAGTGTTTCTCAAGTTAAAATTTACCTATTTGATATATATATATTATTTTTTTAAACATATTATACAATTTTATTGGTCTTAGCCACTTTATCAATAACAATGCACACAAAAAGTACTCAAGTCAGATCTAGCAACAGCCGTATTACTATTACATTAAACTCGTTTCCCTATACGAGTACTAGTTTTTACGGTAACTAAACCTTACTATATACAAAATTAAGCCTAACGCAGTATCCATACACCGATCAAACCGTTACCTCGACACTATAATTTTTGCGTAAAATACGTGATTATGATTTAGCCTATCCTAGAATTAATAACAAAACAATCACGTTAATACACTACTCGATGTTTATAATAATATATCAATAGTAATAATACTCCTATACATCTTTAACTCCTCAATCGTTTTGTTGTGATGTAATGTCCACAAACTATCGTTATATATATATATATATACAACCATAAAGCGCTATAGAACATAATAAGTAATATTATTTTGATTTTATCTTAGTCACATTTAAATGCTTAAAGCTGGTGAAGCATTGGAACTTGGAAGCCACACGACTTAAATTTTATGTTAAAAATAACGTTAGCTGTGAGATTTTCCCTCACATCCCTCTTAGTTTGTCCATTTCGGATTCTAAATTAGAGGTGCTACAAATGGCATTTCAAATATATCTTTATCTCTCACAATTCACTGCAGTTACATGATTTTTATTAAAAATTGTAAGCTTAGTGAAACATGGTTTTAACAGTTTTCAATTTGACATTTTCAAACTGCATGTTTATTTACATGTTACAGGCGTTTACCACTGACCAAAACACAGGCTCTCCTCACTCCAATTGTGAAGTCCTGTCGCACCATCCTTACATTTATTCTATCCAACAAAATACAGCATTTTTTCCTTCACTCCTTTTAATTCAAGTATAAAAGAAGGAAGTAAGTACAATACAAAAACAAAAATGTGAAAACAGTTTTTAAAAATACAAGCCGATTTTTAACATTACCCATAAATAAAACCAAATTATTATTCTTGCAACACATTTTTTAGTGTACATGCCAGCTAGCGTTGCACTGCCTCTAATTCCCAAACACCAACCACAGGGAGGCGGCAAACACTCTTACATATTAGTAATTATTATTTTATTATTATTAATTATTGTTATGACTTTTTCTTATGGTAATTGTTATTTGTAACACTAGGTACCAAGTACAAATAAGATCATTTTAATGGTATTACTTCTACTATTATTTTATGCTTGAAGATTTTGGCACCTGCTTTCCTCCTCCTTATCCTCAAGGTACTTCTAGCAGTATGCCCAATTCAATTTGATTTACACTCGCTTTCCTTCCATACTTCTATAATCTTTCATCCAGTCTTCCAGTTGACCAGTATGAGCTTTGTTTCATCCTTTTTAGTTCCTCGGTTTATATCCTATTTCATGGATTACATCATCCTGAAATCTTACCAGGTTGGTCAAGGCCTGTGGCTTACCAGCTAGGTGGTCCAGTTTCTGACTGAATGATGTATCACTGTGTCTTATAATATAAGTCACTATTAAAAGAGCCTTCAAGTCTTTTGAAGGTTTTACCCGTGTTCTTCGAATAAAACCTGTGATGAAGTTTAGGGAGCCTATCAAAATCTTCACTATTACTGTTCAACCAGACAGAGTGCATCCTGTATGTTTCAAATGAGCTGGATCACCCAGTTATTGCCATTGACTGTTCAAACACTAAAGGTCCATCTCTCCACACGGTTCCTGCCCATACAGTTATTGCGTCTTTCCTAACTGAGCCAGCTGTTACTATGATTTGTGTAAGTCTCTTCTTGTATATCTATACTATGACTTCGATCGTGTTGACCAGTCCTGACCTTTTATAGATGAATTCGGCAGAGTATTCATGATGTACAAACAAAGATGAAATGGGCAGAAACTGCCTAGTTTAGAGTGACGCTTGTAAATAAATTATTGTGAGAACTAATCTATAGAAGTAGTTCAGGTAAAAAGAACCTTTCCTTCCACATCCCTGGGCCCGGCATGGCCAGGTGGTTAAGGCACTCGACTCGCTCACATTATAACGCCCCCACGGCTGAAAGGGCGAGCATGTTTGGTGTGACAGGGATTCGAACCCGCGACTCACAGATTAAGATATTTAAGTACGTGCATGATATGTTTACCATTTATAAAAAAATCTGTATATATTTATCGGAATACCAAAAGCGGATACCCACAAACCAGTCAAGTAAGCTGGAGAAATCATGTAGTGATAGTCCGAGCCGTGTAGGGGCTAGCCCCACTGACTGATCAGATAGGTAGGTAGGTAGTAGATGAAAAAATGTCTGTTTTAGAAATTTTTGAATTGTTATACCGGAAATGTTAGCGACTTTTTAGCGTATCACTAGTATATATACGCATAATATATCGTAACCAATAATTTGAATGGTCGGTTTTTTGCTTAGGAATTCGATAGGGTGGTTTTCAGTGGGTGAAATA
Organism: Limulus polyphemus; assembly: GCF_000517525.1. Taxonomy (NCBI): domain Eukaryota; kingdom Metazoa; phylum Arthropoda; class Merostomata; order Xiphosura; family Limulidae; genus Limulus; species Limulus polyphemus. Next base: position 897,634 of record NW_013665686.1, read on the forward strand.
TTTGGAATAATCCAGGGTGGAGTGCAGTCATGCTCTTTCCTTGTTCCCTGCTTTGCAGTTACTCAACATGAGTCACAAGTGGAACTTGATTTTTAATACAAATTGCCTAATTGTACTGGTTCAATTTTAAATACAATCATTTTTTTCCTCAAGTTATTTATATCTTATAGACTAAGATGCATTCCATCTTTAAAAACATTATTAATTTTTATAATTAGAAACGGACTTCCAATTTCTTTTGTCATTTCAGAATTTTCTGGTATTGCCATTCCTAAGTAGTAGTCATTCCTTAAAGGTAATTATTAGTTTAGAAATAATAATTATTGTATCTGCGTTGTAAGATGATATCTTGACGAGTTTCTTGTGTTAATCTGAAATTATTTTATAAACACAAAACATGTATGACCATTTGGTGATTCTCTGAGAAGGGCCAATATCAACTATAGACCATTTATCTTCGTAGAATTTCCAAGGAGTTGCACTCAACCTGAACATCAGCTTTCAAGACCTTGTTTAATAACAACAAAAGACAAGAAATTCATAGTACACAGTAAGCTTACTTCACAGGTATGTCGGAGAGAGTGTTGTAAGAACACCACTTTAATTATCTCTGGTTCGTAGGTGCACTGCTGTGCAATCCAAAGCAAATAACTCTTTGTGTATTTTGCGAAACACTTCTGAAACAAATTGACCTTTGCTTTACTATGTATGTTTAAGTTTTCCATTTTATGAAAACTGCAGCCACTATAAACCCTATTGAAGAACTTTATTTTCGTTCTTTGTGTCATGATTGAAAAACTAAACCTCGGCTCAATATACTCAGGCCTAGTCAAGATTTGTATCAATTCTCCATTTCTCACGAGTAAGGTATAGTCCAGTTTTAGCAGGGTTTTTTTTTCTCTCTCTCTCTGGGGAGCAGATTTTGCATTCGTGGGTTGTGCTTCTTAATAATGGAAATGTCTTTGTAAATTATCTCATACAGTTGACTTAAATATCTGCAATATGTTAGCAATGTTATTCTAGGAGAAAGCTTCTTTAGCAACGTTTGCAAACTTTGACATTAGGGTTTCTATCTTGTATGTGCTGTGATGCTTTTTAGATGTTTTTCATCTTTACATGTGCGTGCTTGACTTTCCTTTTAGTTAGAAATTTTTACATTTATTTTATCTCTCGCAATAAAATTATTATTCTTTGACCATCGTTTTGTCAATTACCCCCAACAAAAGGTCTATTCATGGCAGCATTGTATCGTTCAATGGTCTGAAATTCGCACTGAACCAAATATCGCAACGGTTCGCACTTCTGTCTTAGTACAAGCATACTGTTCTCATAAAATGCAATTTAACCCTCTGTATTTATTTTGTACACGAATTGTATCTGTATAAATTACGTTTTGGTAGAAGTATGCAGCTAGAAAATAAGTACAGCATTTCCATCTACCAGAAATAAAACACGACAACGAAATTACTTTTGTTAGATGCATTAAAAGTTGGTCATAAAAATAATCATCATGATGAAATTTTAACTGTAAACTTCATATGTTAACTAGCCTATGCAAGCACGTAGTTTAGAAATGTTTTGTATATCCTCAAGTGGCTCACAGAGACAGTAAGAGCACACTTTATCACAACATTACATCGTATATGTTGTGCAAATTTAATGTTACTTTAACTTTAAAAGCATGCTCCAGACTTGTATATTATCAATCCTGGTTTCTTGGTCAAGGTAATATAAAAACCCTGATATTAGACTGGATAGTGTTATCGAAAACAGTAAGTCATTTATTGGATGTTACAGTCTATCAGAGAATTGTGTCTATCCCTGTTTATTGAGTTTGTTTTTGTTACGCATGTATGAAATCGGACATTTCTTTTAAGGATATTACATAACCATTAATAAATTTTGTGAAGTTTCTATATAACTTTTTGTTTTGAAAGAGTTGCGTTTGGGGTTATTGTTTTATAGTTTATTTATTGTTTAGTGTAACGCAATTTTGTTTAATATTATAATTCTGACTTTACGGTGTATTCTCTGCCTTTGTGCGCAATTCTTTATTTTATAAATAAATAAATACTGTGTTTTATAGGTTGACCATAGTAGTCTTTTATTAACTCAATTTTTACATATTTATTGTTAACAGTATCACAGTCATTTTCTTTCAATAACATTACGTCCCCTCAAGTAGTATGTCAATTCTATATATATACCGTCTTGTAAACTCTTAATCCCTGATCTCAACACATCTTTATGAAGAAAGCGTATGTTCGTTTGCGTCGAAAAAAGGCTGTCACATATCCTTTAGAAAAACAGTAAATTCTCGGAAGTTCACATCACCTACTGAAAGCCAAACAGTGAAAAAGTGTAGTTCTGATACATGCCGTTTCATCACGACTTTATATTGACTGTGTTTGTCATGTAATTTGCTCAATTTTCATATTCAAAATCGACGTATTCAATTAATTGTATAAGAAATAAAATGAAATAAACTTTACCTGTATGTCTTTTATGTAGTGTCAGCAAAGGTCTGGTGCCCATGTTTGTACCAAACGTGAAAGAATGGTGAAAGTTATTGGACTTGCATATTTTGGATGACTGGCATATTTCTAAAATGACGCACAAATCAGTTTTAAATCGTTCAGGCATCAAATATTCTCATTTGAACTATGAAACCTTTGATAACGAGCTCGTGACTTGAATATTATATATATATGCCGTATTAATACGCCCACCAGCAGGTTTAATAATTCCGGTAAATTACTCCAATACGTTAGTAAACACAGAACTTTCTGTCACAAGGTCACAAAAAATTACCACTTTTTCACATCAAATGAATTCTTGCAGGCCATGAATTTTGTACTTGATAATACATCTGTGCAATTTAGCCAATATGTTTTCTAAATACAGAGAATTCCAATTGGAGGTAATTTCAGCCAACAAGTTGCAGATCTGTATATATACTCGCATTTTTGGTTTGTTTTGGATTTCGCCCAAAGCTACACAAGGGCTATCTGCGCTACCCGTCCCTAATTTAGCAGTGTAAGACTAGAGGGAAGGCAGCTAGTCATCACCACCCACTCTTGGGCTACTCTTTTACCAAGAATAGTGGGATTGACCCTAAACCCATTTCAACTCAACAGATGACGCTACATATCGATGGATAGACATAGGATAGTTTCTAAAGGTAAAGTATATACCTTAGAAGATTATTAAAAATTATGAATTTTAAAATGAAGTACTGATCCTGTTACAAAAAGTAATGAAACAAGAATGAAAACCACAATCACAAAATTATTAAATGTAATCCTTACTTTGGCCTACAGCTAAGTGTATAAAGCTGCCAAAGTACTTTTGAATTTTCGTTTATTTGCCACTTCAATATAATACATTAGAAATGTTTGGAAAATTAATCCTACTCAAAGTGTAATCGTTTTTACCAGCTGTTAGGCTCAACTTTCTGTTGGATTTCTATTATATGTAATCAAAAATGATGTATATGTCATAAACATTTGTATAGGTCTCAATGTAAATTTCAGAAAATGTCAAATTCGAAATAACAATCAGTAAATGCCCTGTTACATCATAGGAACATTTTATTGCATTTATTATCCATCTTCATACCATGTTATGGGAATTTAAAATCAACAATCGTCAGCTACTGTAAGTGCTTGTCTTTACTTGGATACAGTTAAACTTTGAATGCATAAATGACTAAAAACTACAAAAAGACTTATGAATCTTTAGTTGACAAACTCACATTAACACTCTCTAGTTTGAATGTATAGTTGGAAATGTAGAATTTTAGACATTTCGTAATTACACGATACTTAGCTCTGAGACAACTCAGAAGTTGTAACCTTAACAAAGAAGTAACATTGAAACATCATGCGATAAAGTAACTGTTATTTTTTATTTCCTGGACCTAAAAGTCGTTCATTGGGATAACTTTGGTTATTAATAACAATGTTATAGAGAATATTTTTTCATTAGCAGAATTGTTATATCTTTTTTCCCCTCTTAATACAATTGATTTTTGTGTGCTTCGACTTTGCTCTTCTCGAACGATTTTTTCAATATGATTTTGTGGTCTCATTTAGCGATTATTTTCATGTTTTCTCGCCAATTTAAAGGATTAAACAAAATAACCTAAAGAGTGTTGGATGATATACTAGAGTCCTTCCACCCAGTCAGACCAATTAATCAGCATGAACTGATCAAGATAAGATGTTTCTGTCATCAATTATTATATATGGATATGAAATATAGATAGACTTTCAGCTTACAAAGTACAGGTCACTCTTATCAGATTTATATCCAAACTTCAGTTAGAAAAGTATAGTTGAGTAAGCACTAATTTCGTAAAAAGAAATACATAGTTAACCACATCGGCGACAAAGATAATGAAATTAAAGAATAGTGTTACGTCTCCATTTGTTAATTGATTTCCCGTAAATTCGTTTGACGAAACTTTAGCGACACAAGTCCTTTCTTAATAAAACTGGTTTATTCTTTCTGAATACAACTTTACGATACACTTAATTTCAACAGTCGCTCTATAACAAACGTCTCACGAGGGCAACAATATTCAGTCCGCATACATTCAATTACTCATCACCTACACATTGTCCCGTCACGTTGTCACCATCTTATATATATACCAGACTACCCTATATCTAGTAAATAGCTAGGGCATTCACGAAGGAACAGG
>NW_013665686.1:903338-909838 GCF_000517525.1 Limulus polyphemus
CCCTCGTGTAGCTTTGCGCGAAATTCAAAAACAAACCTTCCACATCCTGTTGCATCTTAATTATGTTTAACTTAATGTCTTCTGCCTGGACCCATCAATGCTTTTGATGTTTCTTTAATTGAAATATCTTACTTTCGCTGTTTCACTGACCTATGACTTAACTGATTTTAGTCTCTGCTCTGAGTAGCACTTGATAGGCTAATATTCTTTGTCTTGTATAATGCTGCTCAAGCCAAGCCAAAAGTGTAGTGTGTCACTTTGACTGTTGCTATTCGCATTGCTGTATTCTGTACATTTTGTAACTTAACCATATTGACTTTGACACTTATGCACATAAGTGAATTCCATATTACATTCTGGTCGTGACTGTTGCTCTCATCAATTTGATGAGACTCCTTTACTACAATTTCAGGGGTACAGCATATTTTAGAAGGGTAATACTTCACCAATCTCTCTCTGTATGTGCAGAAATTGTCATTCTTCAGTTTATCATAATGCACAGAAAAAGGACAGAATTCTTATATGGAACTATTCTGCCTACATACGTAAGTGTGAAAATAAAGGTGTGAGTGTGAGATTTTGTAGCCAACACTCAATGGGCGTTATCTGGTTGGATGAGCATTTTGCTATCTGTAATCCAATGTCAGAGGTTTTCTGGTTTCTTGCATACTCTCCATAACTTCCATTGGTGTATGTGAGATTCTTACAACGATTATACGGTACCGTCAACATATATATATATATGATGCCACTCTGGGGCCTTTCAGTGCATTAACCAGATTAGCTGTGGATACGTTGAAAAGAGCAGAACTCAGAAGAGCTGATTAAAAAAGATTCAGATCCCTGGTGTTTAGCACAGCTAATATTAAAACTGTCTATCTAAATAACATTTCAGATAAACTTTTGCCTCTCATCCTCCAGTCTAACTGATGAGTTCTGGTATTGAACTAAAGGCCTTCTAAAAAGAGACTTTTAGGAGACAAACAATAGATTTAGAATCTGAAATGGACAAATTAAAAGAAATATGGGTAAGGGTATCTATAATTTACTTAATTCTTATCACTAATTTTAGACCTGCATTTTATCACCACGTATCATTATCTTTACAAACTATTATTGCCTTTTTCTTTATTGTTTATGATGTTTTGGTAGAGCCAACAGATAACAGAGAAGAATAGATAAATTGGTAAAAAGTTAACGTAAGAAAGTTTGAGCCTGTGAGTGCTCTATAAATGTAACCGTCAAATTTCACTGTTTGGCAAGACAAAATTTGGCAGTGGATGTTTTTGCCTAGCTGAAGATCTTCTATTCCAGTGCTTCTGGTTCGTCTAGAGGATAAAGAGATCAGAATCAGGGTAAATGAGAACGATGAGGTGAATGGTAGGGTGAATGAGTATTATCAATTATACTCTAGTTTGGGGCCCTTTGTAAATGATTATTTGGAAACAAACTTAAAACATTATTTTTCATGCGTATCATGCATTGTAAAACATTTAGTCTTGTCTTCATTCTTAAAACGAGCCGTCGACATCTGGTTGTGTTTATTATCACAAAACCATGCCGTGACAAAGTTTGCTTCAAAAAGATTAAGTAAAACAGTGATAGCAAAACATCTGGTTCTCCTCATATTTCCTCTACTTATACACATTCTACTTAGATTTAACCTTCCTCTCTACATATGTTTTTAAATATTCATTTTTTCTCACCAGAAACACCTTTAATATTTTTATCATTTTTAGTGTCAGTTGTGCGCGTTTCTTTTGAATATCTTACAATATCGTGTTTGATGCTTAATTAACATTAGAAAACGGATAATATAGAGGTGATAAAAACATGCTTACTTTCGGAATTTTATTTCAGTTATGCTGAAGTTTGCCGTCAAAGGTTTCGCGTTAAATTTATTGATAATTCAATAATATCAATTCTCAACCTTTTTTAATACTTTTTTGTCTTTTTTTTCTAACTGAAGTGAGTGAGCTCTTGTGAAAAACTTATAGGGGTGTATGACATTGGAAAAGGTTGAGAAGCACTGCTCTAGTCTGTCAGTTCAAAGTCAGAGGCATCTACGCATAGATAGCCCTTGTGTAAATATAAATGTTTATCTTGATTACTATCTGTGGTAACTAGATATGGTGGTCAGTGTGTATTTCGTATAAAATAATTTATACAGTCGCCGAAAAAACTGCAGAAATCTCACCTGGATATAACTGGCTGAGCTTTGAATGATCAACACTTCTTAGATGAGGGTTTCTCTAGGGTTCTGTCTCAGTTTGTATGCAAAAAGAAGCCAGGACAGCTTCATCTAAGAGGTAGTGTGAATCTTCTTACTGTTCTACTGACTAGAAAGTTTTGGAATTGACATTTGAATGCTTATTAAGTTTAATGTTTTATTTAATTTAATTACTTATCATAGTTAAAGTTTCATCCACTTTATTTAAATCACTTTAGACTAGTCACTTCTATCTGAAAATTCAGTTTTTACTTACTTTAATTATCTATTTATCGATGTGTCTATCAATGAATACCGTGATGTTTTCAAAGAAAAAAGCTAGGTTGTTTTAACTTTTTGCACTTTTCTAAAGTCGTAAACCATCTTTTATATTTCCAACAGCCAAATCCACAAACCTCTAGTAATCTATGTGGTTTCAATTATCACCCAGAGAATAAATATTCCTTGATCAGGATACCACAATGTTCTTCAATTTGCTTCACACTACAGCAAAGTTTATTATTAAAGCTGCTACAAGATCTGATTATTGCATTTTCAAAGTTTTGACTAATAGTGTTAAGACTATATGTGCAGTGACAAAACTCGTCCCTGCATCGAACTATTGTCAAAGAAATAATCACTGTGGTAACTTATGTACATGCATATGTTGTTATAGATCTTCCTGAAGATTAAACTACATCTGCATTTGTATTGATTATGAAAGTCATTTGATGCCAATACTGATATTTATAGCCTTCTGATGGTGTGGGGGTGTTGAACCTGAAAACTTGTTTAGTATATAGGAATGACTGAGATCTTACCTGTCAGTGGAAAAAAAACATTGTCTACTTTTATATAGTGTGTTCTACTTTATAGCTATACAAGGGATTGATGCAGATTAATAGGTAACTAGTATTTGAGAGATTATTTAAGCTGTGTTTTCGTGATGAGAGAAGGTTGATTATGAACTTCAACAGTGTTAAAAGCACTGAAATGTCTGGACAGGAGAGCGGGTGGGCAATGACAAGTTAGAAAATTTATCCGAAACGTCGTCGCCTACTGATTCTCTTGTTTAAAGGAGAAAGTCATTATATCTCACTCCTATAAAAAACTACTCAGTAAACACTAAAAATAATATGCATAAGCTACAAGGAAACAAGTTAACATTTCTACTAATCAATATTTGTCTTTCATAAATCAACCCGGTTTCATAATCTTAAATTATTTTCAGAATTAAAGTGAAAATATGTGAATACACTATAGCTTAAATTAACACTTAAATTATCCTTAAAGTTTCCCACATAAGAGTATTTTGGATCAAATTTGCAAAGTTACGTTGATTATTTGAAAGGTTTACGGACTGATACCTTAATTAGGATTTATCATACATACATTCGTTTGTATATGCAAAATAGGTTGATCACGTATCAGATTGTTTGAAACACCTTTACATGTAGACGTTCATCTCATGATTATTTTACAAAATAATGAGTAAAAACAAGGATCTCTCTGACTTTCAAAGGGACATGAAGTAGGTGCCTGTCTAGCAGGTATATTGTAAGCAAACACTATTTCTTTGACAAGATGTTAAAATAGATCTGCCACTAGAGTCAATAAACAATGGTAACCGAAAAGGAATATGTTTGCTTCTCGGTAAAAACTGTGGCCGAAAACTAGTGCCAACAGAATGAGGGAAAAGATGACTGTAAAATACTATATTCTTATATTGTGTCCAAACTGACCGATTTCTTCAATAGTGATCAGGATTTGACAACCTCCAATCACACCATAAAAAATCATAACAAAGTCTGTCGATGCAATCAATAACCAGCGCAAAAAACAACAACAAAAACACTTATCTGAGATAGAAACAGAAAGTGTGGCTTTGGTGATATATAGTTTGTAAATTGTTGACAATGAATGCCTGAAAGCATATGGTGTGGTTTGGTGAGTCTTTTCTGATTGCAGAGCAAAAATACAGAAAACACAACATGAAGCATCTGACACTGCCTGTTTGGTTCCTTTTTTATGCAAGAGGATGAAGGTGGTGTAACAATGTGGGGAACATTTTCCTGCCAAGAGCTAAATCCTTTGATTTCTTTTGACTGGTTTGTTTATTAAGTACAAAGCTACACAATGACTCTGCCCACCACGGGTATCGAAGACCATTTTTTAGCATCTTAGGCCTACAAATTTGCCGCTTAGCCACTGGGGAGGGGGGAATTTCTTTTGAAAAGCAAATAATATCCAAGTGTACTTGAACATTATTATTGAACATATTTACCCCATAATGCTGTATTCGCTCAGATGAACAAGGGCTCTTTCAAAACTGTAATGTAAATAATCCACTCCTTTTATATTGTCCAAACCTGATTCTAAAACATTGGCAGTTACTCCTATCATTTTACGTGGCATAGATTCCATAAAATGCCGGAAGGTGTCTTGTTCGATTTTATCATTGTGGCATATGGTCTATAATTGATTCAGAAACAGAATAATTCTAGAGGATACTATTGATATGTATGAATTAGTTACAATTTACATGTAGTTACAATGCATGTATTAGTAAAAAAACATTCAAGTAGCCTTTTTGCTAAGTTTTTATTTTCATTTATTTTTATGTTATCTCTTGGTGATACTTTTTGTGTGTTCAGTCCCTTAAAAATAGTGATATTTTTACTAGAGTATTTAACTAGTTATGCGGCCATATGCTTAATAGTTTACTCACTGGGTTGATCTGTGTTGGAAGATAGGTTTCTTTGAAAAATTACTTAAAATGTCAACTAGTAAACATTTTGATAAATTATTTTTTCAAGGCGGAAAATATTGCACTCTCCTAGTCTCGGAATTATTTGCACAGCTGTTTAAATTGTTCAGCATCTGTTCTCATCCTAGCACCTTTTGTTAGTAGTGTTGTTCAAGTAAATAGCGTTTCTATTGTGTTTTTACGAGGTTTATTCCCATTTCGTCTACTCTAATGTAATCACATATCCAAATAAAGGTTGTATATTTTTTTCTGCAAGCTTGGTATGCTTCAGGATTCAGGTGCTTTCCTCTTGGAGCTGCCCCCCCCCCCCCCAGTGGCACAGCAGTATGTCTACGGACTTACAACGCTAGAATCCGGGGTTTCGATACCCGTGGTGGGCAGAGCACAGATAGCCCATTGTGTAGCTTTGTGCTTAATTATAAACAAACACACAAACTCTTGGAGCTATGGTGGTCACATTTATTTTATATGTGGTTTTTCGCATAAAAAGATGCGCACGCGCATGCGCGCCCGCCCGCCCGTGGATAAGATAAGTAATAATAGCCAGGTGTACACCCTCAGGCTCCACTTAGAATGGGTGCAAAGTTTCAGGTTTCTAGGTTCTTTGCTCTTGCAGCTATGGCAGTCACACAGACCAATAGACACGCCCTTTTATTATTATAGAATAACGAAGGAACCATTCTTTTCTATGTGGTTTTTCGTTAGATTGCCGTATTAAGAAGATGAGCGCGCGCACGTGCGTGTCTGTCTGTCCGTGATTATTATCTATAATTTGTAATATAAGGAACCAATTCTTTTCTATGTAGTTTTTCCCTAGCTTACTTCATTAAAAAAATGCGCACACGCTGTGGATAAGATAAGTAATAATATCCAGGTGCAGACCCTCAAGGTCCACTTATTATGAGCACAAAATTCTATGTTCTTTCCTCTTAGAGCTATGATGGTCACATTTCTTTTCTATGTGTTTTTTCATATTGTTACGTCTCCGTTTGTTAATTGATTTTTTCCGTAACTTCGTTCCGACGAAACTTTAGCGACACAAGTCTTTACTTAATAAAACTGGTTTATTCTTTCTGAATATAACTTTACCGATACACTTATTTTCAACATTCGCGCTAAAACCAACACTATAACGAACGAACGTTAACTTCAACAATACCTCCTGACTGCAGTTCAATTACTCACTACCTACACACATTATTATTCCGTCACGTTGTCACCCTCTTATATATACCAGACTACCCTATATCTAATAATCTCCCGACAATTCCCGAAGGTTCGAGAGAACGAGTCACGTGACCTCGCTGACGCAACAATATAAAGGATGTGCACGCACGTATATAAGTAATAATACTCAGGTGCACACCCTCAGGGTCTTCTTAATATGTGTAAAATTTCAGGTTTTTAGGTTCTTTCCTCTTGGAGTTATGGCGGTCACTCACACACAGACATGCTCTTTTATTATTATAAATGAAAAAGCTTTAAAGCAGCATTATAAGTTATTGAGAACAAGCTAGGTTTTTT
>NW_013665686.1:910053-942139 GCF_000517525.1 Limulus polyphemus
CCTACAGCATTCGCCAAGGTACATGATAGTTCTAGAAACGTGGCGTCACACTAGTCATGTGACTTTGCTGACGCAACAATATAAATATCGATGTATGAATGTTTTAAAAGTCTACTGCATTTTATCGTAAACATTATAAATACAAAATTGTTTTTAAAACTGTGTCAAAGTGATTTCTGTATAAACTTTATTTTATATCTGACAATCTGATGATTGTATACTTTTTAGGTCATATATTTTCCATTTCGTCTACTCCTATTTACTCTATTGCTAATGGGAGTAGACAAAGTGAGATGTTACCTTTTAACAATGGAAGTGAAAATTTCAAGTTAATTGGTCATGTCATTATCAGCTTGAAGAAGAGAAACCATCAGCTGACACGATTGCTCCTTTGAAAAATAGTACAAATTTATATATTCCCGATCCCTTTTATATTCTTGATGGTTAATTTCAGGAATTAAAATACTTCATGCACTTCTCAATTCTTTTATAATAGAGGGCCCCCAGTGGCATGTCTGCGGCCTTAAAACGCTAGAATCCGGGTTCTGATATCCGTGATGGGCAGAGCACAGACAGCCTATTGTGTAACTTTGTGCTTAATTACAAACAAACAATTTATAATAGAGGATTTCTTAACAGAGCTTTATATAAGATAAGCGTACATATTTCAATATGCAACTAGATCAATACAATCTATCGTCTATTGCAGTTATTTTGGTGTAAAGTTAATAGTTTAGAGAAAAGTGGGCGAAAAAATGAATTCAAAAAAATATATAAATAAATAAAAATTTAATGCATATATAAGTATACATATACATATTTACATTGTCGATTCAGTAATACACGTACAATGTTATATGGGAAGTCATATGTCCCTTTAAGTTTAACGTCGATATTAATAGCGGTAGAACACGACCATATTACATTGTAACACATATCAAACTAAGTAGTCCGAAAGAAAAGTTAAACTTCCATCAACGTTTCTCGATACAATATGGAAAACTCTTTACTAATTATTTTTCTGATAATTTTATATTACCTCTATATTTTATATGGGGTTTATTTCAGTAATGATCATAAAGTATACATCTTGCCTATTATGTTCAACTGTGAGCACATTTTACCAATTCTGTGCACATGTGAGTGTTTGAGTGCACGTGGTTTGACCGCGTGGCGTATTGCTGTCGCCATTTTAGTTATATAGAGTGTTGGTTTTAGAGGGAAACTTTATCCCTCTGGAAAGATAAAATGAGTGATGAAGACAAGGACGTTGATGTCGAAAGTGACGTGAGTTTATTTTTCTGTTAATAACAACTGTTTTGAAATATTTGGTACTTTTCCCCCCAAAGAACTCTTTGTTTGGATGTAATTTTGAGTGGTTACTGTTTAAATTCTAGTACCAATTTTCGTGCTAGCACTTCACAGTAGAAGAACAGTAACATCATACATTCTGCGTACGCTGATAAAAAAGTTAGTGTTACTGTTAAGTAGTTGTGTTGTTTTAACTTGCACTTTCTGGGCGGCAGGACTCGTTGCGTAGTTGAACAATGTAGTGTAACCGAATATTCATGTTTAGCTGTTAAGTAGTATTACTACAGCTACTGAGTTAGCGTGCGTGATTGAATTTCGAAGGCAAGTTAGAATTTAGCCTAATCCTCACGTTGGGTGTGTATATGCAAATTACAATGTTGTTCGAAACAAAAATTGATTTCATATTAATAATGTGAGTTTTTCTAGAAAATATTAAAATTATTACGAGTATGTTTTTTCTATATTTTATGGTAGTTTCCATAAAATATTCTACGACTAATTTATGGAAGATATTATTATTATTAATTAATAGGTTTGAACTATTTGTTTTTAGATTCCATTTTTAAATTTAAATTGAAGTTAGGTTTTAAACTCGGTTACTACTGGTACTATTACTAATACTAGTGTTATATTTTCACGTAAGTTGATAGTTTTTGAAAATAGTAAAATATCTCTGTCTATTTTATCAAGGTAAAAATAACGCGTTGCAATACATGGCTTCATAAATTTTATATAGCGAAAGGTTTGAAATTCAATTTATATACTTTTATTCATACTATTAATGATAATCCTATTTATAGTATTACTATTAGTGATCATTTGCTACAGATAAAATCCCCCAATTTCTTATTAACTACAGTACAGCATAAGTCCTAATTAAAATATATAAAAACAACATTTATTTAAAAGTGAAGTTAATTGTGATATTTTGTGAAGAAATATATATATATATATAGTTGTTAAAATTTAAATAATATTACTTGATTTGACAAATCTTGGAAGTTGAAAATAGTTTCATATCAGGATGTCATTTGTAATTGTTCTAGAATGATTTATTCTTTTTGTTTACTTCTTTCATCTTTAGGTATTGTTTAGCTAGTCAATTTGTGTGCTATTTGTTCTTTTGTAGTTTTTAATTTGTGTTCTGGATTTTTATGATGTTAGATTTGTGTCCTGATATGCAGAGTTCTGTATCGGGACATAATCTTATACTATAATTATTATGATTAATTTTTCCATTATTTTACTTTTTGAGCCTCATTTAAGTAGCAAAGGCTGCTCACAGTAGTATAAATAATTTTGATTTATTCTATACTAATGAGTTTGATAAATGTAGGAAGTTCTTTCTCTCAAAAGAATTTTAAAGTTTATGATAAATTTTGTATATGTGTTTGGATTACTGCCTACTTATCTCTGGGACTTACATATGGGGCCCCTTTTCTACAGCAGTGTGTTTTTAGTAATATTCCTAAGGCTTTGGAATCCTATGTGGAGTCTGTGCGACAACAAACTACCGTTTCTTCTTTGGTGGATTGTTTGTTTCATACTGAGCCTAGACATGCCCCTATTACTGTTTCCCATCCAGCTCCTTCCCAGGCCATATCTGTTCCTACCTCCAGGAGATAATCTCATTGTTTTATTCAAGACGGACATGGTTCAATGGGGGCTTGCTTGACCAATTTTGTTCCCTTTTGGTGACTTTTTGCCACAGATCAGTGGGTTATACGGGTATTATCCAAGGGACTTGTCATCCATTTTCTTTCCCCTCCACTGTTATCTCAGATACCTATTTCTTTTCCATTACGTCTTCATTCTACCACCAGTCAGCATTTGTCAGAGGTGCTACAAAATCTTTGTTCCTAGCAGGCCATCAAACTTGTGAAGCATCTTTCTCCAGGTTTTTATTCCAGGCCATTTATGGTACCCAAGAAAAACAGGAACTGGTGGCTTGTGATCGATTGGTCCCACCTCAATCAATTTTTTGTTTTATCCGAATTTGCCATGGAGTTTTTCTCACCCTCAGGTGGGCTTTTTCATTGGGTTTGTGGATGACCAAGGTAGATGTCATGAATGCTTACCTGCATATCCTGTTATCTCATCAGTCAAGATCATATCTTCCGGTTCGTTCATCATGGGGTATTTCATTAAGTTCGCACCCTGTCCTTCAGGCTTGCTTCAGCTCCATTTGGTTTTTTGTCAGGTGGTCAAGGCTTTTGCCCAACATTTGCATGCTTGGAGGTTGTGCTTGCATCATTACATGGACTACTGGCTTTTGTTAGCTTGTTCCGAACAGGAGTCTACCCATCAAACTCATGTGCTGCTCCTGGTGGCAGCTTGTACGGGTTGGTTAATCAAATTGGAGAAGTCATTCCTTATACCTACCCAATATCTTGTCCATTTGGGTGTCTTTTTCAGCACTCACCTCAGTTGGGCCCAGCATTCTCCTTTTCAACTTTGTTCGAATGACTCTCTTACAGCTTGCGAAGTTATATTGCTTTTGGGGTGTGGTCTTCCATGGAAACCCTTTATCCCCTTGAGTTGAGCACATATGAGGTCTTTTCAGTGGACTGTGCATGACCAATGGAATCTTGAATGGGATTCATTGGAGGCTCCTATTTCCCTTCCTCCTTTCCTTGTAGGCAATCTGCATTGGTGGTTGGACAGGGCTCACACAAATGGGCAGGTGTTCCACTTCCTCCCCTCGTCTGGATTAACATATCTTCACGGATGCTTCCCTTCAGGGCTGGAGGTGTTGGTTGATCAGCAGAAAGCTTCAGATTGTGGTCTCCAACTAAAATATCTTACCATATGAACATCCTGAAGCTTCTGGCTGTATGTCGTGCCTTGGATCATTTTCTTCATCTTGCCAGGAATTATTTGGTCATGATCCATTCTGACAATTCTACAGTGGTGGCTTATCTCATTCACCAAGGTGGCACCCGTTCTTATTCCCTTTGTGGTCGGATCTTGTATCTCCTTTTTGGGCCCACACACTCAGTATTCATATTATTGCATGTCATGTTTTGGGTGCATTCAGTCTTGTTGTGGATTGTCTTTCATGCCCCGACAAAGTTTATCTGATGGAGTGGTCTCTCCATCCTTTTGTTATCCAGTGGCTATGCCTTCAGTGGGGTACTCCTCACCTGAATGCGTTTGCTACATCCGTCAACACCAAATTACCTCTGCCTTGGTCCCCAGTTCCTCTTGCTCTGGCTGTTGATGTGTTCAGTCAAGATTGGATCAACAAATACCTGTGTTTTTATCCTTCCAGCTGTCTTCTTCATAGGGTGGTCTTGATCATCCATACAGGACTGTGTCAAGTTCTTCTGATTGCTCAGTACTGGCAGCACAACCATAGTTCCCATGGCTGCTCCAGCTCCAACCTGCCCCTCCATTATCTCTTCCTCCATCCTTTCTACCTCAATCTCGGTCACCAGGATTTCACCTGTTTTTTTTATTCAGTCCTTGGTGAGGAGATCCAATTTGTTCTGGTGGGTTGATTCTTTTTTAGCTTGTTCCATTCTCCCAACTTCTAGGGATATTTATCAACGTAAGTGGAATGTTTTCCATTGTTGGTCTTTGGGTCAGGTTTTCGAGCTGCTTTATCCAGGTCCCTTAAAAGTTTCACCTCTCCCACCCTTTCTCTCTTGTTGCGTTCCTTCCGGATTAGTCATCCACCTCAGCATGCAATCCTTCTGCTTTGGGATGTTGATGTGGTTCTTCGCTGCCTCACTTTACCTCTGTCCTCGTGCTCACTTTCTAACTTATCCCTTAAGACTTATTTTTTCTTCTATTAGCCTGTGGACATCTTTGGTCGAATTTATATGCCATTGATGTTTCATGTACTCTATATTATTCAACATATATTTTCCTTTATCTGGATTGATCTTTCATTCCCAGGCTCGGGAGGGTAATTTCTTCTTCTTGCCAATTTCCCTTCCTTCCATTTCCCACCTTTATCCTCGGTTGGATCTGGATAGGCTACCATGTCCTGTCTGTGCTCTTCGTTGTTATGCTGCCCGAATGGCTTCCTTCCGTGGTGCCTATTCTCACCTATTCCTTCCTTGACAGGCATCCTCTGTTTGTCACCTTTCTTCTTCCACCCTGACTAGTTGGGTTTGGTTTTAATTAAATTGGCTTATTCTTCCCTATTGTCTTCTTCCCATAATTTGTTCCAGGTGTCTTCTCATCAGATCAGCCACCTTACCTCGTCCCTCGTAGAAAATTCTTCAATCGGGCAGGTGGACCACCCACATACAATCATATCTCATTATCTGCATTGGATCGCTGTGTCTCATCTTCGAGTTATTGTCTTCTTCCTGTAGCCATTCTTCAGACTTTGGTGATATTGTGACAGAGTAAGTTGATCTATCTATAAATAAATAGCTTACAAACTATTGGTTACATTAATTGTTAATAGGCAGTTAAGTCAGCACTATAAAACAATAATGAATTAAATATCAAAATACCATTATCGGTCCTGGTTTTCAACTTATTTTAATAACAGATAATGTATGTGTTAATAGTGCTCAAATGCTTTGAGGATATCCCATCTATCAGACAGACTCCAAATGCTGATGTCAATATAGTCAGCCATCATGGAAAATCATAAAAAAAGCAATCAAGTAAGGATTCGAAGCTGAGTGCTTACACCCACAACGTCTCAGTTTCTACTGCCTTTCACTGTCTATAGCCAGTTGTGGGAAGGCAGTTACCCTTAAATTTCTTAAAGGAGAAATGAATTGAAATAAAGCCACCCTAATATTTCTACTAATAAAACACCCAACCTCCATCCTTACCAAAAGATATTAAATAGAGCTATAAAACATTAAATAGAACTATACACCCTACCTTAAAAGTTCTTATATAGTTCTTACTCCTCCCTTTCTCCTGAAGATTTATTCAAGTATAACACGGGAATGCCGAGACAAGCCCAGCCACTTGAAATTAGTCTTTTCCATCTCGGTTATACTGAATAAAGTTGCTATTAGCTACTTATAACATAAAATAACTAACTTTCTCTTTATTTTTTTTAATTTTATAAGATATTTTCCTTAATCAATAGTTTAATTTCTAAAATATTTTTGTATTTATTAAAAAATAAAGTAAGGTATTTCTTTAATTGTCTGTCTTTATAGCTGTTATCTTTCAGTTTATTTTTTAATAATAAAACATTATCCATAAAAAAAAAAAGTATAGTTATTACAGACTGTTAAGAACCATTTTAGTTGAGGTTTAATAATACCTTTTAACATGATACACGGAATAACACTATTAGGTGAGGGTAGACCAAGAATGGGAAAATTAAATTCTCTTATTTTATCAAAAATAGTCAACTGCACTGTACCTTCTATAAAAGTAATGTCCAAATCTGAATAATTAGCATGGACCTCATTATTATTATTATTATTTCTTTCTATTGCAAGTTCTGGTGGATATATTAGGTGTGGTGTGAAATTCATATTACTTATAGATATTAAATCATCTATGTAATGGAAGGTGTAAATGTAGAAGTTAGGATTTAAAGTCTGCTTCATAAACGAACAGATACAGGTTGGCCATATATATATACATTATTAAAAACAATATAACTGTTATAAATACAGAAATGTAGTGTATTTTTACATTGAATTCTAGTAAATTTAAATTTGGGTATAATTATTTCGTTATTTATAGTTATTGAACAAATCATTGAAAATCCTGATTAAATCTTTTAGGTCTATTTTAGTATATAATGTAATAATGTCATATGTAAAAATAGAATTGGCAGTTTTTGAAGAATTTAAATTATTTAAACATTCCAAAACTGGAATGTTATTTTTAATAATCAAAAAATAGTTATTCTGGTTATTTGAAGACTATTTTTATTTTTTTCAAACAAGACATCTAGAATATTGTTAAGTACTATGGAAAGAGATTTAATGACTGTATTTAAAAGAATTAGTAATAAATCTGAATTTTACAGGATTTTTATGCAATTTTGGAATTGCATATAAAAATCATAAATTTGTACAAGAATAATCTGTATAGATATTCCCTTTTTAATAGTCTTCTTTAAATTAGTAATAACATTATTTATCTTTAAAGAACTTTTAGTAAAAGTACTTGTGGCATTAATTTCATTAAGTAAAATTTGTGTGTATAATTTTTTGCACATAAAACTAAAATTACAGCCAGCTTTATCAATTGGGGTAATAACGAATTGTTTTTGAATGTATTTTATTTTTAAAAACAGTGAATGAAATATCTAATTTATATTGAAATAAGCTTAAGGTTCTTAATCTATTCTTTATGGCAGTTAATAAAATATAATTTCCATTCAAAAAAGAAACATGGCAGATAATAGGATTGTTTACTTATTATAAGAATATAATCATCAATATTTTTTTCTAAGTCTTTTAAGATTTCACTTTTTTTTGGTGAGTTTTAAAAATTCTATAATTAGTACTTTTCTTTAATATTGATTCTAATTCTTTATCTTTGACAACTTCTAAATTTCCTGTAACTATATGATTATAAAAGACATTTTTAAAAATACTATCATTATAGTTACAAGGTCTGTTTGATTAAGTTTTTCAATGAATTTTTTTTTTGTTATGAATGTTTTAGAAGCTAAGACATTGTGTGTGTGTAAGCACTTGGCTCGTAGCCATATTTGATTGCTTTTTTAAAATGATTTTCCATGATGATTGACTAGATTGACATTGGCATTTGGATTTTGTCTGATAGATGAGATATCCCCAATGCATTTAGGTGCTATTGCCACAGATGTTATCAGTTATGATAATAAGTTGACACCCAGGGCCGATAATGGTATTGCAATATATACTTTTTCAGCCCCCCCTTTTTTTTTTAAACTCTTTTTGGATTCCACTCTGTGACAACTGACCAAGTATGCTTCTTCTAGTCAAATCCATGATGACTGCTTATTTCTAATTTCCATGGCCATAACATGCTCACTGTTGAGATGGGGTGTTCCACAAGATTGCTTGTAGGTGTGTTCTCATGATATATTTTCTTCATTAATGTGCCCATTCCAGAATGTACTCACACATGGACTTCATGGGTAAAGCAGAAGGTGATAGCTTCTCATCCCTGATATGCCTTAGACTGAATAAATTTTGTGTAGTTTGCTTTTCAAAATAGGGTTTTCATTGCCACCTGTTCCAATGTCTCTGGTGTTATCGTTCCTCTGGACTCTCCACCCATTTACTTCCAGCAGAGTAAAAGAGTCCTTACCATTTTCTAGTTCCAAGCTACTGGTGTGATGGACCATGGAGGCAACTAACAGTGATAATGATAGACAATACATATTATGATAAAACCATTCAGTTTAAAGTAGGGCTATGGTGTTCTGCTGGTGTTGATGACGAGATGTCCTCCAGTCTGATGCTCTGTCTCTGTACAGGTTTATCCGAGGGGATGTATTAGCTTTGGAGTGAGCTGTCAAAATTGTAGTTCACCCCTTTGATTGAGATCCCTCATCCTACCCCCACATGGATGTTGGTTCCCAGTTGCTGGATCTTGGATTCAGAGTTGAAACAATCAACATAAGTCCTCACATGTGTAACATTATAGGTGTCTCTGTTTCCTTACTTGTTCCTCCATTCGTTTTATGGGTCACAGTGGTGGTACTTGCTGATTAATATGGTTCTTCCTCTTACACTATCCCTTAATGATTTTAGTGTATCAAGGATGTTATTGTGCTAGTGGCAATTCCTGTCAGATTGGTTTTGAGTGACATATTTTACATTTGAGAGACATCTTTACTATATTGATCATCCGGATGTTGGGTTCCCGGATTGGTCAAACAATTTATCACTTTGCTATTAAGTGTCCTACTCGTAGAATAGGGGAGGATACAAGACTCCTTCCAGTCTCCTGAACTTGAGGTGAAGTTGGTATGATCCTCTTTCCTACCCCAACCAGATGGCTGGGTTTTGGATTATAATTGACTTATTGCTGGTATGATTCTCTATCCCACCCACACATGGATGTCGGTTCCTGGTGGCTGGGTTTTGGATTGTAGTTTACTTGCCAGTGGTATGATCCTCTTTCCTACCCCTGTATGGATGTCGGTTCCCGGCAGCCTGGGTTTTGGATGTAGTTGACTTGACGTGTACGGTCTATCATGCCCTAGCCACTTTACACCTAGGGGCACATCCTTTTACTTTCAACCACATTTCGGTACTTTATGGGATTGAGATTTGTTATATTCAATGTGGGATTTTAGCTATTTATGTGATCAGACGTAATGTATCATATCAGAAGTTATAATTTTTGTATACTGAAAATATATTTCCAATAGGTATTTACCTCCACACTAGAAACTGGTACTACCATTTTCTGCAAAAATTTAAAGTGATAGTTCAGTAGAATCAAAGAGAGAGTCACATGGATCAGGAGATGCATTTGAACCAGTTGATTGTAAGGTACGTGGGAGCTCAAAGCTGAAGGCATGGAAAAAATTTTTTGGGAGATATAGTGGTAGCACTGAATGAGAATAGCTATTTATGTGAGAAAAGATAAGTACCTATTGTAATATATTTTCAGTATAAGAAAATTATAACTTTGAAATGCTGACTAGAGGGAAGGCATCTGGCTGACTGCAGCTGCTGCCAACTTTTTTGTACATACTGTGATTTGAGGAACACTATACTTAACAATTAGACAAATGTAGTCAATTAATGGGACTATTGATTAATCAGTTAGCAAGTACCACAAATAGTCAAGCTATATCTCTTGCTAGTAATAAAACTAATAGAATTTTAGGATGTATTGACAATAATTACAAGTTAAAAAGATGGTAATTATTTCTCTACAGATCACTAGTTAGGTCTCAGTTGAATACTGTGTAGTTTTGGACTTCTTATCTATGAAAGGATATTGTTATGACAGCGGAAGTCATGCGACGCTGGAGTTTCTAAAAGGATCATGACTTTTCCTGGCAACTCTAGTCTGTTCCAGGCGCCCTCTTTTTTAGTACATAAGCCCGTCAAATAAAGCGGAAATATTTTTTGCAGATAGATAGATATAGAGACAGATGATTGAGTCAAGCGAGCGGTAGTATAAAATGTGTGTTTTGTTATCTAGATTGCAAACGTATTGACTGTGGAAATTCTGTGTATTGCAAAGTTGTATCGAGAAAGAATAAACTTGTTTTAATTAAGAAAGGACTTGTATCACTGAAGTTTATCAGAAAGAATTTATATAGGAAATTAAGAAACAAGCAGATACGCAACAATATATACTTTTTGGAAAGGGTGCAAAGGAGAGGTAATAGGATAATTGTGGGTGGAAGGGTTATCTCGTAAAGAAAACATTTAAGATCTCTTAATGGTTATTGTTTTAAGGAGAGAAGGATAAGAGGTGACCTTATTCAAGTTGACTATAATATTTGGGGGATTGATAATGTCCACATTGCACCAGATAAGCTTTTAACACAATGTGTATTTTATTCTTCGATATAAACTGCATTGCTGGAAATGAAAACTCAGTGCTAAAATTTTGTGTATTTTTGGCTTTCGGTTACTTTTTATCATTCAACACCTGATATTTTGGTGTTGTGTGGCTGTATTTACTAGACACTTGCTCTTCTTATTTCTTTATTAACTTCCTATCAAGGACAAATCTAGGCAATGTAAATTCAATACAGTAAACACTTTGTTGATGTTGATCAATAAAAGTCAACTGGTATAATTTTCAGTTCAATGGTAACCCAAACTATGGTTAATTGCTGTATAATTCATATGGAAATTTTTCTTTTTTTCAATAAGACATGTTATTTGAGTGAGGGAAAAAGAAATAATCCAGAAATGACATAGAGATTATCATTTGCACAGGCCTGTAAAACTAATTAAATTTGGTTAAAGTGGGTTTCTTAAATACTACTTGAATTTGGTAAAAAACCTCCTTGAAGTATCTTAAAAAAGAATCAAACAATTCAAAAGTTCTTGAATCTTACCTAAAAGCTATTTTCTTTGCCTATTTGATTGTTTTTTTTTTATAACCAAAGGCAAAATCTATTTTAGTAAAAAAAAAAAAGGGAAAAACGATTAATGAAAACAAATGTGGCTGGGATAAATTAGCATGTTGACTCCGATAGGTAGCACTAGTTGTCATCCAGAATACTTTGGATTTTATTGCTATATTAATGATATGAAGCATGTATGTTCATGGTTGAGTAAAAAAGTTTTACTGAAATGGAATGTTTTCTTTATCATATGTAGTTATATTTGATAAACATGTGAAATAGTCATTATAACTACAACTTGAAAAAGTTTGCTATGAACAAAGGAGGTGTAATCTATTATTTGATTCACTACTCTCTGCAGTAGACTTAGTTTTGCTAAATCACAGCTCTTAACCCATTGACTGTGGCTGCTATAGATGCGTGCTGATTTTTTGCAAGCCGAACAGTGTATATGGCTCACTTGTATTCAACTGCTGTGCTGTGAATCAGTGGTCAATGTGTTAAATATAACTTTTGAGAGCAAACCATAGAAATACAGTAGGCTTCCATTAAGTGGTGGAATGTAAACAGTTTGTAGGATTTGATATAAAGGACTTGCATCAAATCCTACAAATAGCTGTATAACTTGTCAGTCAACTTTCTGTGAGAATGACCTCACATGCTTTCTGTTTGATTTATTACTAATAAAGGTTTTATTTCTTTCAAATTGGCATATACATGCGTATGTATGTACTGATGAATAGTATGCATATTTGATGTGCACAGTTTTTATTTCTAATGCATTTTTTATGTTAAAAAATCCAAATTTATCTGGAGCACTGGATAAAAGTATCTGATATAATTTGGGCACTAGTTTAAGTCTGTAAAAGACAGGTTAGGATATAGTTAAGACAATTTTATTTTTCTAACAGGGTAACATGACTTATGGAGCAAGTTGCTGTTGGTTGTAGTGAAGGCCAGCACTTTACGGGAGCTTAAAAGGGAAATCAGTGACTTCCTGAAAAATGAGTGGGTTTAAGTTTTACTTTTCTAAAGGGTGGGTTTGCAAAGATGGCTTTGAAGGACAAAATTTTCCCATTATCCATATATTAAAAATAAAAAACTACTTAATAATAGGGTTTGTTTTTAGGTTAAGTTTATTTAATATTTGTAAGATGGTTATATGAAGGCTATATCTAGCTTTGATTATGTTCTTAGTGGATGTTTCAAGAATGAAGAGGTGACATTATAAGTAGAGTGGCTTTCTTTCATAATACTTATTCTTATCCACATTAGGATGTGTAGATACTGTTAGTGGAAATAGAGCAATGAGTTAGGGTGTTGAATTTTTTCAAGGTTTTGATGAATGATTTTGTGTATATGGATAGCAGAAGTCAAAATGTTTCAAAAAGAACAGCTTAACTTTAGTTGCTTAAATTTAGTTTTCCACATCCAACAAAAATTATGAAGATTTACTTGATTTTGATACCATATCTTATCTCTACTCATAGAATAGCTTTTCCTGGCTTGTAATGCCCTTTATATGTGCAAGTGTTTGCTTGCCACAACCTTGATACTCCCATCTACCCTAATATGTTTTCACGTGAGGCAGATGGTGATAGCATGCAAATTGGCATGTGACAACCCTCTACCAATAGGAGTGTGACTCCCTCTATAATGCTTAGCTAAAATGATTTCTCAATTAGTTACTAATGATGTTCAGATATCTTTTACTCCTGCTTTCCTTTATGGAATTTTTAATCAGTTCTTTATTTTTATGGGAACTTAGTTTTTCTTAGTTTGCTACACTTGTGTTCTGAAATTTTTTTTTTTATACACATTAGCATTACATGTCTTCTATTATAATACATGATTCTTTCGAGCTCCATGTTTGAACTTTTCTACTTCCACTCTTCATTGAAATAGATTGAGTTTCATGTTACAGATACTACTACTGCTGTTCCTCCTAAAATACAAAAAAATTGACTACAGTGGATTTGGGTCCACAATTTGGGAGATGTTAATAGCCTTGGTTCACTAGGAGTTGTCTATCTTCATGCGGGCTCCTGATTTGCCGGCAGATTCTCCTCTCGTGCTTTTTATCAGAGTTACCTGAACACAAGGACATGGATTTTGACATCTGTGTCACCCACTCATATTTATCTCCAGTGGCAGCACCTGGGCCTCCTCCTCCTTTTCCGAAGTTAATAAACCAAATATGTTACATTTTATCTTTATCCTCCACTTTCCTTTTAAGTAAGAAACCTTTGGGCCAATATCTTATTCTTCCTGACCTCACTGGTTATTGGGGTTCATGCCATTTTATTGGCAGACTAATTATGTTCTGAGGCCAGTGTGCCTTAACCCTCAAGTCATATGAAAGACCATTCTGTCTGTTTTTCTTTCTTTTTTTTTTGGACATCCAGCAGTTGAATTCTCTTCTACTTCTGTGGGGTTCAGATCCCACTATTTCATTGACATTTTCCCAACTTCAGTTTTACTGTATCTGCCTCAGATTGTCTTACCTTATTTTTCTCTTTCCTTGAACCACTTTCTGTTGCAGGCTCTTCATTGTTCTCCAGAGAGGCTTTTGGTGGTGCCTCGGTTACCTTTTTCCATGATTACAAGATTCCTTTTCTGCCCTTTACCTACCTACATGGCTCCTTTGTTGTCGGGATCTCTTGGGTTGGATGTCATTTTGTCATGTGTGTTTACCCCAAACATCCTTACAAGACTTGCACATGGCTACCTTGTTAAGGCAAGATGTCTTTTGGAGGTTTTCCTGACTCATTGGAGATCAGAGTCAAGCCTGCACATTTGCACACCTCCTTTTCTTCATTGGTTTCCTGTTTGTCTCTGCCTCCTATTGTACCTGTTTCCGTGTCTTGTCCTCCTACTTTCTCTCCTTTATGAGTGCCTGCTCCATGGGTCCTCAAGGTTCACTGTTGATTTGTTTGTCAATGGCTTGAGTGTCCCCAGTGATTACGTGGTGGGTGTAGAGGTTTGGTGGGGGACAGGTTTTTGCACTTTGCCACTCTTTGGGAGCCCTTCACCACAGAGGGTTTTGCCTGGGATTTGCATGCCACTAGGCTTGAGCTACCTCACCTAAAAAACAGCATTTAACATCAACTTTGCTAGTGCATGTTGTTATCATCATGTAACAACATCCCTCCACCAATAGGAGGTAAACACAACCTCCTTGTGCAGTAGTTCCCCCTAAGCATTTGTGCTAATGTTAACTTCATTCTTTTTCTCAGCATTGTCTTGAATGGATTTGGTTGAGATTTGTAATAGTTTAGAACTAAGTTAGCTTTCATTAAACACCACAAGGCTTTTGTATAGATACAGACTTATTTGCTTACTTTTTAATTAAATACTCTTACTACAAATTTGTCCATAAATTGAGTCTTGAGTTTCTGTTCCGAGTGGAAATTTATTTTCATGTTATGATTCAAGATACTTTTCTTCACCTGAAAGTAGTCAAATTTCATTTAAATAATCTCAAAACTTCTGATTAAATATCAAATTTTTTTCCTCAGGAAAACTATATTTTATCATTATATTTTCTCTGCCCTAACTATAAACATTCAGTCAGTTTGACCAGCTTCTTAACTGCCATAAAAAATACAAATGAATTTTAAGGTACACTTTTTTTCTTTTTTAGAATGGCTGCATATTGTAACAAGAAACTAAATAACTTAAAGCTCGAACATTATATCTGTTTATACTTAAACTTTGTTTTATTGCCCTTTGACCCATGTCTAACTGATAATGCTGTCACACAAGTTGTAAGTTATTTGGTGAACACCTAGCTCAAGTTACCACATATATTTGCGTAAGGCACGAGCTGCTTGCAAGCATACCTGATGAAGATTTTTTTTTTGTTATCTTACCTAGTCTGACCAAACAAGCATCTAATTTTTATATTTTAATTGCTTTTATAATAACAAAGAATACATATGAAAAACAAGAAATATAGTACTTACCGATCAAAACTTAACTATATATATATATTCATTTATTTAATATTAATGGTACTACTACTACATTACATTTATTTACTTAATTATATAATGTACCTAATGACACAGAATAGTAATATGTAAAAAAAATGTCCTTTAACTATCATACATTTTTTGTGTGATAAGAACCATTGAATATTCAGCTAATCTCATCAATGTGTTTCATGTGGGAATAAAGTTTGAAAGGGAGACAAAATAGACAATTTTCTGTACAGAAAACAACTTAATATAATATGTCATTTGATAGATTTAAACTTTGGCTTTCTATTCGTTATAAATATATCATATTATGATATAGTATAAAACATCTGAGCAAACTATTGACAATTTGTGGAAGAGAGGGTGTGACAAGTGGGTCTGATTTTCTAGTTTATGACTACATAAACAAATAAGATTGTAGGCTATAAAATTTATGCTTTGCCTGAGTAATAACAATATAAGTAATTTATATTAAATTCTGTACTTCTCAGAGGGGTGGTAAGAGGGAAGATCTAGAGCAAATGTCACAATTCTCATACTAGGGGATCTTGAGGATTTTAAAAAAAATTTCCTTATAAAATTAAGAACTTAAAACATGTATATGACTAAAAGTTGATTAATTAACCACAATTTGATACCAAGATTATTTGTATATTATGATAACAAAATAGTTTAATTAGATTTTGAATGTAACTCTTAAAAACGTCATGACGTTCGCTTTCGCCTGCTTGTGACAGTGTGGTTATTGGGCACCTATATCATGTATAACAGTTAGATAAGTTTGTTTCTGAAGTTAAGCTGATATTAATAAAAGTTTCAAAAAAAATTAACTGAATCAATTTGACTTGCTTAACCCTATTGCCACAGGTATCCTTTACTGCACATGACACAAGGTTTTAGTGTCTTACATTCAATATTGTACTAAACTACTTTTTGTTTATGGTATAGCAATTAGAATAGCATAAAATCTTAGCTAATAATCCATATTGTAATAGTATACAAGTTTTAAGTTCTTAATTCTACAAGGCAATATTTAAAAAAATCCTGAATTTCCACTCGTTTGACCCACTTGACACATTTTCTCTTAGCATGTCATCATACCCATTTTTTCCACCACCTCTCAAAAGTACGAAATTAAATGTAAATTACTCTATATAAAATCGTTATTGCTCAGACAAACCATAATTTTAATAGTCTTCAATTTTGTTTGGTTACAGAGCAATCAAATAGAAAATTGGACTCCTCCTGCCACACCCACCTGGCACATTCTCTCTTTCAGAATTCATTGATAGTTCTCTCTTACATTTCATTATATATTACCTATAACCAATAGAAAGTGAAGGTTTTCATCTATCAAATGACGCATTGTATAACGTTGTATTGTGAATAGAGAATATCGTCAGTTTCACTCACAGTACAAGGTTCATTCCCATGGAAAAGTTAAAGACTAGCTTGGATGAATTTATAATGCCTCTTGTAGTATAGTTTGAAAGCCAGGAAAATTTTGAGAATTAAGTGAATTTGTCTACTTTTTTTGCATGTTATTAGTCTATATTCTTTGGTGCATTATTTAATTAAATAAAAATTAAGTGCATTACTATCATTAGTATTTAAAAAAATATATTAGTGTTAACTCTCCTCGAAAACTGACAGCAAGAACAAAGAAGATTGGTTTAGTATTTTATTTCTTGTTTTTCATACTTATTCTTTATGTATAATTATAAAAGTGACTAAAATGTAAAAATAGGGATCCTTATAGGTTTGTTAAGATTAGGTAAAATATATAATATAAATGTTTCACGAGCTGCACATTCCCAGAGTGATTTACAACCTATAATGGCACGGATAGTAGTTGGACACGGTTCAAAGGGCAATAAAACAAAATTTAATTATAAATAGATGTATACTGTTATAAACTTGGAGTTACTTGAGTTTAGTTTCATGTTCAATTTGAAGTCATTCTAGAAAGAAAAAAGGGGGAATTTAGGTCTTTTTGTTTATGGTTACAAGGTTGGTCGAAGTGACTGATCCCGTTCTGAGATAGGGTAGAGAAAATAACAGATAAACTATAAGGATTTAGTGAAAAAAATGTTTGAAATGCATTTAGAAGGTTTTTAGGGCTTACGCAAAAGTATTTTAATTTTAACATGAAAACATTTTAACATTTTCTTTGTGGTAAATGACATTTGTAAAGGTAACTTAGAAAAATGTGATATTTAATAACAAAGCATGCTCATAATCACATGGATACACAACTTAAACCTGCACAACACTTTAAGATTATATTTATTGTAGTAGTTAAACCTTAGCCATTAAAAATGTGTAGATTACCCCCCACCCCAACTTTCTAATGTAACCGTACCTGCCTGTACTTGTAACAAATATAACTATAGCACCAAATCCATCAAATAATATATAAAATATAAGATACCTACCTTGAATCACTTGCTTTAATTTATGTTCCCAACAATATTCACTGGCTATGCAATATATTTTCCATGTTCAGCTTTTATAACCTCTTTGAATCAAGTCGAATGTTAAGTCAAAGTCTTGATGGCTTCATGTCACTTAGGGACCACCATGAAATAAATTTGTTTGTATAAAATCATCTGCATCAATGAAAATACTTTGAAGAAGGTAGATATTTACAGATGAACCCAAAAATTACACCAATCTTAGCAGTTCTTTCAGCTAAATGCAGTGGAACATTGGTGTCCATAATTAATAACACAAGAATTAGCAAACTGAAAAAAAATTCTTTTTTTTAATTACCATATTTTGCAGTGTATAAGGATACTTTTTACTCTTAAAACAATGCCAGATTTTTACTACTTATCTTATACATGGGTTCAACGATAGAGTTCCAGGAATAACTCTTTAGTTAATAGCATATTTAACCAAAACTATGTTGTTACTTTTACTTTTGTTTGCTTTTTTTGAGTAAGTGCATTGATATCATGCCACCTACTGCATTACAATAACATATTTGTAATTGTATCATTTGTCTCATTCTTCATAATTTGAAGTTGTTTATCTCTCATGCTAGTTACAATTAATCTACTTTTTTTTAATTTATTGATCTCATCTGTCATACTAAAATATTTCTAATATATAAAAAAATGTTAGTTTCTGTAACATACACTAATTTTGTAAACATGTTTTTATAGTAGATCACTATATCTTAACGTTTAATATTTTTTTGTAATAGATAAGGAGTTCAACTGTGATGAAGAACTTTGTAAAGTTGTTTATTACATGTTTGTGACTTAAGTTATGCTGCAATGAGCTGTCTGCAGCATTTGAAGAGCATAAAAAAAACCACTTGTAGTTGTATTGATTACCCCAGAGTGCAGGTTAGTTAGGAGAGTTTAAAAAGAATGTCTTTACAAAAGTAACATCCCAGAGTTTCTTGACATTCTATACAATGAACCTCAAATAAATACACTAAACTTACAAAAAAAAATCCAGGGTCATCTTATACACCAGCAAATATGGTAATAAATCTGTTTTTTTCAGAACTAGAAAAACCTAAAGTGAATAATCCATGTTGGTTTAGTTGTTCTATATTAACAAATGAAATACGAACATAGTTGTTCTATGTAGTAAGTAAAATAAAGTGACTGTTCGAATGTATTAACAATTGTATGCCCTGTAGAAGAAAATTTACTAGGTAACTGTTTCTATACACCTTTTTTCTTAGTACTCGCATCCATATGTATATATGAAAAAAGTTTGAATGTCATCAGTTTTACTTTTCAACTTTATGGGGTTTTTAGAATCCCCCCCTGGAATTTTTGTTCTAGGATGAAGACACAGAGGAAGGATATCCATTCTCTGATGAGAGTGATAGAGGACCTCTGAAGAATGGAAGCAACCAGTTTCCTAGCCAGGTTGGATTTTTGTCCTGAAACCTGCTCTGGAAGTGTGCTGATTTGTGCTTAATTTTTGACTCATTCTAACAAATATTATGTGCATATAGTCCTCTTTTGAAAGTGTTCAGATAGTTGGTTAAGGTTGCGTCATTCTAATATCTGTAGTTGTAATAGTTTTGTAAGAAAATGTGTTGATGCCTGTGTATGGTTTGAAAGTTTGCTTACAGTTGTATTTTAATACCTGTAATTAATGTAATATACTCTGAAATTTGCAGTCACTGAAGTTTAAATTCATTCTGAAAAATATATTTGTAAGATTTTCTGAAAATGTTATGCATTTACTGCAATTGGAGCTCTCTGTCTATACTTGCTTAAGTTTGATATAAGTCTTAACAAAAATAGTACACATAGTTATTGCTTGCTGTGAAAGAATGCTGACACTTACTTGACTTGCAATACATTCCAAAAAATTGATGTAGCTACATGTTCTGCTTCAGAAATTTGTGAACAATTGATGAGGTTTGTACTTGATTGAAAACTTTGATACATGCATTTCCTTGGGCTTTTGCTAATTAAAGGAGATATGCATTTTTATTTTTTGTAGGATTATTATGGACATCACCAATAGGGTCACTGCATGCAAATATCCTTCCCCCCAAAAAAACAACAACAACCTTAAACTGTCAAGGAAAATTACATCTAGTACTGCAATAATTGCCAAACCCCAAAACATTCTGTGTGGTATGCATATAGGTTGTGCAGTTTTACCATGTGGCTTATTTGTAGTTATTTAATTTTGCATATAAATTTGTATATTTTTAACAAGAGCTTACATATGCTTATTTTTGCTATGAAATTGGTAGTCTTACCAATTATTTATGCATTTTCTTTTTTTGTTTGCAATTTCATAACATCTAGTTTCTTATGATCTGAAATAAATGTGAAAAGTTGCATGTATTTAGAATCACTGTGGAATAGTTCCAGGATCCTTGGCTTAATCTAAGCGAATACTTTATAAATTTATCAATAAAGGCTTCAAGCCCCTGTCAGTCAATTCTCCTCCCAGATCTTTGCATGTTAAATACTTATTTAGCAATTATTCTTAACTCAGTGTTTATGCACAAGGAAGAATTTAGTGGTGGGCATTTAAGTACCAGCATGTGCATGATGTATAATATTAATTGAATTTGTTTAGTAATGAAGATTCATATTTGTAGCAAACTACTAAAATTTTTCTTGCAGTTTGAAAAAGTTTCATAGAAAAGTTTGTGGAAAATGTTCAATTTTGAGATGTTCAGCAATTTGGGTGTGTCAGGAAGTGGCACTGATGATATAAATGGTTATTACATTTTAAATAGTTCTTTATTATTTGAAATAAAATTGTTAGTTAAATCACTTACATAAAAGTCAGTGATATTCACTTTTGAAGTAGTTAAGCTTACAAGTTTTAATTACTATTTTTTACATAAGAATATTTAATTCAAATTGTGCAACAGAACCTAGAATTTTTAGTAAGGGGAGGTATTGCAACTTTTTAAATAAGTACTAAGTAAAATTAAAATATTCTGTAGCATTGTTAACTAAAGTGGAAAATGAAAAGCATTGTTTTGAAGATTGTCATTTTTCATTAAAAGTATGTACAGATTGAGTTGTATTGCTTTATTATTCTTTATCTGTAGCATGGTGAAGGAATTATGAAACCTTATCAGCTATAAGTATATAATACAGAAATATCAATGACATCATACATAAGCACTGAAAATTACCAGTGATAAATTGGTAATCATTAGCTTATTTTGACAGTTAAGAGCAATTTCCTGAAGAGAAAAACAACCCTTGTTGCTATTCTAATATACCAAAGTATTATCAAATGTGAGTGTAAAGTGTAGCAAACCTGTTTGCCCACGATAAGCTTGAGTAGACTTTTTTTGTGTTAAAGCATATAATTTGGATTTGGATACTGTTGCAATAAATTTATTCTGCATAAAAGTAAACTTTTGACTGAAATTCATTAAAGAATTTGATTAATATGTCAAGCTGAAACATTAATAATAGTATTCTAAAATATAAATAAACAATCTAATCTTTAAATTTTAGTTGTGATTAATTTTGAAAATTATAGAACTGACAAGGGAAATAAAAAGATAATCCATATAGCTGTTTTGTTGCTGATATATAGACCCCTTTTAACATAAGAATGGAAGTAATATTTTTGTGTATTGTGCCTTTCAAAATAGAAATAAATTAAGTCTTGCATAAATATTAGCATTGGCAACCATAATTTCATAATGTGTGAATTTCAAATTTTTTAAGTTTAATTTTATTATACATACTGATCTTTATTCTCAACTTACTTATATAAAGGAGTTTGTGCTAAAAACAAATGGTACAAATAAATGATTTTCACTACATAACTTTAAATACACCAACTGTATCCTTTTTTGTTGTTGTTGTGTCATGACTTAGTATGGAAATTTTAGACCTGTACTGCTGCAAAAATGTGTATATTATTTTTTATAAATTTATTTTTTGAATTATAAACAATAATACTGATGTATTGCTATACTGGGATTTGCATGAATGTTTTTATATAGAAATACCTATTGTACTTTCACATCTTCCAATTTTATATCTGTGCATAAGGATTAAATCTGTAAATCAACAGTCATCTAGTTTTGATACTTCACAGTATGTGTTCTAGGATTTTATTGACCACTTAAAATTTATACTTTACAATTTTGTAGAAATATAATGTTGAAATAAAATAAGTGATGAATTACTTTGTCTTTTGGTTATCCTTGTGTGGGAAATTTAAGAATGTTTATAAGAATGTTTAAGTGAGTAAGCTTGACCAGAGAGTTAGTTTATTAGTAAAATGAGTCCTATGTATATATTCCAGCCCACATATTCAAAGGTTTTTCACTTTTAAATTGGTTTAATATTTAATACATATGTTTATTTCTTAAATTTTTTTGCTAATTAATTTATTACAAAAAAAAATTTCTTGTTCCTGTTTGCTAAAGTACTAATATATTCTGAAATGTAAATACAAAAACAACTATTAGTTCAAAAGTGTTAATTCTTTAACTCATTTTTTAATTGTTTCATGTACTTTAATCCTTTTGGCACACCTGTTGCCATATGGTGACCCCATAACATGTAGGGAGTTTTCTGCTAGAAATGCAAATCAAACACACACAATTAGTAGACAAAGCCTAATCTACATAGATGAAGATCTTGGCTGCCAGTTCATATCCATCGTGGTGTATGTTGCTATTAAAAAAAAAATTGGTAATATTTGCAGTTGAAATTTGTTTAATTTTATGAGAAAATGGCATCAAATGGCTCCATTGTTATCACACTTGAAGAGGCAATTGAACTTGTACAAGCTGATGGTGATTCTGGGTTTGAACCTGAATTATATGATGATTTTGAGGGTGAGATGACTGATACTGATGTGGATAGTTATAGTAATAATGCCAGAGCTGAGCCTGTTGGAGCAACTGATGATGGTGACAGTGATATTGCTTACAAGATTCCCATTTCTAAAAGGGCTAAATATTAAGGTAGAATTCAAGGGAAGCCTCATAGATATGGTGCAGGACATAATAATGTACCACTTGCCAGTGCAGATGGGTGTACAACTAAACATGCATATGGTCATGATTGACTTTTTCATGGTAAACAAGCTAGACATGAACTTCATGATGCAAATAATGATCGGTGGAGGTTGGTGGTGAGTTATGAACATTTTCAGTCATATGTTTTCAAATGAGGATGGTGATGTATCAGTCACTCATAGGGTTGTTTAGAATATGATGGCACCATACATTGATGAAGGGCATGAACTGTATATAGACAGTTATTACACTAATGTGTCTTTGGCTAAGGAACTGTTTAATAAGGACACAGGTCTGTAGTACAATGAATGTGAACTGTTGTAGCATGCTGACAGCTTTGAAACCTACTGTCTTACCTCTCGGGAAAGGTGACAGTCCTGTGTTTATGAGGAAAGAGAAACTGATCACATATAATTGTTTTATTATTTCAAAAAACTGGCCTAAAGATGACAAAAATTGCTTATTCAAAGGGCTTCTGAACAATAAATGCAACATAGCAAAGGGTAAAAAATAATAACTTGCAACTGTTTTTTGGTGAAATTAAGTGATTGTGTCAAATCAGAAGTAAAAAACTACAAATTTTAAAAATATGGTGGCCATATTGGAAGTGACATCTGATATGCAAATTAGGTCTAATTATTTGCATCACTTCAATCTTCTGGTTGTGCTGAAGAATTTTTTCCATACGTATGTCTTGGGCTATTTAAAATTGTTTGAGGTACACTAGATCTAATTAGACATGAATATACTTAAACAAACAAAAAAAAAAAAGTGCCTAAAGGGTTAATGTATAAATACCAAACATGTAAGAAGTTAGTTTTATTTAAAACTTAGTAATGAATAAAAATATAATTTAACCAATTTAAACTTAGATAATCTAATGTAATTAAATTCTAATTGCATTTTTATAATTACTAAGTTTATTTGGAGGAGGGTTATGATTGGGAATCTTGGTAGTCATTTGTCAGTGTTAAAGTGGGTTAATAGTGAGGAATTAGTGTAATGCACATCTCAAATAGTCTTAAAACATGGGGTGTGAATTAATGTTTTTTTTATATAAATAAGTTGTTTTTTGTGTTCATATCTATAAGTGCAATGAATTTATTAAAGCTTTTCAGCTTTAACATGTTTGACAATGGCTATAATCTTAATATATTTTTTCCTTCACGAGAAAAACTGATTTTATTTTATGAAAATATTATTTCAGGCAGAAAAAAGAGCTCATCACAATGCACTTGAAAGAAAAAGACGAGATCATATAAAAGATAGTTTCAGCAGCTTGAGAGATGCAGTGCCATCTCTACGAGGAGAAAAGGTATTTGTACAGTGAACTTTTTTCAGTCTTTCATTTTATTGTATATTTTCATCTGTCTTCTCTGTCAAACCTTATTAAAACCATATTGCTTCAAAACTCCTTGGGTGTTTATAAAGAACAGACTTGTGTTGCAAAATTAATGTTTTTGTTTGTAAAATTAAAATGACAAATACACTGTATGTAGGTGGTAGCTCAAGTTAACCACAAGATATATTTGTAGAATTTTATCAAGGGCTAAAGTAAGGACCTGAGCTAAAAAACAAGAAATACAAAATTAACCATAGATTCCAGAATCTTTTTATCTACATTTCTTCAGCTTTCTGAAAGACTGCACATTTTCTACTGTTGTAAAACACGCCTTTTTTTGATTGTTTTATTACATGATTATGAAATCGTGACAATGAATGCACAAATATGATTTTGAATATGGGGCCAAGTTTTCACTCATTTGAAAAGCCTTGCTGGAAACTGAATGAAAAATTCAAACCTTTTAGAATGAAATAATGTGTCTTCATCCTTGGATTATATATGCTAAAATTTAAGCATTTACACTGTTTTTAGCTTCCCATTGAAAATTCTCACAAGAATATAAAATCTCTTTGTAAATGTACTTAAAGATTTCTATAGAACTAATTCTAGCATATGTTTTTTTGTATTGCTTTGTTTTCAAAGGTTTAACAAGTATTTCTCTTAACAAATTTAATAAATGATACTTAATTTTTTTTTAACGTTACATAGGTAAGGAGCACTTTATTTCAGGTTTGTAATTATATCACATTTTCTGTACTTTGATTAGATTTTCCATCAGAACTATAAAATTACTTTGCAAAAAGAGACATAAAAGTACATCTTTTATCATGTATTTTAGGAATTACGTAACATTATTTGATAGCATTAAATCACTGAGTTGCTACATATGTTGTCTAAACTTTTTCGGAATTAAGGTAGATTTCATTCACATTTGGTGTGTTGAATGCAAGCATCTAGACATTTTAAAGTGAAGTTGACTAACGTTTTTTTTTTTAGCAATTTGAGTTTGATTACACCAAAGTTTACATTAACCTTGTGTTCATGGGTGGGTGTCAAAGTGAGCATTTCATGACTTTTGCAGAGTTGCATTCCAAATTTAAATTGCTTTATTATCAAGTTATATTAGTTAGCTTGGCATCAAAATGTAGTTTATAAATCAAATTTTAATGGTATATGTGTTTTTAATATCTTAATTTCAAAAGGAAATATTTAAAATTCCCAATTTTCACTTCTTCATATCACATGGTACTTGTTTGCTATGAATTACAAATTTATAGTGTAGATGCTGCTAAGACATTATCTGATATTATATTCTTTATGGAGGTATAAACCAGAAAGTCAAATCCATTTGCCATGCCTTCCTATCACATCCATCTTTCAAAAAAGGTCGTATCTTTTTAACATAATATTTGGTATTGGATTGTTTATAATCAATAAAAAGAGAATATTTTAATTTACTAATTTTCATATAAGGCTAGCTTGTTCTCTTAATAGGTTTTTAATTATTCAGCGTACAGTCATTGTTGCTATCATCAAGGTCACTTCAACAAGGTAAGGGAATTATTTTAATATACCTGTAGCTTAGTTAGAAAGTCAGTTGAATTATAATAGTCTTAGGTCATTATGTTTTACATATGATATTTTGCTCCTGATTGCATATTTGAAATAATTTTATATACTACTACCACTATTACAAAAAAAAAAGTAGGATTAAGTTTTGTCAGAGCCCAAGAATAAATAAAGGAGGCCAGATGTAAGTACTGAATTTCTTGGTTTTTATGTATAATTTCTATTTATTGCTATAAAAGTAACTAAAATGTAAAAAATTATAAACTTGTGTGGTTAGATTTGAAGACATAAATGAAAACAAATTTTCTCAGCAAGGTATGTATGCAAACTCCTTATGCATTTTGGAATTCAATACTTTGTTTACTGTAACTTGACCTGTTTTTACTAAAAGCTTACCAGATTTTGTAAAGATACACTAAGTAAATTTGGAATTATAATAAACATTAATTCCAATACAAAAAGCTGTCTCGATCTTCTTTCTGCCCTCTAAGCATTACTGCAAAAAATTTTCAAAGCACCAGTCTATATACCTAACCAATTTCTTGCCACTATTGAGCATGTACATAGCATGTGATTACTCTCCACCAATAGTATTCCACTACCTATATTGGCACAGCTAACTTCCTCTGCTATTCCCATTTAATCATCACTTTCTCAATTGGCACTACATTGTTTAGACATGTGTTTTTCTCATCTCCCCTTATGATTGTGTTTCTTTGTCATTTCACTTTGTTTTTCCAACAGTTTTATTTTACTGTGTTTGCATTCATTTGTTTCAACAATGTTTTTTGCTTTTGTTCCCTGTTCCTGAATTATAAGAGAACTTTATATGAATTCATGATTCAATGTATCGACTATGGACACCTCATATATGCCTTTACCACTCACTGGTACACCAAACCTCCTCCTTCTTGGTCTCTCATTCCACGTCTACTAACTCTAGGGGTGGGCATGTTCAGTCAAGATTGGAGGGGTTTTCACATCTATGTTTACTCTCTTATTTG
Organism: Limulus polyphemus; assembly: GCF_000517525.1. Classification (NCBI taxonomy): domain Eukaryota; kingdom Metazoa; phylum Arthropoda; class Merostomata; order Xiphosura; family Limulidae; genus Limulus; species Limulus polyphemus. The sequence goes on from NW_013665686.1 coordinate 936,728, forward strand.
ACTCTTCTCTAGAGTTCTATCCATGATCCAAACATGTGTCTGGCCCTAATGGTGGCTTCATATTAGCTGGCTCAACAATGGTTCCCACTGTGTCGACCTTTACTTGTACAACCTCCTCTACCTTACCTCTGTGTTGGTCTCTACTCAATCAACCTCGATCGGACGTTGTTCATGCAGATGTCACCACATTCTGTCTTCATGAATGGTTTTTGTCAGGTCCATTGCTTCAGACCAGGTACTAGCTCCATGTGTTGCAACTTTCCTTTCCCATTCCATCAGACCTTTGTCCATTTACCAAAGGTGATGGTCTATCTTTTGCCTTTGGTCTCTTCAATGTGGTTTCCATCCTTCCCATCTCTCCATTCCTCATCTGATTGTTTGACAAAGGTATGTCCACTTTGACCATGTCTAGCTATCAGATGGCTTTGTCGAACACTTTCTGTTTCTCTAGTTTCATAAGGTTTTGTCTTCCCCTTCCTCTTATATCATCCTATATCCCAACCAGTCCTTTCTCTCTAAAACCAAGGCTGCCCATGTAGGCACACCCATTTCCTTACCTTCCATCTCCCACCTGTTCTCTCATTCTGATCCTGATCAGCTTCTTTGTCTGGTTAGCTCCTTATGGTGTTATGTGGCACGTACTGCCTCCTTTCAGAGCTTATGTTCTCAAATTTTTATTCCCTGAAACCTTTCCAGTTCCTGTGCTCTATTCTCTGTCACACTCACTGGTTGGGTTCTTCAACTCGTTAGGCTGGTGTATTCAGACTTATCCATGGAAGGTTGCAGTCTCCACAACATTTTTTCTCATCAAATTTGTCATCTCACCATGTTTTGGGCTGCTTACCTTCACCATCTGTTAGAGAAGATCATTCAGGCTGTAATATGGATTACTCTCAATACATTTGCTACTCATTATCTGCACGATTTGGCTGTATCTTCCTCAGGTGGATATCGTCTTGCTCTCATGGCAATTCTAGAGATGTCTGTTCACCTTTGATTGGGCTAAGTATTATCACTTCCTTTCATTTATGTTTCTTTTTTTAGATATCCTCTCTTTCTTTGTTTCTTTTTTATTCCCACTGATAATGGGATCCCATTCTGTTGCAGATGTTGCCTGGTCAGATATGCTTTGTCTTAAACCCATACTATTTACTGATTGCACTATAATGCTTACTTTAGAGATGGGGTGTTCCATAAGACCACTGGTGGCATACCCTCTGGTGTATAAATGTTTCTAGATATCAGCAAGTTTCACTCAATGGTCACTGTCAATGGACTTCATATGTAAAGCAGATCTTTGATTGAATAAATTGGGGTAGGTGCGCTTTTCGAAATAGGGTTTCACATTGCACTTTCTCTGTGTGACAGTCCTCCAGACTCCCCACTGCATTTACTTCTCCCCTTTTATATTCCAGTGGAGAAAAGGAGTCCCTCCCAGTTACTGGGGTAGTGGACCATGGAGGCTTCCTCGTGAGTGAATTGTAGAATTTTAATTTAGCATACATCCTCATGATTTTTGACTCGGTGAGAAGAGGGCAAGCTGTTTTCCCTCCTTACATTTCCTATGGATGCTTTTTCCCAGGTGAACAACTGTTGGTTCGAGCAGAACCAGCCTATGTGGGATCCTCCTAGTAATACCAGTTTTGGGATGACATCGCCCTGTTCCTATGGTTGTGTGCAGTAGAGACTCCTTCTCTCATTAATTCCATTTGCAGGAGGATCTTTCTCTGCTCCTACAATTAAGTTTGGGGGACTTCATTTGCCTTGTAATACCAGCAGTGGGATGTACATTTGTAATACTGGTTGCAAATATTGCCCTGTTTTTATGGTTGAGTTGAGGCAATGCCATGACTCCATAATCCCAGGTTCGATTTGCTGTACTTTTTTGCTCCTACAGTGGTTTTGGGAGTTAGTTCAGTTTCAACTGACTGCTGACTTCCTCTTTGTAATTCCGGTTGCTTGACATATGACACTGTTTACATATGGTTAGGGTTGATGAGTATATGTAACACAGTCCACATGCCCTAGTCACTATGTTTATGTTGCACTATAGTTGTTTTTATCCTCAACATCCTAATGCCAAGGACAGGTTATGGAACTTCGTCTGTTCGGGAGAGGTTGGGTATCTACATAGGTTTATTTAACATCCTAATGCCGAGGACAGGTTATGGAACCTCATCTGTTCGGGAGAGGTTGGGTATCTTCATAGGTTTATTCAGTTTATATTTTACTATTAATTGCACCTTCCTGAACAAATTGCACTTGTGAACATTCTTTTTTTCTATCGGCATCAGATTAATTTCCTGTTTCAAGGGCGAAGATCATACCTGTTCCAGATGTAGTGCGGTAACTTGTACATGCGCTTTGTTTTCATCTTGGAGCACACCCATTCATTCTGGATGGTCGCTTTCCACTTGGTTTCAATGTTGAGCACCTACATTCATCCTTCTGCCTTCCCCTTGACATGGATTCCTGTACATGGTGAGGGGACCTCCCAGGGATGGTTTTGTATTTTCAGTTACCTCCTCTGGGATCTAAACATCCATCCACATGTTTGCTGTGTGTGGCGACCCGTGAAGGGGAGGAGAGGATCCTGATGGTTGAGTGGTGTCTGGGGCACGGCAACACACCACTTTGGCCTTGAATACCTGTAGACGGGTAGTCTTGGGGTGCCCCCACGGTCAATCGGCTGGTTCATTCAGGCTAAGGTCAACTGAGTTCCAGTGTTGGGCATTCACAACAGGTGTTGTGGACATCATGTCTGATGCTGGTGTTTGGGTATAGTGCTCACGAAACCCTGGCATTGCTGCAGTGTCCTTGTTTGACATTGTAATGCATCCCCTTGTAGGACTCCATGGTGGGTGGAGTCAGTGGCACTGATTTTTTCTCCTTTATTATGGATCCCCCCAATCCAAATAAAAAAAGTGTAAAATCTCTTCTAATCAGTAAACGACCATGCCTAGAAGACTCTGAACAGCAGTCTCCACATGGTGGACCTTTACCTCACTTTCTAATCTTGCATTCACTATCCGATATATCTTTAGGGTAAATGTCTCCCTTTTTTTATTCAGAATGGCTTAGAGGGGCTTGCTGGTTTTCCAAAGTCAGTGAAGAAGCTCCATTCTGGAGACATCTTGTTTGAAACATCCACAGCTAAGCACAGTGAACTCCAACATCCGGAGCTAAGCACAGTGAACTTCTCTTGAATTCAAAGGCCATTGGAGATATACCCATTGAGGTTACTCCCTACACTTCTTTGAATTCCTCACGAGGAGTTATTGTCGAGAGGGACTTAAAGTCTATCCCTGAGTCAGAGATCCTTGCTGGTTTCTCCAGCCAAGGAGTTTCAGCAGTTCGAAGAATCTCCACTCGTCAGGATGGTATTATGGTGCTGACCTCATTTCTTATTTTGACGTTTTCATCACCATGTCTACCTGTAAAGGCAGGTTATTTGAACTGTAAGGTATGGCCCTATATTCCCAACCCTCTCCGATGTTTTCAGAGCCAGCAGTTCGGTCATTCGAAGATCTTGTCGTGGTTCTGTGACATGTGCTTGTTGTGGTGGCAAGGACCACAATGCCTATGGATGCAAACTGGACCCTCACTGTGTTAATTGTAGTGGTTTCCACCCCTCTTACTTTAGGTCTAATTGAGGTAGAGGAGAAAGAGGTACAGCATTTGAAGACTGTTCACAACATTTCTTATCCAGAGGCTCTGAAGCTATTGTACCCTACTCCATCTCGGACATATGCCACTGCACCAAGCTACACTGCTACAGTGGGGGTGCAGATGGACCTTTCCGTGCCTCCATCCGAGTCTTTTTCACATGTTGTGAGGGGTGTTCTGCCATCCATGGATAATAGAGTTGACAGGTCTATGGCTACTCCAATCTCTGTCCCTACTATTCCTTCCAGTGACTGTCTGGGTCAACCTCCTCGGGCACCGGCCTCTGGTTTTTGCTCAGGTCCTGCTTTGGCCCCTAAATCCTGGACAATCATTCAACCACGTCCTCAGGATCCATGGAGGTTGATCGACCTCCATCTAGTAAAGAAAAATGGTATGGTCATAAACTGAAGGGTTCTTCACCCAGTTCTCCTAAACCTACATAATAATGGTCACTTTGATACAGTGGAACCGTCAAGGTTTTTGTTCTAATCTCGATGACATTAAGGCCTTGATTGACTCCTATCATCCTGTGTGTCTCTCCTTACAGGAAACATTTCTGAAACCTGCCAATACAGTCATCTTTTGGCAGTTTTCTTTGTACCAGAATGATAGGTTGTGTGATGGATGGGTGCACGGAGGGGTGGCACTGCTGGTCGATCAGCATATGCCCTCCTTATACGTGTCCCTCGATACATCCTTGGAGGCTGTAGCCATCCGTGTTTCCTTGGGTTGTGCCATCACTGTTTGTTTTCTCTACGTGTCTCCTGGGGAGACTTATGATCAATTGGACCTTGATGCTCTCGTTGACCAGTTGCCATCTCCCATTTTACTTATGGGAGACTTTAATGGACACAACTTCCTCTGGGGTGGTGCTGATATTGATGGGAGGGGTCGTTTCATAGAGCGTATGCTCTCGGATCACAACCTTTCTCTCTTCAATACTTGAACATATACTTATTTTCATGTACCTAGTAAGTCTTTTATGGCCATTGATCTCTCCATTTGCCCCCCCCCCCCTTCACTTTTTACTCACTTCTTGGATGGTCGACAGTGACCCACGGGGCAGTGATCATTTTCCTATCATTATGAGGGAGGTTGGCCATGGTCGATGCCACCTGACCCGAGTGCCATAGTGGAACTTGGACCAGGCTGACTAGCCATCTTTCACCTCTCTCTCTGAACTTGATCCTGCCTTTGTCTGTCTGCCATCAATAGACGATTGTGTGGTTGCAGTGACTGACTGTATTGTCCAAGTAGCTGCTCATTTTATTCCTAAGACCTTGACACGTTTTCCATAGTCTCCTCGTCCATGGTGGAGTCCTGCATGCCAGAAGGCTCAGGGTTTGGGATACCTTCCGACAGTATCCGTCTCTTTCTAACCGCATTGTTTATCAGCAGGCTCGTGCCCATGCCCGGCAGGTTCGACGTCAAAGCCAAAAGGAGTCTTGGATTAAGCTCACTACTAGCATCTCTTCTACCATCAGTTCCAAAACTGTATGGGACAAGATTCGGAAATTCACTGGGAGGTATGCTTCCCATCCCCTTTCCATCTTGCTTTCCAATGGCCAGGAAGTTGCTGATGTCCAGAGCATTGCTTATGCTCTCAGCCACAGCTTTTCTCGTGCTTCTAGGACTTCTGTTTCTTCCCCTGCCTTCTTGGCCATCAAGTCTCGGGCAGAGCAATCGCCTCTTTCCTTTCAGGCTGATCGTCTCTATGATTATAATTGCCCCTTTACACTGGTGGAA
>NW_013665686.1:943139-951411 GCF_000517525.1 Limulus polyphemus
GCCAGGCTATTGTCCTCCCTTTCTCTATACCTGAGAAGGATCCAAAGATTCCTTGTAATTATTGTCCCATCACTTTGACTAGTTGTCTTTGTAAGGTCGTAGAGAGGATGATTAATGCTCATCTGGTTTGGTTCCTGGAATTGAATACGCTCCTCTCACCCACCCAGTGTGGGTTCCGTCGATAGTACTCAATCTGGGCTATTTGATTCGACTTGAAACGTTGATAAGGGAAGCCTTTCTCAAGAGAGAGCACCTTGTTTCTGCATTCTTCGATCTCGAGAAGGCTTATGACACTACGTGGAAGTATGAAATTTTGCAGGACCTCCACTCCTATGGGTTGCATGGCCATTTACCCATTTTTATTCATAACTTTTTCTTTTTCCCCAACTGCTTGCATGCATTTTTTTCCGCCAATGGAGTCTGCACCCCGATCCCGAGCTCCGTCTCGGCGATATAATTATTCGTATAGTCCCTGAGGCAAAGTTCTTGGGGCTTATCTTTGACTGTAAGCTTAGCTTCATTCTGCACATCAAGCAGCTACGTGTCAAGTGTGCAAGGGCTCTGAACATCCTCTATGTCCTCTCTTCCAGCTCTTGGGGAGCAGATCAATGTTCTATGCTCAGGATCTATTGTGCCATGATTTGATCGAAACTGGACTATGGGTCTTTGGTCTATGGTTCTGCCAGGACCTCGGCCTTGAAGATGCTGGACCCCATTCACCATCCGGGGCTTCGGCTCTGCACCGGGGCTTTTTGCACTTTTCCAGTCCAGAGTTTGTACACTGAGTCACTTGCATCTGTGTCATTTGCAACTTTCTTTACAATATGCTACCAAGCTCTGATCCTTACCACGGCATACCACCTGGGATTGTGCCTTTCTTTTTAGGTGGGCCATGCTCTTTTGGAACAGACTGTCTGCTATTCCTCCCTTTGGCCTTCGTATCCAGGCAAAACTGGCTGAATTGGGTCTGGCATTGGATGACATTGCTGTCCCCCATGATGAACCCATTCCACCATGGCTTATTACCTGTGACCTTTCCTTGAGTCATCTGAGGAAGGCAGATACTCCCAATTGGAAGTACAGTCTTGTTTTTACTGAAAATCTTTTGAGCCATTCTTCTCTTCCTATTTACACAGATAGTTCTAAATCAGGTGACTCTGTAGGTTCTGCCATGGTGTGCACTGGCTCTGTAGTTGCTCACAGGATCCCCTCTACAGTTTCTGTGTTTACTGCCGAGTTGTATGCTATTTCTCTTGCCCTGGGTCATGTAGAAGCTATGCAGTACAGTAATTGTACTATTTACACTGATTCTCTTAGCTCTCTACTGGCCCTGGAATCACTTAACGTTAGTTCTCACCTTGTTCTCGTCGATATTCAATACCAACTGACCCATTTTTCTCTATCTTCTGTTTCCATCCAGTTTTTCTGGATACCTGGCCACATCGGTATTCACGGGAACGAGCTCGCTGACACCGCAGCTAAATCCATCTGCTCTAGTGCTGTCACGGCCGAGCCTGTCCCGTACATGGACAATGGTCCTGTCTTCAAGGTGCAGCTTTGTGCCAGTTGGCAGTCGACTTGGGGTGAACAATGTCATAACAAGCCTTTCCAGATCAAACGTTCTGTTGGTCTTTGGCCGTCTTGCTTCCGTAAGGATCGGAAGGAGTCATGGCAAGGCTACACATTGGTCACAGTTTTTAACTCATTGTTTTCTTTTATCTGGTATTGATCCACCGATGTGTAGCCATTGTGACAATCAAGTCACAATAGACCACATTTTTGTGTCATATCATCATTACGACTGTGAGCGGCATCACCATTTTAGACATGTAATTTGTAAAAGTTTATCCCTGACATTGGACAGTGTCATTGGCAATGGTGACACTGTTCGACTAGATTGTATTTTTAATTTTTTACGCACTATTAATCTTTTTAATTGCATATAAATCTTTTATCCAAATTTTGGACATATTTTGGTTTTAACTCACTGTATTTTTACATTTTACTCCAATTTACTGTCACTGTTTTTACCGATTGTTTGGCGCAGATCGCCTCGTTGCTTTGCGCCATAAAGCACCAAACAACCAACCCTCTACCTTTCCAATGTGGGATTCTTGCTTTGTGTGAGAGTAGGTAAGACTGTATCAGAAGTTAACATTTTCTTACACTACAAATTTATTTCCAATAGGTACTTACCTCCTTTCACACTTCCCACTCTTCCTTTCCACTGCCAGTGTTCTTCTTTTAGAGCCTGCCAATTCTCAAAAGTGAGGATTGAATTGGAATAGCAGAGGGAACTAGCTGTACCAGTATCGATGACACAATACTGTTGGTGGAGAGTAGTTGCATGCTGTATACATGTTCAATAGTGGTGTGAATCTGGTGGAGTTATGGACTGGTAAATACATGTTCAATAGTGGTGTGAAACTGGTGGAGTTATAGACTGGTAAATTTTTTCAGTAATGCTTAGAGGATTTAAAGAAAATTGAAATAGCTTTGTGTGAAAACATTTTTCATTAATGCTTTGAGGACTGAAAGAATATTGAAATAGCTTTGTGTGACAGGAGGTAAGTACCTATTGGAAATAAATTTTCATTGTAAAAAAAGTTTAACTACTGCAATATGTGTTTAGTCCATTGGATTGACACTGTGCATGCAAGGTTAAATACTTGCCACTTGCAATCAATTTTTATTTTGTTGAAAACATTGTGAGTAATGAAAAAAAAAACTGAAATGAATATAGTGGAGACTAAACATTCACAAAACAATTTCACATCATTACCATGCTAGATAAATTTGGGAGAGACAAACAATAATAGCCTTAGTATGTATGAATTTGCTGTTATGTATTAAACAGTATGGTACCTATATTGTCATCCATTAAAATTTTGATGTATAATTGATCAGATGCAATGCTGTTCAGTTCTGCAAATCACAATATAGTATAGTTCTGCCAATAAGAACTTCACTTGTTTCATATTTAGGTAAATATACAAACAACAGAAATATATACATAAGAAATAAACAATTTGAGTATACAATTATAACATGAGAAAATGAAAACTGAAGCACAAGTGAAATAGTTAAAGGAGGTTTCTTCCATATACCATTCATACATTCAGCAGTGACTTCAGCCCACCCTCCTGCAATGTTCTTTATTGCATGAAGAATGTTGTACTCCTTCCAGAATTCCCTTAAAGTCTTCTCTCCTTCAGTTGCAGCAATTGCCTGTACAAAGGTGTTCTTCAAGTAATAGCCTTGAAGGTAGCTATGGCTCCCTGGTCCATTGGGTGTAAGACACATGGCGTTAGGAGGTAAATATACCACTTTCACTTTTGGGTGTAAGTCTCCTAGGTGTGGAGGGTAGCCTGGAACATTATCAAGAGTCAGTAGGATTTTGACTTCTGGGATAAAGCAATTGATATACCAGTCTTCAAAAAGGGCTTGTATCATCCATGCCTTCTTATTTGAATTGTAATATACCAGCAGCGTAGCCTCACTTATTTTCCTGAAGGCTTTAGGGTTTTGTGAATGGTAAATCATAAATGGCTTCAATTTATAGCTAGAAGCATTACTGCCTAACAAAAAGGTTACATGGTCTTTGAATGCCTTGAAACCTGGCATACTTTTTTGCCTCCTTATAGATGTAGGTATGATCAGGCAATTTCTTACAACACAGACTGGTTTCGTCAACATTAAAGATCCATTCTTCCAAATAATTTCTCCTATCAGCACATCGAAATCATCTATGAAGACTTTGGCAGCTTCTCAACCAGTACTTGCTGCCTCTTCACCTACATTCACATTATGGAAATTTGCATGATTTTTGAATCTTCCAAACCAGTAATGGCTTGCATTGAAAGTCTGGTGTAGTTGTCACCTTCCTTTTTTTTCATGTCCTCAAAAAGACTGTGCGCTTTCACTTGGATGATCATGAGGCTTAATGGAATATGTTTTTGAATATGATCTTCCATCTAAATCACCAACATTTTTTCAAATTCATGGATGGGGCTTTTCTTTTCTTTGTTATTATTGGTGCTGATCCTTTCACTGCCTCACAAATTTGATCTTTGTCCTTTAAAATGGTAGAGATCATCGAATGGAATAGGCCTAGATCACATTCTATGGCTGACACTGTTTTACCGCTTTCGGGTTGCTTTATTAGTGTTATTTACACTTCTAAATCTATTGCCTTTCTCTTTCTTTTATCACCACCTTTATCACATTCACTTTTCCTCTTACTTGCAAAGTTGGGCACAAGAAAATGCAAAATAAATTTATAATAAAGTGAAATATAAACACAGATCAGACATCCAAATATACAGCATGGTAGCAAAGTGATGAAAACAAAAACAAAGGAACCAGACACAACATAGACGCTGTTGCGCATCGACTCATACCCTTTGGTTGATTGCGTCATCGATCTATCTCACAGGGCTTGCCCAATTGTATCATGGTCGTAACTATGAGTAGTAATAAGTCGAGGAGTGTCTATACATAAAAACCCTTCTTCTATCCCTAAATAATACATAGTTTTCACTGGATTTAAACCTATTTTAACTATTTCAGTTTTCATTTTCTCGTTGTTATATTTGTATGTTCAAATTCTTTATTTATTAGGTAACATGCATTTAACCAAATATGCATGGGCTTGGTCCAGTGTATGGAACCTATATTAGAAAAAGTGTTGACTATAATTCTGAATTTACTGTGTGTATTTATGTAAAGTGTGGCAAGCTTTTAATAAAGTTTACAAGTCTGCTATAAACAAAAAAATCAGATTTGTTACAAAAGTAAGCGTAATGAAAGTGTGTCTGTGAATTGAAGATATCAGTCTGACTCTGACAAGTTGAAGTCCAAGGTGATGTTCATGTGAAGAATAAAAATACTTTTTTCCATCATGCATTTTGCATATTGTAATTGAATAATGTTAGAACCTCTGAAATGCATAGCTAGTTTTTTTCAGTATTCTTGCATACTGTATCTGGTATTTACATACTACTACGAACTATTGCTAAATCAGCAGTGTAGAGTAAAATGAATAACTGATAACTCTGACATGAAACATGTATAGCATGTTGAATGGCACTCTGTAATAATAATAAAAATAAAATAAAAAAGTATTACCTAAACCCATGTGCATAAGGTTAAATACTCTTGTCAACAAATTATTTCAACAATAACTTTTTACATTTACTTAAATGAATAAAAGCCAATTGTGATTCTGGTCCAAAGCATAGTTACATTTAATTATAGTTGTTATAAGACATTAATATTAGACCTATTATATATATATAAATGGTGTTCTGACCATTACATTTGTTGTGTCCCAGCTTGTCTGCTGAGCTTTGTATTTAGTGAGACAGGTTGTTGGCAGTGGATATGGCAAACATAGAGTGTTTAGATGTGTTTCACCTATCCTGAGTACCTTTGTAGCTTGTAATAAGCAAGCAATATATTAAGTTAAAATTACAATATTGTTTAGCACAAATAAGGTAAATATAGCAATCATCGTGTCCAGTTATGTAGCAGTGTTTTGATTAGTTGTATAGTTGTTATAATTGGAAATATCAATTTTGATTAGTTTATTATTTTTGTGAGTAATTAAGGCGAAAGAATGTGAATTAAATTGAAAGAATAATGTGAAAGCTAATGGCAATGTTCCATTTTACTTGTATAGAATGAATAATCAGAAGTACTTGTATTTAGTTGTAATCTTCATTAATAGATTATTTCACGTGACACTAATTGATGCTCATAAGTGATTGAATTAATCACCCAGTTCTAATAACTGACACAACTACTTTTGGTTACTGAACTTGCTGATTTAGCTTCTTTTACTGGATAGTGGCTTTAAAAATCCAATATGATCCCTATAAAACACTTGTCTGAATGTATTGCATTTAAGTCACGAGGCTCGGATTACGTAGAGTATAAAGTCACAATAACTTATCTATTTCTGTGAATTTGTTTTAGGTTATTTCTTGGTTGCATTTCTTTCAGTAAGTTCCATAATCTCATTTCATTGCACAATATATACATTATGACAATATCATTAATCTGAAATTGTTATAGGGTACTAAGTTATATTATTGTTGTTTTTCTTCAACATTGGGATAAGATTGTGCTTTGGAGTTTATTAAATAATCATATTCCATGAATTATTCGTATTTTACTTTTTATATTTCTGCATACATGAACTAGGTATCAATTTAGGATTAATAAAGACAGATCTAGTTTCAAACTAAATTATTTGGGTTTTTAATGTTCATCCATGAGGGATTTTAATCGCGATGCTTTTTTTGAATATGGGGATTCAAAATATTTTATTTGCAATCTATCTTGTCTTAAGCAAAACTAATTAACCTACCTGCATTCCTTTTCTGAAACACAATAAATTGGTAAACCCCAGCATTTGTACAAATATTTCTGTTATTAAAACTGTTACCTTATCTTGAATTGGATCCATTTTGTGTGTGTGTGACTGGTGCTATCATCCAGGAAAAAGAGTGTAAGCAATTAAAACTTGAGTACAGGTAATTTTCTATTAGCTTTTGATAAAATTTAATCAAGAAGCCAAATTGATTAAACATTTTCTTGCAATTTGATTAAGTATTGCAACTGTAAAAAAAAGAAAAAAAAATTGGGGGTTCCAGTGATACACCTCTAGTTCAGAAATTTCTTGAAAATTCTGGGAATCCCTTCCATAAATCTTGGGATTTGAGGAGAGCCTTATTAGCATATGGGATCCCAGGCTTGCATCCTCTCTCACTAACACTGGACTAGACAGCAACTGTTACTTAAAGAACTAGAAGAATAAAGTATGATCATAATGCACTTTCACACAGTAAAAATGATTAACCTTGATATGGGAAGTACTTCCTTTCTGAAAATGTTATCATGTTTCCCTAATTATTTGACAATTAGACTAACTACTTTGTTCTGTCTCTAGTCCTAAGTATTCTTTATTATACTGAAGTATGCTAGGAAGTGTTTTCTATACTGTATGGTTCAATGAGAAAATACAAGGTGTTATATTGAGAATTCAGTTGACTGTGGCAGTAAGCGAATATTAAACTAATGTGTATAAAAGCATACATAAAATTTTGCAAGATTATCTATACTGCTGGGGTTTTTTTTCAGAAAATTTTATGATGTACATTTTATAGAACTATACCATCTGAGAAAAAATAAAAGCAATAAGTTACTTATTATCAGGTACATTTTTGTTCATCTTTCTTAAGTGATACTAGATCATTATTCTAATGAAAGATAGTCATGAGCTTTGTAATTTATTGAAACTGGAAAATTATTTATTCTTATCTTTATTTCCATTTTAAATAAAGTTACTTAACTGTTCATATAATGGTTAACAGACATTATTTCTTTATGTATTAGTGTATAGATTAAACAAGTAAAAACTTGAATTATTGAATATCAGTATGTGTGTACAAGTAAACAGAGAGAAAGGATGTTAGGAATTTACGTAAGTGTTTGTTTACATTTTGTTTTATGATTCCAAACAATTTAGGGCTTTTTACTGGATGTTTGGCACTTTATTAGGTTTCTATAGGAAGTTTCAAATTCACTCACCTTTCACAGTGTTTGATGTATTGTCCACAAAAGACTGTGTAATACAATGATCTGATGTGTTTATTGAAAGTTAAATTTTTATATCATCACGTGGAGATTACAACTGGGTGATATAATTACCTAATAGCAGCAATTACATTGACTAGTGTCCCATAAACTAATTGATTAATCAAATAATATTAAGAAAGTAATCAACTAATTGAAATTAGTGTTTCCAATTACTACTGTTTTCAATTATTCCAAGAATTAATTAATCAAAATTACAATTATATGTATTGTATACTCTTGAAATAACAAAGTATAATCAGCTATAGATTACATGATACAATAAACACTAAGGAAACTTAATGATAATTTTTGTAATTGAACTGTATTAATAAGCATTTATTGCCTGAACAGTCCAGCAGAGCCCATTGTTTTAGGCAAGTACATTTGAAGCTTACAAAAGTGTGTGTGTGTGTATATATGTGTGTGTATTGAATGAATGTTGTTGGTATCTGTAGAAAAAGAATAGTTTTTAAACTCTTCTTGGAAGCATATTTTTTATGAAATTTAATTTTATTATGGACATATTATATATATACACACACACACACACACACACACACACACACACACATACACACTACGTAGAGTATATATTAGTAAACGCCTAACCATGAAGGAACAAACAGTAGGG
>NW_013665686.1:952206-969407 GCF_000517525.1 Limulus polyphemus
CACACACACACACACACACACACACACACACACACACATACACACTACGTAGAGTATATATTGTAAAGCCTAACCATGAAGGACAAACATGGGAATAAAAATAAATCCAAGAAAAGTTTCAGAAAACTTGTACAATACTGTTTATAAATATTTATTTTAGAAAATATAATCCCAAAATTAAGATTTCAAGTTTTTTATTATTATTATCCAAATAAAGTTCGGAAGATATTTTTGGTGGTCTTAATGTGGTATAGTCTCTCTTCTTAACATTCATTACAAAAGCAAAATTTTGTATTTCATATCTCGGTGGAAAGCTAGTTTCAAGTGCATATTAATCTTAGTCATCTTGTTAGTACAAGTTATTGTTTTTTAATATTTGAGTTTCTAACATCATTCATTCAATATCTGGTTTGGTTGGGTGCACCATTTTTATATCAAGATTACATAAATCAGAATGTTCTTATTAGGCAATTTTAATATTAATTAAACTTTTTAATTAATCATTTATTCAATGTGTGAAAAAAATGTTTTTGTGAATATATTTCATTCAGTCTTGGAATGTTGGAACCAAGTATTGAGCTAAGGTCACTCATTGGGAATTAGATTGCTGTGACACTTTCTAAAAATATTTCAATTGAACTAAGTGTGTAACAAGTAAAGGGACTGTGTTGTCTTCTAGCAATTCCTATTTAACTGTATTCTAAGCTTAACTTTCTAAACACCAAATATAAAAAGTTGTATTTCAAATTTTTTATATCAGAAGTTCTGTAATCATCTGAAATATTGAACCACATGAAATATGCTGTAGATCAACTGTGCTTACTAATCAATTACACAACCTGTGATCTATAATTTACCTTGTAAGAATCTGAACTTGTATTTATGTAGTACAAAGTATTGTAGTAATATAGGTTTTAGAAATGTGTTAAAAGTTTTTGTTGTTTTATAAAGTTTTATTTGTTATTGTATTAATACTGTTTAAACAGTTTGATTCCTTAATTAAAAACTCAAGTTTTGACTCTTCTTAACCATGTCAATTGATTGGTAAACTTGACAGACATTCTGAATGTAGAATAAGTTGATCTTATAGCTATTTCTAATTACGATTATGGCATATCTTCAAAACAAGAATTAGTTCAAAAATTCTGGTAGAACTATTTCTTTACACCTCCAATAAAAGCATGTGGTTATATGAAGTATCTACATTTCCTAGAACTGTGTTTCCTAGATGATACACACTTCTTCACACACAAAGATATCTTCCCATGCATCTGCCTTAAAGATTTGCTAGACACCAGCCTTTAGGCAACTCCCATATAAAATCATAGGCTTTCTAGTGGATTGTTCTACTACATAATGACATTATTATGCAGTAAAAGCCCTCCACCAATAGGAGGGTGACACAACCTCCCCCGTGCACTTACTCCCTTTATGCTTTTGCATTCATGATCTTTGTTCTTTTTCCTTGGCACTGAACATGACAGATGTTTTGTTTTTTACAATTTACCAAGAGTGGCAGTAGCTTAAGTGAATTTGTTTACTTTCTTGTGTGAGTGAGGAATATCTTCACACAAGTTAAGTTTTAAACATGGCTACTGGAGGCATGTTGACTGTGGCTGATGTGATGGCTACTGTGCAGAGGGTAGTGGGCTCCATTATGTGACTGGTAGTTTCAGCACCTGTCCATTCCTCTGGTGTTCCTTCCCCTAATTCTGAAGGGAAGAAGGAAAAAGAAGATGAGTTAGACCATATGTTTATTTCTCCTGTTTATACTTTAGGAACTTCTCTTTCATCTGAGTAGAATTTTCAAACTTCCTCACATGATTGGGACCTCATAGCTCAGATATGTTCTGCTCTTGCTCCTGTGTCATGACTCTTCCTGTTCCCTCCTTCACAATCCTAACTCAACAAATTTTATGTTTTCCTCCTCCTCCTGATATTGATGTTCACACTACTTTATTTTTAAACCAACTACGTTCCCATGACCATATACCTTGGCCTCCTCGCCTTTCAGATTCTTTTATCCTGGCCAACAGGAGTCACAGACTTTAGAATCTCTCTTGCCCACTTGGGAGGACAGACCTTTTCAGGTTGGTTTCACTCTTCAGTGCCCAATTCTCTTATCTTTGACTGATCCTCTTTTCTGTGTTTTATTACCTTTCCTTTCTATGCCTCATATCAGAGGCACTCCACTGTGCCTCAGATGACTTTGCAGGCAATTCTTGTTCCCTTCTCTTTTCTACCATGACCTGAACTACTACTTCTGCCTTTTCCCTACTTATTTGGATCATTTATTATTGGGTAAGAATACCATCCTTTTCTGTGTTCAACTTCCTTCCTCCTCCTCACTCCATTTCTCCCCACTTATGTTTTTGGAGGGATTCCTGATTCAAGTCAATTGTGGGTGAAAGCTGCCTATCATTAATCCTCAATTACATACTTGGTTACTTGACTGTACTAAACCCCTATCCCTTCCTGTACCTGGTATAAGTCCCTCTGTTTCCTGTATTTCTTTCCTCTCTTCCTCTTCTACTTGACTGTCTTATGCCTGATGTCAGTGTCCAAGTAGATTTGGATCTCGCGGGAACTCATCTGTTGCTGTTTGCACAACTTTGGGGACAACCCTACACAGACAGATGGGTTACTCTTGTCCTCACTCATGGACTCTCCCTCAAATTCTCTTCCCCCCCCCTCCTTTCAGCCCTCACCCAGTTCACTTTCTTCCTTCTTGAGATCCCATCTATCTTCAATGTCCGGAAGAGGAGGTGTCAGCTCTGTTACACAAACAAGCCATAGAAGAGTGTATGACCCTATCTAAATGGTTTTACTCGTCTCTTTGTGGTCCCCAAAAAAACTGGGGACTGACATCCAATTTTTGATTTTTCCTCCCTCAACCGATTCATGTTCATCCCTCATTTTTGTATGGAAACTTCCCTCCATTGATTCTTTTCATCCGGATTATGGATGACAAAGGTTGATGTCTCAGTTGTGTTTCTTTATGTCCTCATTACAGAGTCTTTAAGATGCTTCTTTTGATTCATTTATTGGGATTATATCTTCCAGTTCTGGGCTCTTCTGTTTGGCATTGCATTGACCCCCTATGTCTTCAACCTTGTGCTCAAGGCCTTTGCTCACCATCTGCACAGACTGGTTCTGCAATTCTGTTATTACATGAATGATTAGCTTCTCCTGTCCCACTCACAAGAAGAGTCTTCCTTTCATACCTCTCTTCTTCTGCAAGAAGCTGCTCATTTGTGATGGCTTGTCAAAGCCTCCAAATCCTTTCTAAATTCTATTAAACATCCTGTTCATCTGGGAGTTTTATTAAACTCCTAAGCTGGGCCCAAACTTCTCCTATCTGCCTGCAAGCTCTGGAACTTTCTGTCACCAGGTTGCATGCCTCTTCTACTCCTACTGTGTGAGAGGTTCTGTCACTTTTGGGAACTGCTTATCCCTTTGGGTTGTGATCATATATACCTCCCATAATGGTCCTTGCATGACCAGCAGAACCACTCACGGGAACCTTTGAACTCAATGATTCTCCTATTCCCTCCTCTACTTGAGGATCTCTTTTGGTGGCAGAATTGATCCAGTACTACTATCATTGTTTCTCTACCTCCACCCAAACCCGACATATACCTCTTGGGATAGGAAACATCTCTGAATCACCTTCTTATGTCAGGCACTTGAACCCAGCACAAGTTTTTTCTTCATATCAACTTGCTTGAATTCCTGGCAGTCTGTCAAGCATGCTCCCATTTCCTATCCCTCCTAGTTGTGATTCACTTTGACAACTCCACAGTTGTTTCATGCATCAACCATCAAGGGGATACCCCATTTAGGATCCCTTGTTTTCAAACCCTCGACCTTCTTTATTGGGCCAATTCTCAACAGGTTTGCTCATTGACTGCCATGTGCCGGGAGCTAGGAACCTAATTGCAGACCAACTCTCTTGGCCAGACCTTGTCCTGTTTACAGAATGATCTCTTCACTCTCAGGTTTTACAATGGGTGTGTTCTCTACTAGGGGGCTTCATTCATCGATGCCTTTGCTACACTTCTCAATTCCAAGATTCCCATTATCTGGTCTTTGGTTCCCCATAATTCAGCCCTGTCTGTCTATGCTTTCTGTCAGGACTGATCTCATCTTTTCCTGTATGATAACCCACCTCTCTGTCTTTTATCATGGGTCCTTGTCATGCCCCCTTGGTGCTGCTTCTTTGGCCAGCTCAATCCTGGTTCCCTCTTCTTCATTGTCTGTCCACTCCCACCCCTTCTCCTACCACCCATATCCTGTATCTTGCTTCTACCTCACACATTACTGTTCCATCAAAGGATCCTGTCCCTTCATCTTCACATTTGAGATTTGTTGGATCCCTTGCCTGTGGAGTTGGACATTCCAAGCACGTAATCTTTTTACCTTTCTCATTCTTGTCACCCTTCTACCTTCTACATCTAGCTGTGTAAGTGGTGTATGTTTTGACATTAGTCCATCTGCTGCTACCTTCCTGATCATCCTGCTGTAGACCACCTCTCTTTTCATTTTTTAGACTTAAAATAAGACCCAAAACTCGGGCGCTTTCAAATAGTTGACTATTCTTCTTCAGGAGAATAAAGGGTGACCTTTAGCCTGCACAGTGCAATATATAGTAGGACGTGTGATGTCATGTAAACCAGAAGTCCAAACTCAAGTCGTTAGTCTCCCAGAAGGTAGAATTCATTTGTAGAGAGAAAAAAACAAAACATTTTTTATTAATTTGCATTATGTATGAAACTTTTGACTGATAGAGAAAAATAAAATACATATGAAGATGAGAGCTAGAGAAAATAATAATGTAAATCGATACCTGAAATGTTGAAACTAATGACCTCAAATGGAACTCAAGGACTGCTTATGACTGTTTTAATGACCTACAAACCTCACTGTTACATATTTTGACTCTCCTTACTGACCTTTGCATCAACACCTGTCTTCCCTTTTTTATCTGGCTGTTCAGCAAAGGATTAGCTGTCTCTACCGTTACCAGTTATTAGACTGCCTTATCTACCACATTTTGCAATACTGCGAGATGTTTTCCTTCCCAGTTCTCCCACCTCCTTGCCCTGTTCCCATGCCTGATTAAGACCTCAGTGTCATCCTGCATACTCTTACATGTGCTTCTTTTTGAGCCATTGACAACCTACACCTTATACCACCTTTATCTTAAGACCTGTTTCCTGTTACTCCTCGCCTATGGTTGCAGTTGTTCAAATCTCTTTGCTTTAGGTTCTTTCTGTAACCTTTTCCATTCTGACTAGTTTTTTTTTCACCCTAAGATTTCAGCAGCTTGAGAAGGTGACTGCTCCTTTTCTCCCACTTCCTTCTTTCTATTTCATGCCTTTATGATCTATCAGACTCAGATAGACTGTTGTGTTCTGTTCATGCTGTTCATTGCTACTTAGCCAATACCTCTAATTTTTGTGGCTCTTGTCTTTGCCTATTTATTCCCCGTGATTCTTCTTCCAGAGACTTAACCTTATCTACCCTTACAAGCTGGGTTTGTCAGCTTCTCCATTTGGTCTACCCCTCATTGGGGGTCAATACCCACAGACTGCTCCACATTTTTCCTATTAGATTTGCCACCTCACTCATTCCCTTGATGCTTGTTTATGATAGCCGCTGGATGAGATTTTCTGGGCTGGCATGTGGACCACATGTAACACCTTTCTCATCACTATCTCCACCACCTGGCTGTCTCCTCTCCTGAAAGTTTCCACCTGCCTCTGTTTGCTATTCTCCAGTCTACCCACCATCTTTATACAGGTGAGCACATTCTCCCTCTTATTGTGGCATTTGCTTACAAGATCCTGCCAGGTGGCTGGTGGTGCCTTCCAGGGTACACTTAACTCCAAAAATGCTGCATTGAGCTAGAATAATAGAAGGTGCTCATACCATCTGCCCTGGCACCATATATTTGGCTGCTGTTGAGATGGGGTGTTCTGCAAGACCACTTGAGGTTTCCCCATGATACATTCTGATATCTGAGTATTGTCCATTCTAGACTGTACCTATTCCATGGACTATCATGGAAAAAGTCTGCATTAGTGGGTGCTTTGCCTGCTTCCCTGGCTCACGCTTTTCAAAATAGGGTTAAACAGTGACCTGTTGCACTGTCTCCAGTATAAGACCTTTCTGGCTGAAACAGGATCAGTAGGGATCTGGGCATTTCTCCAGGTCTCTCCACCATGAATTCCTCTCCCTTTTTTTCTTTGAGTGGAGCATGGGAGACCCTTACCACTTACCATTTCCTAGCTGCTGGACCATTGAAAACACTCGCTGATGTGAACCTAACTGCTAGAGCTAGAATAAGGGGTCCCAATCAGTGGGAAGTGGATGGTGGTGGCACTGTCAGTGTAGCACAGGTTATATCTCATATAATTATACCTACAACATGCTAGAGCACATTATAAGATATGTACCCTTTTCAGTCGAGGTGAGCACGTACTCTGGAATTGTGCTCTCCTCCTGTAGCCGCTGACTGTCAGTTGAGTTGAGGTGCACTTTTAATATTACATACTTTATGGCATGAAATCCATGCCCTTCTCCTGCAGCTTGTGTCAGTCCAAGAGTTTAGTGGTAGAGTTGAAGTGAACATGCACAAACATTACACACTGTGGCATGAATTCTGTGCACTTCCTCCCACAGCTGGTGTCAGTCCAATAATGTGTTATGGTAGTTGATATTGCACTAGATGGTCTGAATGTGTCCCAACCAAGCTACATGTATTGACTGTCCAACTTCTTGTGTGCATCTACTCGGCTGACCATGTCCTTGTTTTGCCCGTACCTGCAATACATGGGGCTCGTTTGCCTCTTCCTCCCTATGGTGTGCCTCCATGAGCTTTATTTGGGTGCTTTCTAAAGGGAACTAATGTAAATAACATTTTGCGCTGGGCCCTCCACCAATTTAATGCGGGCTTCTAGCTTTCTGCATGAAGGGGTGTGTGTGGTCTCAGCTCAGAAGTTAACATTTTCTTTACCTGAAAATGTATTTCCGATAGTTACTTGCCTCCTCTCACACTTCTTGCCTTTCCTCCTCCCTTTTGGTACAACTTAATATTTCTTGCCTCATCAAAGAATGAAGATCATGAGTGCAAAAGCATAGAGTAAGCTAGTGTGCAGGGAGGTTGTTCCACTCTCCTATTGGCGGAGGGCTTTTACTGCATAACATCATTATGCAGAAGCTCAATTATCAAGAAATCTTATAAGCTGAAGTGGGAGTTGCATAAAGGCTAAGTGGCATGCAAATACCTAAAGCAAACACAAGGGGAAGATAGCTTTCTGTGTCAAAAGGTGAATGTCTATGAGATATATTTATATATTTGTGTAAGGAAAATGTTAACTTTCCATTAGTTAACAAAAAGGGTGGATTGGCATTAAAGAATCAACCTGGTCAATATCACATGCAACATCCCACCAGGTAATTGCCTGGTGGGCCAATCTGCCTGTGATTAAAAGAATACTTAGAATTTGTCCACTTTATTTGATTTAATTGTACAAAGGTTTAAAAAAAGTTTTACACATAAATATGAAATTTATAAATAGTTGTTTATATCAAAATTTAAGAGAGTGTTTGTTTCAATTAAAGATAAAAATATAAACCCTTTAACCCTTTGAATTATTAGGACTAAGTGCTTTAAATAGCTTTTTTTCACTAAAAATATATATCTACAAGCAATATTTTGTGCTGTGATGTGTAATTGACAAAAAGACTTTAAGATTGTTTTCATCCAAGACCTACCAACTGGAGGTAGGTGACTCTAATGAATTAAAATGAAAACTGTCTTTATTTCATAATTAATTTATAAATCCATTAAAAAGATCAAGAATGAATTGTTTAATGGTATTTTCTTTCAATTAAATATTTATAAAACTAAGCAAAATCATCTGAGTGTCATGGATCATTTTAACTGTTTAAACCGTAGAATTCTCTCTTCTTTGACGGTGTCTTAAAGTACTTCTTAGAAAATGATAGGATATTTAAGGAATGTAAAAACCAAATTATATTTGGAAGCAGCAAAATTTCAGATCAAGATTTTTGTGAACATGCACAACTTGGATATAGTTGGTTGAGTCTTGCCAATGCTGTTGAAGGGATTGTAAATTTTTTATTGTACTTAAGGTTTGTTGGCATAGAAGTTATTTGGATAATTTGTAGTCTTCATTATTATTTACCTAAAATAATGAATTAAAATATATTTTAAATAATGATCACTAGTAAAGAAAGTATTGAGTAATTGATAAGTTTTAATTTAAATAAAAGCACTGTAAATTTATATTGAAATATTTTGCTAAAAACATTAATTTAAATGTTTGAAATCATTAAAGAAATTTAAATTGTTCAATAATATACTCTCAAAAATCTTTATCGAGCACTTATAATTGTTTGTTCTGTAAATACTTAATTTTGGTATAAAATTGTTGGAATCTTTTTAAAATTTCCAAAGTTTTATGACCTTTTCTAGTTGTATGATAGCTGATTGAAACTTAAGTTTTATATAATTTGAATCTTATAGTCCATCATGTACATCACACCTATTTATTTATTGTATTAAATAAATTGGATGATTTCCTATTGTTTTTATTTATTTCATAGGCTTCAAGAGCACAAATCTTGAAGAAAGCTGCAGATTATATTCAGTTTATGAGAAGAAAAAATTCATCCCATCACCAAGACATTGATGACTTGAAAAGACAAAACCGATTGTTAGAAGATCAGAGTAAGTCAAAAGTACTTGCAGGGATTGAATATTGATATACATAGTTTTAGTTTCTGATTTTAATATGTTTTATATAAATGAATTAACAATAGTAAACATATTCTACTAAAATATATTTTTGCTAAAATTTATTTTATTTTATTTAATTTCAATTTAAGATTTTTAGGTTTTGATGTCCTTGGTTTTGCAAAGGTTTTTGGGGTTAGGAGAGAGAAGTGTAAATGCTAAAGTGTATAACAAACAAAAATATTTTTTGTTCCTTTTCAAAAGTTGTATTTATTGGTAGGTTTGAAATTTTTATAAAATACTTCAAAAAAAAATTTGCTTATATTGAGCAAGAATTGTTTTCTTTCAGACATAAACTTATATTTGTTGTAGAATTCATTCTTAAATAATTTTTTTAAAAATTGTGTGTAGCCTGTTGTATTTTAAGGTTTTGTTGTTTATCAAAAATTTGTGTTGTATGTGTGTTATCACATCTTCGACAATGTAATAGCAATATATTCAGTTGTAGGACAAGGTATAGACATTTTAAATTCTTTAGGTGCAAGGTACATGGTTACTTTCCTTCGTGAAGCAGTCCTAAATCATGGTTATTTTGTCACTTTTGGTTGTATGAAAAAGCTTTTTCAAAACTGAGACACTGTAAAAATGTATAAGGCACCATTATTTACCTGCTGGTGCAGTACAACCTTGATTCAACCAGTTGTTTTTCAGAATTAGTTATTTGCATGCATACATCCATGTTTAATCTTTAGGTTACCAATACGGGTGCATTATATCATAATTTCTTACTAATGTGGGTATATTTTGGTTCAGTGCCCTGTAATAAATTAAATAAAAAATTATGTATTTACATATACTTACATACACATACAGTACGTACAAAAATTTAAATTTTGTTGTATATGCATATAACCAACAAGAAAGAAAATGTTTGTTGCACTTAAAACAGCATTTTTCACCAGTCAGCAAACTTATCTATGTGGCTGATACAGCCTTCTGTCTAAACTTTCAACTATTTTATCTAATGTTTTCGTGAATACAATTTAAATGTAATTTTATAGATCTTTTATGGATTACTTTTTTGTTTTACATGCTTTACACTGCAGCCAGTAGGAAATAGTTAGAGAAAAGAAGTACCAAGTGATATCAAGTCTAGTATTATGAATATTTTTATTTTAGACTTTTGTCTCTAAAGTACCCTGAAGTACATTTTCCCAAATGTTTTTTGTATGATACTTTATTAAATGTGTTCTGTTATTTGTAAAATTTCTACACTGAACACTTTGTGTACCTGAAACCACCTTGTCTTCAGGTAATCCCAATCAACTCTGATCTTCAGTGGAGTCTCTTAGGTTAGTAGATTTAATTATTCCATGATTAGTGACTTTGATTTTAAACTAAAGAGTTGGATTTTCATCCACAAGATAAATATTCTAGAGAATCTTGATGTTAATAAACTCAATCTAAGAATGCTTCTAAAACAAACCAACTGTAAACAAACTCACAAAAAGAGAATTGATAAATCAAGCTTAAATATGGAATGTTGCAACAAGTTTAATGTTTACGCTACTGATATTTTTGTGCAAACTTAGAATTAGTTAATTTTGTTTTTTTATATTTCCAGTCCGATCTTTGGAAAAAGCCAAGGCCACAGGGAACTTTACTGCTTCTACAATGCTAGACACAAATCACTTCAACAGCAAAGGAGATGCAATATCAGCTTTTGATGGAGGATCAGGTTCAGAAAGCTCAGATACAGAGGACTCAGGACAGAGTCATCGTAAAAAAATGAAGATTAGTCCTTCCTCTACTCCTGCCTAGAAATGTGCCATCTTTAAACAAGGTGTATCGTGGGGTGTGTTGATGGTACCAGCGGCCTCTCCAACTGCCTTCATCTACCTACGTTGTTTTGTTTGTTATGTACTATATAAATATATATATATATATCTCCTAGGGAAGAAATCTGTGAATATTTAATTTACTGGTTTGGCAGTCCATGAGGCCAACTCATGACTTTAAAGAAGTGATGTAGGGAACAAGCTTTCAACCAATAAAAGTTGTATTTATTGTATTACTAGATAAAAATCATTATGAATCATAGATTTTGTATAATTCACATGACTTCTAGATTCTTCTCAGTAAGTCATATTTAAATTGTGTTAGAAAATATAGAAACGTTGTATTTTCAGATTAAGTTTTGATGAATGTTACTCCCTTCATAAATGAGAGATGAAACCAAATAACCACTGGTACCATTCAGAAAGTGATTGTTTCTGGAACCATAGATTTTTCAAGTGAGACTGACACATCCAAAACCCTAAAGCACAAAATGATGACTTAATCTTATTATTGTCTATAGAATAAAACTGTCATGTTCAAAGTTTATATAATATAATTGTAAACATTGTTATGTGATTAGTGACTTTCTTCTTTTGTATATTTTATTCAGAATAAATCTGTTGTCTGTGATAAGAGAGACTAAAGCTTACTTGTCTGCATTACCTCAAACTGTAAAGACATTGCGTAACAAAAGTTAAATTCAATTAATTTTGCAAACATGAATCGGATCACAGAATTGGAGTGCCAACTGGTGAGGATTTGAACTATGCAAAATGTGTGTATATATATATATGGTTTGTTCATATCTGAGCATAAAGAAGAGTTTACGTTATGTTAACAGAAATAATTAAAACAGCCAATATATTGAATATAGAAGAATAATTGTATAAATACAGGTTAACGTCATAAGCTTGTAATAATCCATGTTGAACATATGCAGAGAGGAAATAGCAAGTCAGTGAGATCAGGTTGAATTAATATAGATGAGAAATCATCAAATTGATCAGTTACCATCTAGTGGTATCTAATAAAAAAAAACCAAAAAAACTCCCATCCAAATTTTACTTGTAATTCAAATTATGATAACCCACATGCATTATCTTGCATATATTATAATTAAAACCCATTTGCCATTTATTTGCCCAACTTGCTAGATGAACTAAATCCTTTTGTAAATCAGCAGCATCCTCTTCACAGGTAGCAACACCCAAGACCTTAATATCAGCAAATTTAAGTAATTTATTGACCATTCCATCATCTATGTCATTGATGTAAATCAAAAAGAGCAAAGGTCTTAAGACTGAGCCCTGAGGTACCCCACTTGTAACATTAATCCATTTTGACTGAACACCCTTTATAACAGACCTTTGCTTTCTTTCCATCCAGCCACTCTTCTACCCAGTTTTGGGCCAGGTGGTTAAGGAGCTCGACTTACAATCTGCGGGTTCGATTCCCCCGTCCCACCAAACATGCTCGCCCTTTCAGCCATGGGGGCATTATAATGTGATGGTCAATCCCACTATTCATTGGTAAAAAAGTAGCCCAAGAGTTGGCAGTGGGTGGGGATGACTAGTTGCCTTCCCTCTAGTCTTACACTGCTAAATTAGGGATAGCTAGTGCAGATAGCCCTCGTGTAGCTTTGTGCGAAATTCAAAACAAACAAACTACCCAATTTGTTAACTTATTCCCCACACCTATAGAGAGAATTATTCTAACGAGCCTTTTATGTGGCATCTTATCAAATGTTTTCTGAAAATACAGGTACACCAAATCTACACCATTACCATCATCTACATAAGCAGTAGCCTTTTCAAAGAACGTCAAAAGATTTATAAGGCAAGATTTCCCCTTTAAATGTTAAATGGCTTTGCAAAGCATCTTTTATCAGACTTTCTAAAAAAATTTCCACAACTGATGGAAGACTAATGGGCCTATAATTATTGGAACATTTTTTATTTTCTCCCGTGAAAGGAGATTTGACATTAGAACTTCCAATCCTCTGGTACTTGCCCATTATTCAAGGACTTACAACAAAAAAAAACCTTCCTTCAAAACCCTTGGGGAAATTATATCTGGTCCAGGAGCCTTATCGTTCTTTGAACTTCCCAATTTATCTTAACAAGCTCGGAATTAATGCAGTCATTTTGTTTTCATCTATCACCTGTTCAAGATAAGGAATACTGCTTAAATATTCTCGCCACACTGCAAGTCACTCGGCGAATGTGCTGCTCATATTACCATATCGAATTGTCTAACGCGCAAGCTGCTCTCGAGTATACCTTCGTGAAGAATTATTATTATCTTACCTAATAAGTTTCCAATTATTTGGTTGGTCTTCCACTTGAATTTTTTAAGTTAAGATATGATTGGGAAACAACCTACATGCGGAATACATTTTTGTCCTGACACTATAGTAAAAAAGTGTGATTATACGATTATTATAAATTTAGTTAAACTATAAAAATTCAGAGTGGCTATATGAGGCAAATACACGTTGGCCTAACCTTAAATTATACACAAACCAATTAGGCTATCTTTTATTTTTCAAATTTAAAAAATTCGCAAACCATCCTGCTTTCTCTTTTCCTCCACTTCAAGCGCTGGTTATATTCATTGTAAAAATAAACAGCATTATTGTAAATGTAGTGCCAAAAAATTGTTATTGTTAAAAGTAAAACAAACAACCACAGTTAGTTGCTGTAACAAACGTTGAATGATATTCATCTACAGCATTGTTAATTAACTAAGCATGGAAATTCGATTTTTTGATATCTTCACTAGTAACACCACCTGATGGTAAGTATATGATTTCTAATATTTCTGTGTTTATACATTTTGGAGTTATTTACCGTAATACAAATGCTGAACAAAAATTACACTGTTTTTACACTAAGTGTAAAGGTTGTTTAATTATAAGAATTACAAACTTGTGATTTTATAGTAATTTTCTTATCAAATCTGTTATATAAATTTACGTTTTTTTAACTGTTTGGCTTTGTTGGTAATTTATGAGGAATTAACCAGCTAACTTCTTGAGGTTAGCAGTATTTAAAAAAATAGATATGTACCAGTATATTTTTATCCTAAAATTTAAATGCGGTTTTATTATGTCTCAAAACACAGCCACTTAAGAGAGAAAACAAGAGGAAATCTGCAATAGCCATGGCACTTGAAATTCTTTTAGGCAGGATTAGAGTAAATTAATCTATGATACCTTTTTTATTACCTATATTTATGTGCGCCAGCAATACCGAGCGTGGGGTGCACATGTACCAGATTCAATTTTATTGCTCATCAGGATCTCTACCAGCTTACACTCAAATTGAAATTCTTTTAGACAGGATTAAAGTAAATTAATCTATGAGACCTTGGGCGTGTTCAAATACATCAGTCGAAAGGGTTTGATCTCCTGAGTTCAAAACTGTAATTAGATCTCAAATCAGTCATGAGATGATTGAGCTATGAGATAAAAATGTGTACTTGGAATTAAAAAAAAACTATAAGCCGCTATGCCGCGGCTAAAAAAAAACAGAAGGAAAATATATATAAATTTAGAACCACCACAGAATAACACTTTTTTTTCAGTTAGGAAATGTTAATATAGATTAAATCATGTTTCTGTTTAGAATAAATTATTGTTTTCATTCTACTTTTACATTTTAAGAATTATTTAAAATTCTTTTACAAGTATTTAAATATGTTGGTGTCATTTGTAAAATAATTTAAACTAGCAAAAGGTTTTGAAAAGTACATCGTAATGTTGATAGAAAACTACTTTTAAAAAATTAATAACACGTGTAAAAAACAAACAGTACTTTAAAATTTATATATTGTTACAATGTAATTACACTTAATCATCTATTACAAGTTTGGCCAATGTTTTTTTAATTGTTTTTTTTTTATTAATTATCCATACAGTACTTTATCTTACTGGGTCTGGAATTCTTCCAAATACTGTGCGAGAAATGTGAAAGAGACATTGAGTAATATTAACAGTTAGGTTATATAACTGATACATATTCCAAAATCAAGGTGGGATAATCGGGACAAAAAAAAAGTAATTTGATCAGAAAATATTTTCAAACCTGTGAGGAAGTTGGAGTAATCAAACTGACATAATTTAGTGAATGAGAAATTGTCCAAACGCTATAATTGTTTAATTTTAACCTAATATTTAAATCGAGTTTTTAAGGGAAGTGGGGGTGTCAAAATTTAATTATTTGTATTAATCCAATAATTCAAGTTTTATATTTTTCAGTAAATCCATGCGTTATAACTTGTGTCTAACTTAAATGAATATAATTGAAAGCCTAATATTCAATTTATATGCATTCTGTTAAAACTTGAAGGTACTATTACGCCTCGGTTCGTTAGTTAATTTTCCGTAAAAATTCTTTCTGAAGAAACTTTAGCGATACAAGTCCTTTCTTAAATAAAACTGGTTTATTCTTTCTGAATACAACTTTGCAATACACTTAATTTCCACAGTCGCGCTATAATTCACAACGAACGTCTCACGTGCTCGACTCAACAATACGTCTCTCTGTCCGCAGTTCAATTACCATTGTTGCCGTCAGTTCATGGCGGCCTATATACAAGACTATCGCATATCTGGTAGCCTCTCAAGACTTAAAGAAGGGACAGGATCCTTCTAGAAGTTCATGACGTGTTACTAGAGTCACGTGACCCCCGCTGTCGTAACAGTACGCACTAATTGAACTTGTTGTAATAAATATTATATTTTATTTAAAAACTAGGTAACATTACAAGCGTAATCTACGCTTTAAAGACTTAAAAAGCTAGAATCGTCCTGGAGCAACACCTGTGACAATATGTTATTATTGATAACTAGATATTACTATTTTGGTAACTTAGCTGGCTGTTATTGCTGTATTTACCGAATTACGATATATTGTAAGTATTTTTTAGTATATTTATAACCATTTATGAGTCACATTTGACAGAAAAAGAAATTAACTTTACACGAAGGAATATGATGAAAAGTAACACTAAAAGGGATGATTGTTACAAACTATTAACTGCAATATTGATAGCTGTTTATTTATCTTACATTGAAAATAAGGTAAATCACTTTAAAATATTGTTATAAATAAGTTAAATTTGTTTTAGTAACTATTTGTACGCGGACCATTTCCAACTCTCGAACCTACTTAACTGTCGCCTGACTGGACGTTGTGGGACTATTTCATCTTTCAGGAAATGACGTTTTGGAGCGGGAAAGTACGCAGTTTTTATCTCTGGCTATTGAAATAAAGACTTAGAATTTTTTTTATCAATAATACAATAATTTTAACAATTATAATTATGTCGTAGTTCTGTTTATAGCATCTCTTGGTATGCTTACCAGCTGTTCACCACGGCCTGAGAAAATATTAATTTCTCCAGTTTCATTAATATAGGGAGGAAAATAGGCAAACTAAACTGCTAATAACATCTAACCCACTCGTACGTTTAGCATCCACGACCATGTTCTGTGGTATGGTGGAAAGTTAGTTGGTACGATTTGCCTATTTTCTGAACTACGACATGTAAGTATTTTAGAAAGGAAGTAACTTTGCATGAAGGAATATGTTAAAAATTAAAAAGGATGATTGTTACAATTATTATTTACCCAATGGGTCAAGCATATGAGTTGTGCTAAATTAGTGAAAGTTTGTATTTAACGTGAGTTTAGGTTGAATTGGCGCGTACTTTGAACACCAATGGCAAATAAAATGTTTATGCATATCTTTCTCCCAATCCTATTAGTTTTGGAGGAGGCTCATGACGTAATATGTTATCAAACTGTTGAAAATATGCACTAGTCGAACTTGTGGTAATAAATATAATATTATTTAATATAAAACATTAGGTAACATTACAAGCGTCAAAGATTTAAAACTAAAAGCTAGTATAATCTTGATACAACACTTGTGACAATATTTAGTATTAATAACTAGATATTACAGTTTTGGTACCTTAGCTGGCTCTTATTGCTGTAAGATTTGTAATTTAGTGTTACATTGATAAAAGATATATGTAGTTGCTTTCAAAACGGTACTGTTGTTGTTTCAGAGTGAATATAAATGGGCAATCACATAGGATTTTAGTAGCTTTTATGATACTGTTACGTCTCCGTTTGTTAATTAACTTTCCGTAACTTCGTTCCTACGAAACTTTAGCGACACAAGTCCTTACTTAATAAAACTGGTTTATTCTTTCCGAATATAACTTTACGATACACTTAATTTAAACAATCGCGCTAAAACAAACGCTATAACAACGAACGTGCTCAATAATACTCTCTGACTGCAGATCAATTACTCACTGTCTACACACACATTACATTATTGTCACGTTGTGAGCGTCTTATATATACACCTGGAAAAAAGTTAAGCACCCCCAAATATTTTTCAAGATTGCTTATTGAAAATAAGGTTTAATTTCCATGATGTTGAGCAATGTTCATAATTTCAAACATAATTAAAAGGATGTGAGCGTTCAGGTGTGACATTTAAATCAGGCGCGTTTTTTTCCCCACGTGCAACTTGCTCCCTTCTTCACGTCCAATATGCACTATTTTCTCGTGCATCAAATC